>NC_046304.1:26328330-26663330 GCF_004115265.2 Rhinolophus ferrumequinum | reverse complement strand
GGCCTTATGCTTTGGTGAGCATTTCCATGAGAAGAAAGTGTTTAGGGAAAACCTAGCATGAAATGAAAAACCAGGTTAAGAAGACAGTGGTGAACTTGGTGAGGGTAAAGCCATGCCATATATGGGAAATTTGAAGGAACTGGTAGAAGAAAGGGTACTACCATTTACTGAGGCCCATTAGATGCCAGGCACTGTACTTTCTGTGAAGTGGGCATTATCCCATTTGGCAGATGAGGAACTTGAGACCAGAGAGGTGGACATATCCAAGAACACACAGTAGAGAAAATGCCAGAACTGGGAACTGAATTTATTTCATCCACCTGCATAGTTCTTTCATTATACCACGCTACTAAACTGGGAGAAGTTTAGCCCACAGAAGGAAACCTTGATGTGGGCATGATAATAGCATTAAAGCTGTAACCAGAGGTGTTATTTGGCATCCAAGGATGTAAAGAGGGAGGATTCAGGGAGCTCTCAGGAGACAGAGTTCATTCAGCTCATGTAAGGAATTTTGGTACTATCAGAACAACTGGCAGTAGAATGGGCTTCCTCTGGAGGTAGTGGTTTCCTGTCCCTGAAAGTATTTAAGCAGAGGTTTGGTAGAAATGCGGACACAAGCCATGTACCAGGTGAGTGGTTGGCCTTTGGGGCTCCTTCAATCCCTGTGGTCTATGGAATTAAAACTGGATAGTCATGTGCATATTTTATTTTGAGATCCTCCACTATACTCTACTGCATGATATTCTTGCAGACTGCAATTAGTTAAGTATTTCTCTTTTTACAAACTCCCCAAGCATTCTTCTGGGTTCTCTACTCAGTCTCGGTCATAAATTTCAGGTGGTGCCAAGGACAGAAAGGATTTTAAGGGGCTCCTTCGCTTTTAATTTTTCCCCCCATGGGTTGTGAGATGAGAATCATTCATTCTGTAATGAGCTGGAAAAGCTGTTTTTAGGCTGGGATACAGAGACCATCCCTTGGTGGTCCTCAGTCAGCCTAAAACATTGTAGGTTTACAAATTTAATTTTATCCTGTCACTCAAGAGTAACCAAGCTCCGGTGAAGAGATTCCCCTAACAACTCACAGGAAGCTAATTCGTAGACCAGAATTCTAATTCATTAATTTACAGTGGAGCAGATAATTCTGAAAGCTGAGGCTGTGTGTTACCTTCCTTGAAGGTAAACCACTTGAGCGAGAGAATTAGATTTAGGCAGTTGCTAAGTAAATATAGAATCAGAGTAAAGGAAGTTGACTAGCCTAAGAGATTTTCATCAGTTCTGATGGCTTGATCCATCCTTCTTCGTCAAAGAGACAGATTTTCCATGTGAACACACTCTAGAAAAATCTTGGGACTTGGAGTCAAAACCCATAGGTTTAAATTCTGGCCTTGACTTTGACTTACAAGCTGTGTAAAAGTGAGCAAGTCATTTGAGCCTCCCTGGGCTTCAGTTTCCTCCTCTGTTGTTTTGGAGGTTGATTCAGTTAATATACCAGCGGTGCCAAAAAAAATGTATACACATAACTTACAGGACTTATAGTCATCTTTTGTTATCGGTATATATCGAGTATTACAATTTTAATACAGTTTTTTCCTTTCTTAAAATATGTATACATTTTTTTTTTGGCACCCCCTGTGTGTGAAAGTGCCTGGTACATTTTGGGGTATTACATATGTGTCGGTATTAGTCTAACTCTGTTAGGCTCCTTTCTTTTAGGAAGTCACTTAGACAACAAACACCTTTGTTATCCCATCTTCATTCTCCCCTAGACTTTGGCGCCAGACTGCCTGGGTCTCTGTCATGTATTGGTTGTTTGACCCTGAACACATGTCTTAACCTCTCTCTGCCTTACTTTTCTCATCTGTAAAATGGGGAAGATGATTGCACCTACCTCATTAGATTGTTGAGAGGATTAAATGACCTGGCTTATATAAAACAATTTGAATCCTGCCTGGCATTTAGTAAGCACTATATAAATGTGAGCTGTTATGGTTTTTTCCCCCCACAATTTCCAATTTAATGAGCCACCTCAATCTCATCTATAAACTCTCTCCAATTTCACTGTAGGCATTGCTTGTTAGAAAACATTTTAAAAGCAATCCTTTCTATAGCTTAGTCTTGGAGGGAAGCCTGCCTTTTCTGGCCTTTTTGCCTGGATTGGTTGCAGGGAAAACTTACTTTGAGAGTCTGTAGGTTTTGCCCACTGATTTCACAGGCATCTTTTATAGTGTAAGGACATTTTCATTTGCCAATGCCCAGTTGATTTTATAAACAGAAATGTAGATTAAAACATAAATCTAATAAATTGGCAATTGTCCTTCCTAGGTATATTAGCTTGCACTATCTTTTTAACCTCAGCAGCTCATAATGAATTGTTTTAAAAGGCCTTGTGGCTTTGAGAGAAATTTGAGCTCTATTATTTCAGCCCTCTTAAAGTTTTAGTTTTATATTTGAATTAAATACAAAGGGCCCAGCTAATGACAGCTGGTCGTCATTACATCCTGATTCTACCACCTTGGCTCTCTAACTCAGAAACCAGTCTCCCTATACAGAGGGTGACATGTAGGGCTTTCTTCTCTAGAGTATGGGGCTTGTATGATTGTGGGAATCCCCTGCTCTTTATCCTTCTCAAGAGACATGTTTTCCATGCCTTTTCTATGGAGAGCAAGGAGGGAATGCAGGATGTTGCGAGCTGGCAGCATCTGTTTTCCCACTAGCTGCATGTTTACATTGGCACTTACTGTCCTGACCATTTGCCACAGACTAGAGAGCCTTATCTACCCTTGGTTCATCAGAGACCAACCACACAGCCCCAAGCCACATCTGACGCCCTTGGACAGCTGGGAGAGGTGTGGGAGAGGAGCTGTGGAGGTCTGTAGCTAGAGGGGCGGTTTTGGAAGAGAGTCTGGGGAAGCTCTGGTCAGACAGCCCAGCCCTTCCAGACTAGTCATGCAATTCCCATTTTAAATCCTGAAAGCCTGTGGTGGTGTGAAAGGAAACAAACATTTATTAAATGCTTTTGATGAGCCAGGTACTGTGCTTTGTGTTCAGGCACTCATTTAACACTCACAATATCCCTTTGGAGGAGGGCATTATGGAATAGGCATTATGTTTCTCCCTTTTGTAGGTGGGACTCTGGGGCCCAGAAAAATGAAGTAACTTGCCCAAGGTTACACAACTAGTAAGGGCTGGATCCAAGGCCTCCCGAGCTCCAAAGCCCTCATCCTTTCCACTAAACATCAGGCAGGCGTGAAACCACGAGGGAGGAGACCTTGCAGGATCGTTCTCTATTTCATTTCTCTGTTCTAGGTCCGTCCCTGAAAGTAGTCATGTAGGTCAATAAGGAAGGTAAATTTAAAAGGTCTGATCAATAAATAACTTAGATCTGAGAATCTCCCCCTTTCAGCAATAAAATGTGGCTCTCATGCCCCTCACACACTTTTGTTTTGGACGTTCCATTCCTTATAACGTGTATGCTCCCATGCCCTTGGAATTTTATGACTCCGCACAGCAGATATTTCCTCCTTTAGAGCCAGTCTCTTCCCTGCCCCTCCCTCCATCTGTTTTAGGGA
The DNA here is from genome assembly GCF_004115265.2 of Rhinolophus ferrumequinum. Classification (NCBI taxonomy): domain Eukaryota; kingdom Metazoa; phylum Chordata; class Mammalia; order Chiroptera; family Rhinolophidae; genus Rhinolophus; species Rhinolophus ferrumequinum. Next base: position 26,659,762 of record NC_046304.1, on the reverse strand, counting down.
ATGTGAGGGTGAATTGAGACCTACCAAAGCTCAAAGCCATGGGAAGAGAACTGTAGGAGGCTGGCCATACTTCTGCCCCAGGCAGCACACATGGCTTTTTACCCCATTCAGTTTCTAGACAGATTCGTGAAAGCTTTGCATAAACCATAAACACATACAGATGGCTTTGTCCTTTTCTAGTCTTTCCTGGTGACCTGTGTCCTAGTGTGGAAGTCATACAGAGTCAGGAAATTCCTCCCTTATAATTAACCCGAGTCTCCAATTTCCATCTAAGTCTATTTCCTCTTGCCCTTATTGCAAAGAAGAGGGAAGAAATCCCCTTTATTCATCTTTCCTCTTAGCTAAATGTTCAGTTTCCTTTTCAAGTTGCCCTCGGGTTCTAATCCTGGAAGTTTTCATAATTTTCGTTGTTCTTTATTATCACTCTTTCCGCTTTCTCCATATGCTTCCTCAGGGTGAAATCCAAACAGGGTCCAGTATTATTTTGCTTGTGTTTCAACTCTTTGGAATGGAGCCTGTAGCTTACTTTGCCCTAAATAGGAAACTCTACCAGGTCTAACCATGGAGAAAAGAATGAGAAAGGAAAACGGACTGGCCTGACCCTCCCCAGCCTAATGTCAGTTCTGTTGAGGAGGGGGTGTTTAGCCGACACCCCAAGGGCAGGGGTTTTACTAACCCTCCTTTGTATCGCTCTACCTAGTACTTCTGCAGCCTTTCACTGAGATGATATGTAGTATAGTATATCGTTCCTTGAGCAAATCGATACATGTAGAAACTAGATGTGTGGTTGCCAGGATTTAGGGGCAGAGGAAATGGAAGGTGACTAGTAATGATGTGAGATTTCTTTTGGGGGTGTGAAAATGTTCTAGAATTGGGTCGTGGTGATGGTTGCACAAACTTGTGAATATACCAAGAGCCACAGAATTGTATACTTTAAAAGGGAGACTTTTTTTTTTAAAAGGGTGACTTTTATAGTACTGTGAATTACATGTCAATGAAAAAAACTCACTTTCTGTTTGTACCAAGTTATTTTATAGCTATATAATAAAACAAGTTCTAACAACAACAACAACAAAATTTATATAATGTCTTGAAGTTTAGGAAGCTCTTTCTTTTATACACATTATCTATTTCGTATACAAATCTGGTGTGAGTGTGAATACTATTTTATTGTGCCCATTTTACAGATTAGGAAATTGAGCCTTAGAGAAGTTCATTGCTTGCTCAAATTAGTAACATGTAGCTAGTACATGGCAAAACTAGGACTCAAACTCTGGCAGTCTGCCTTTTTGAAGCCCATGTGATTAAAATTGTGTGGATTGTAGGTTGTAGAAACAAGCACCAAGTACTTTAAAGGATTCACAGAATATTATAACTGGAAAGGATCAATCCTATTCCTCCATTTTTATAGGACATTGAGTTGCAAAGAGTGGAAGACTTGCCTTTTGTCATAATAGTAGAGAAAGGGGAGAACAGCATCACCAAAGAAAAGGATGTTGAAGAACTGAGTAAATTATAATAGAATCAGCCCTTTCATCTCTCTTCTCCAGGCTCCTGAACAGGTCAAAGAGGAAAGATAGGGAACTGACCTTTTAAATCGGCACTTCACTTGCCTTGTTTTACTTACTATTCTCAACAACCCCGTGAGATACAGGCATGGTTTCCATCTACAGATATAAAAGATGTGGAAGCTGAGAGAGGCCCAATAATTCTCCCAAGGTCAAGTAGCTAGTAAGTTGAAGTTATAAAACCAGAATCTGATCCTGAATTTCTGGTGCCAGGACTAGGTCCTCTTATCATATTACAGCTGTGTAGGCAGGTGGACATCTGCTTCCCTCATCTCTTTGTGCACCTCCTGAGGCACATGCCATGTTGATAATGGCTGACCTTCCCAGTGAGAGAAGGGGCCTGTGTTTGAGAGGTTGTGCTTCATGCCTGGAGGATTTCATGCCTGTGTCTTTCAAGAGAATAGATCTCCAGGATGAAGACCTGCGCCTGTCACCAAGGGGAATGAACCTACATGTTTGCTCTGTTGTCACCTCCCCCCAAAAGTATTCAGTTTTCAATGGCCCTCCTACTTTTAAAAGGAATTGCTGTCATCCAGACTTTCAGAGGGGCCAGAAATCAGTGGTTTTGGTTACTAAACAGGAAACTCAAAGCCCTTTCCGTTCCTTTGAGCTGGCTGGAAGGGCTGGGCCTGAAATGATTACTTTCCTTTAAAAGGACAGAAGAAAAGTTTTGTGTAATTTGAAAAATAACAAAAACCCTTTCCTGGAACCCTGAGCACCAGCCTTGGTTAACACACAACACGGAAAAGAGCTGCTTTGTTACCTGGCAGTAATGACAGCAAACAAATGTGTCCGACCGTCTGTTTGGGATCTCCTGGGCTGAGGTTCTGTTTGCTTCGTGCTAATGGGGTCCTTAACCTCCTTTCAGTCTCCCCACCTTTGGTACCATCCTCACTCAAGGGAGTCAGGCCGTGCCTGGTTGTGCCAGGCTGGGCTGGGCCCCACAGGATACAGTGACCCAGCCGGGGCTATTTGTGTCTGTGTCTATTTGCAAGATGCCTGTTGTTCTCAGTCGCTGTTTTTCCCATCATAACTGTTGACTTGGCAGGAGCCCAGTGTGGAAGCCATGGGGGAAGAGCTTCCAGAGTCCTGCCCCAGGATATTCAGCTGTCCCTGAGTGCCAGGCTGAGCAAATAGGTTCACAGACACTGTTGCTCAGCGGTTCCTGCATAGATGCTGCCACTAAGACGGCCTTGCTTGGGTTCGGCAGCCTTTGCAGAGTGTGGACCTCTGCCAGCACACTCTCGGAGAACAGGCCTGGAGGAACCCCAGTGGCTCGGTGAGGCGCCTCTGGGCCTGGCTGGCGTTACTCGTCTCTGCCGTCTGTCCTCCCCTACCCCCACTCTCTAGGAATTCTAATCCGTCAGGCTAGAGAAAATTACTCTTAGGCCCTACCCTGGAACCCCCAGAGCAGTGGCCTCCAAGCTTTCAAAATCAGTAAAACGTTTGAGCATATACTCCTAATATATGTATACTTATAAAAAGTATACGTGTGCTGCTATGTAATATGTACATTATAAACATAGATAAGAAGAAACGTTTAATAATTGATGTAATTTTTAAGGATGGAAGAAAAATAAAACAATTAATAAATTTGTTTTTAGTCTTCTTTTATTGAAGGTATACGAATATGTTCTTTTTCAAAAAAAACCCCCACAAACCTTGCTTATCACTTTCTGATACAGTAATTCAAAGGTGTGCCCCAAAGAAAGTGCATTTCAGTCCTTCATTGTAACAGTTTCCTTTTCTGAAAACCTCCTTACAAAGAAAGGTAGGTTCAGACAGGACATGAGCATCTTTGTGCTTACAAAAATCATGACTCCCCATTTTCCACTCCTTCCTCTAGTTATACAAAGGTTTTTGCTGAATTTTGCGGTTGCTCTTGCAAATTTTTCAGAAAAGTGGTTTTTAACAAGACTTCAAATCCCCCTGAAACTCTTTGTTTGGAATTCTTTTAAATAGATTAGGAAATTATTTACAACTCCTAATTGTACAAATATAGGGGTACAGTGTACAGAGATGGGAAATTTTAGAGATGGCTTATTTTAAAAAATTTTGTTGGATTAAAAAAAAAATCATTTCTAATTTTACACAGTAAAATTCACTCTTTGGTATAGGGTCCTATGAGTTTTGACAAATACCTGGTCTTGTAACCACCCCTTCAATCAAGATAACGGAACAGTTCTATTGCCCCTGTTACCCCTTTGTAGTCAAATTCCCCCCTCACCCATAACCTTTGGCAACCACTGATCTTGTTAGCCTCATACATTTCATTCAGACTCATCCATGTTGTTATGTGTATTGATAGTTTGTTCATTTTTATTACAGAGTACTACTATATGGATGAACCAGTTTATCCAGTCACCAATTGAGAAACATTTAGGTTGTTTCCAGTTTTGGACAATTATGACTAAAGCTGCTAAAAAACATTCTCATACAGGTTTCGTGTAAACATAGATTTTTGTTTTCATTTCCCTTGGCAAAATGAAACCGCCAAACTCTTGTCCAAAGTGGCTGTGCTGTTCTGTAATGTAGGACAGTTCCAGTTGCTATGCATTCTTGATAGCACTTAGTTTTGTCAGTTAAAAGAAAAAAATTAACGATTCTAATACGTGTGTAGCGCTATGTTATTGTGTTTTTAATTTGCATTTCCTCTAATGAATAGCAATATTAAGCATCTTTTCATGGGCCTGTGTCTAAGATATCTTTTTTTTTCCCTCCCCCATCCCCCAAACCCGCTCCTATCTAGCAATCATCAGTTTTTTCTCTGCATCTCTGAGACTGTTTCTGTTTTGTTCGCTCATTTATTCTGTTCTTTAGTTCCACATATAAGTGAGATCGCATGGTATTTGTCTTTCGCAATCTGACTTATTTCGCTTAGCATAATGTTCTCTAGGTCCATCCATATCATAGCAAATGGTAAGATTTCATTCTTTTTTTATGGCAGAGTAATACTCCATTGTGTAAATGTACCGCACTTTGTTTATCCGGTCGTCTATTGATGGGCATTTCGGTTGTTTTCATTGTGAATAATGCTGCAATAAACATAGGGGTACATATATTTTTTCGAATTAGTGTTTTTAAGAAATCTTTTCTAATATAAGGTCACAAAGATTTTTCTCCTGCATTTTCTTCTGTCATCTATTTTGAATTAATTTTTGTACAGGCATGTCAATTTTAAACTGCAAAGATCATATAAAATGAAAATAATACCAAATTCCAGTTCTCTCCATAGCATAAGTTTCTTTTGAAAAGGAATTATATTCCCATTCCCTGTTAAAGTGTCATCTTTACTTTGAAGGGACAGATTTAGTATGTTTTATTTATTTATTTATTGGAAAATACTGCAAAGTAGTCTACTATCTGCTACTTTTTACCACAAAGGCCAGCTGCTTGCGATTGCTCATCTTTTTGCAAAAGACAAATGCATAATTTATCTTGCCATCTTTAAGTACTTTGATGTAAGTGAACCTCTTTGTGGTACTTGATCCCAATACAAACAACTACAAGGATCCTACTGTTTAAAGATCCTGTTTTTATAAGATCAGTGTCATTACTGACATCCTATAGCATAGAAACCACAGGATACATGATGTGCTAAAAGCAAAGGCAGAAGGGTCCCCCCCACACACACACACAGTGAGGGCCCCACACTTCCTTCTAGAAACCTGTACACACATGACACAGACTCGTTCAGGAGAGATCCCAGTGGCAGTCCATGTAGTATGACTGGTAGATAAAATTTCTAGTATTTTTTCCCTACCCTGGAGGATTGTCTTGTTTATCTTCTGGGGATACTGCTGCCCTGAAAAATCTTCCAGTGCTGCCTCTCTCCCTGCATTCGCAGTTGTGCCAGATAATAGATGACCTGTGAGTATCTGAGAAATAAGTGGGTTGCTTTATGTTGTCATTTTCCTGTCCGCTTTCTTCTAGAATTTGTTTTCCCGTAGCCACCTTCTTCTAAGCTCTGAATTTAAAGGTCTTGGTAAAAGTTTCTTAGAGGATGACACTCCCAGTTAGCCATAATTTAGGACCATGGTATCAGAAGAGAATATGGTTTTGGAGCTAGAAGGGGACTTGGAAGTCAGCTGGTCCAAATTCCTTCTTAAAATCAAAGAAAAGAAATGACGGGGAACGAGAGGAGTCCAGAACCCGAGTGCCAATGGGTACCTCTTCCTGGGAAGGTCAGGGAAAGCCTTACGACAGAGAAGAAGCTGAGCTGAGACTTAGGATTGGTCCGGTGAAAGAGCCTCCCCACCTGCGGGAACATAGTGGGCAAAGTTGGTGAAATGCAGGAACTGCATGTGGTTTGGCCTGAGTAGAGCAAAGGACACAGTGGGAAAGTAGCAAGAAAAGAGACTGCAGAGGTTGGTGGGGCCAGATGGTGAAGCTTCTGCTGCACTGGCAGTGCTTGGGTGTCTTTGTGCTCCCAGGTTGAGCTGTCAGGTTGGCCAAATCTATGATTTGCGTCGCTGGGACATTGTCTCATCCAAACACTTGGCAGGGACTTCCAGGTCCCAAGTTTTGAAGCTGTGACACTCGTATTCATGCTCAATTTTAGTCTGGGAGCTCCCATGTTCCTGAGAGATGTTTTAAGACCCAAAGGGAAAGAGAAAGCGCTGGTTTAGGATTGAGCAGCAGCTGTGGAACATCTGGAGCCACACCTGGAGCGAAGGCTTCTGGTGCATATGTATGTTGGAGGCAACCAACATTCTAGCTGCCCCAAAGGCAGTTTTTCAACAAGTCAAGAATTTTGCCTTTCTCTCCGGCTGGCGACACTGATCCCTAAAGTCCTGTGCTTCTGACAATGACTGTCTTGTGTGCAGTGATCTGTGTCCTGTCTGGTTCTCTCCTACCCTCTGGTCATCTGTTAACCAATCACCCCCGGATTTCTCCAGCTATTGAATAACAGAGGTCATGGGAGAGCCCTTTATTTGTTTGTTTGTTTTTCAGAGTGGTTTTCAGAGCAGACTAGGATTTTTCATTCAGGGTACAATTGTCAGATCACATTAAAAATGCAGGCAGCAATGCAGAACACGGCTGGCTCATGTCAGCCAGACATTTCAGTGTAACCAGAGGAGGAAACCACGGATAGGGGCTGTGTTAATGGAAGTAGATGCCAAATTGCATGGCAAGCTCTGGCTCCTGTTTCTCCTCTTCCCTACCACCCTCCCGCCGGAAGAAAGAAGCTCATATTTAAGCTTGAAGTTAAAATGGGATTGCTGCTTAATGAGCATTCCTGTGATCTAGAGATCAAGTTGCTTACACCTCAAAAGGAGAGCTCCCATTTAGAGGGTTGTAACTGTCATGGCAGTTAGGATCTACAAGAAGGCAAGACAAGTGAGAAGGTGGGTTTGGTGGTTTATTCTCATCTAGGGGATTCTTTGCTGTCTTCTGCAGGATTGGACCCTGCAGGGCAAGCAAAGGTGCTGGCAGTGGTTTCCATACCTTAGACAACTCAAGGAAAGCTATGGCCAGCACAGATAACTGAAATCAAGTGGGTCTAGGAAAGGCCAATGTGGATTAATAATCGCAGGTGGATTCATTATATCAGACCATGTGAGGAGGGAAGAAGTTTTTAACGATACTGTGGAGTTTGGGCTTTTCATATCTTCTCACCTGGGCTGGTGAAAACAGTCCCAAGTGTGGGCTGGCCCTGACGCTGTAGCTCTGCTTATTCTGCTTTCTCCTCCCGCTATGCCATCTGCCAGCTGGACTATTAACTGGCCTACTGTTTTCTTTCTGTTGTGTCAGTCCTGGAAGATCATGCCTGTTGTGATTTGGGGCTGGTTTCCCGAATGGGTGAGTGAAATGGACATCTAACTATCGATTTGTTTTCTTGCATTTCAGTCGTTCCAAGGAAGTCAAGGACGAGCATACCTCTTTAACTCAGTGTGAGTGTCTCTGAATAATACATCCACTGTTTGGTGCAAATATTAAGGGGTGGGGAAAAAAAAACAACACTCAAAGATAATTCAATAATGGACCCTGTCCTCTGTGCCACAAGAAATAAAAAAAATTAAAAACATGGAGCATTACTCTGTACAAATGGTAGTTACCTTTGGGGAATTTATTTTTTTTTTGGAAGCATCTTTGGCTCAAAATAATATATTCATTACCCCCAGTAGGTATATCAGAGGGCTGTGGTCTCATAGGGAAGAAGCTGAAGTGCTTCTGAGAGCCTCAACATGAGGTCTTCTAACCAGGTGTGCAATATGTGGTTGGGATAGAGACAGCGGGTGAACAGAAGATACCAACCTCTGTTGAAGGACCTAAGGCTGGAGGGAAGGCCCAGTTAGGAGACAGTCTTCATCCCCTCCTGCAGACGCACAATCTACCACAGTCCTCAGTCGTTACCTGGGCACATCATGTATAGCCTCTTCTCTGGGAAAGGAAGGTGAAGCTCACACAAGCCTGATGACCTGTGAAAATAACAATCTGGCATGTTTGGCTTGAGACAATGCCTGCTCTGTGGAGGAGGAGAGTGTATTTGATCCCCAGGGCTCACTCAGCCTTGATCAGGACGAGCCTGGCCCTACATGTTTGCCATCTCCGGCTGCATCCAGTCTTCAGTAAGCTCTGAGGCTGGATGGGCTCGTGGCTGGACTTCACAGTGTGGTTGTCAGTTTGTCCCCTTACATCACAAGCTTAAAAGCATTTTTTAGAATAATTCCAACCAGAGTCTCAACCATAACGACTCTTTTCAGTAGACTCATTGAATCAGACCTGAAATTCACTTCAGTAGAGATTTTCCACCTTTTGGGGATTGTAACTGATTTCAGTGATAGAGGATGCCCTCCCCGGTGTTGGCTTCCCTTGAGGCAGCCATGCTCGGTTAATTTTCTGCTGGAAGCTCAGCTTGAACAACTGATGAACATGTGACTAACGACTCTCCCTCTCTTTCTCTCTCTCTCTCTTTCTGTCCCTTGGCATAGAGTTAATGTGGGCTGCGGGCCTGCAGAAGAGCGAGTGTTGCTAACAGGACTGCATGCAGTCGCAGACATTTACTGTGAAAACTGCAAAACCACTCTGGGCTGGAAATATGTAAGTACTGAGGAGTCTGGTTGATGGAGAGAAGGCCACGAAGGGGACAGCTGAGAGCCTCACAGTAGAAGAAAGCTTTCTGTGGCCTGGGGGGATTGTCTTAGACCAGGACGGGAAACTGAGCTCAAAGGGCACTTCCTGGCACACTCTGTTTGCCACTCTCATTCTTCCCCTTTCGCCTATAGTTAGTTCCCTTTTCCTACTCATTCCTTCACACCCGCCCCTGAGATACGTACCCTTTTACCTTTTAATGTAGTCAATCATAATAATAGCACATAGCATTTCCTGACAGCTTACCATATTCTAGACATGCGTTATTTTATTTGCTCTTCACAGCATCCCTAGAGAATCGGTCATATTTTAATCCTTATTTCATGGATGAGGAAATTGAGGATTAGGGAGGTTAATACCATGTGTCCCAGAAAATAAGACCTACCCCGAAAATAAGTCCCAGTGAAACTCATCAGCCAGACGGACGCATTTAGTACGTTATGACGATGTTCCAGAAGAAGATGACATGACTGTATTGGAATAAATGTAGATTGTTGTACATGAAAAAATCAGACATCCCCTGAAAATACGCCCTAATGCGTCTTTTGAAGCAAAAATTAATATAAGACCTGGTCTTATTTTCGGGGAAATACGGTATAAGACCCGGTCTTATTTTCCAGGAAACACAGTAGTATGTCTAATGCTATCTAGCCATTATGTGGCCAAACCAGGATAGAGTCCAGGGAATGGTCTGGCTGCAGAGCCCATGCCCTGTAATGCTGGCGTAAACGTCCCCAGAACATTTCAGGTCCCCGGCACTGTGCTAGGCGTCCTCAAACATTGTTAATTACTGTCCACTGTCAGACATAGTCATGGCTGGACTTTCCCAGCTGGACGGTCATACCTTCATTGCTTAACTCAACAAATATTTATCACATCTTGGTACCTAGGAGAGTGCGTCCTCTGCCAGGGTAGGAGGAGGTATACATGTTCACTGAAAATAAACGTGTACTATTGTTACTGCTGTTATTATTATTGGAAGCTCTTCCCACAGTGCTCTTCTTTGCCCTCTCTGTCATTATGGGGATATTGAAAAATGAACCTTCCCATCTCTGGGAGGGCATTTTATTTCATATAAAAAGCCTCACGGCCGGCCCAGTGGCTCAGGTGGTTAGAGCTCCATGCTCCTAACGCCGAAGGCTGCCGGTTCGATACCCACATGGGCCAGTGGGCTCTCAACCCCAAGGTTGCCGGTTTGACTCCTTGATTCCCGCAAGGGATGGTGGGCTGCGCCCCCTGCAACTAAGAACGGCAACTGGACCTGGAGCTGAGCTGCGCCCTCCACAACTAAGACTGAAAGGACAACAACTTGACTTGGAAAAAGTCTTGGAAGTACACACTGTTCTCCAATAATGTCCTGTTCCCCTTCCCCAATAAAAAAAAAAAAAATCTTTTAAACAGCCTCAAATTTCCTGTCCTGTCAGTTGCCTAGGGTCAGTGTGGGGCTGGCTCATATGGACCTGCATTAGTTCGCTTCAGAAGGAGCGTGAAGGAGTAGTCAAAACCGCTGGCGGAGTGATAATGCTGTGTCAGTGTAGGTTTGTTGACTGTCACAAATGCACCATTCTGCAGGACTTTGATAGTGGGGGAGGTTGTTTATGTGGGAGCAGGGAGTGTAGGGGAAACCTCTGTGCCTTCTGCTCCTTTTTGATGTGATCTAAAACTGTGCTAAAAATATGAAATCTATTTTTAAAATGATGTTGAGCAATGGAAGCCAGGCATAAAAACATGCTTCCATTTAAATAAAGTTCAAAATAGTGCAGATCTGAAAAACTGCCGCAGGTGGAATCCGCCGTGGAGCAGCAGCACTGCCTTTAGAGTCCATCTTTTACGTCTCCCTGGATGTGTTCAGGAGGAGAAAGAAGAAACACCTAGACAGTGTGATTCATGATGCCAGCATGGTTTAGCCAGAGCTCCCTATGGCGGCCTTGGCTGTTCCTTGTGGGAGAAACTGGCCTTGGCCATTCTGTTCCTTCTGTGCGGCCACTGGTCCCCTCTGGGTGATCTGGGGGCCACGGTTCTGGTGTTGATGATCCAGAAATGTCCTGCCCCTTCTGTTTCCTAACCTCTTGGTTATCTTACTCCTTTGAGGAGGTGTTGGATTACAGACAGAAGATAAATCTGACTTGATTGGTTTTACTCCTTAAAATAATTCACTCCTTTGACAAAGCTTTATTGAAAGCCTTTGTGCTGGATACAAAAGCGAAGAGATCCCGTCCTTGCCCTCAAGGGGTGTACAGTCGTGACACCAAGGAGGAAAAGATACAGGTAAACAGATAAAACAGTTTGACAAGTATAGTGATATGCACGGGACAATGGAGAGACACCTGTCGCCCCAAATGTTTGTTTATTGCTCACCTCTTAGGTGCCACGCCCAATGCTCAGATCTTTCATTCCATTATTTCTTCTGACCCTCACAAGAAGCCTGCGAAGTGTCTATAATTATCCCAATTTGGAAAGTTGATAATTCTGTAAATTGTCAACGCTTCTGATACTAGGAAGCAGAAGTGGGATTCACTCTGGGGTGTTGTAAACTCCAGATGGTAGTACTCTGTCCACTGGAGTCCAGTTGTGACAGTTTGCAAATGCCCTGTGCCTTGAGGGCTGTTGATTTTTTTTCTTTTGTTTTCTTTTCTTCTTTTTGTTGTTGTGGAATAGAGATACAGTCTCACTTTCCTAGTTTTGTTTTTATTTCCTCTCTCCTACCCTGAACACAACTACTATGGAACAATGGGTCTTATTCCTGACCCACATTCTCTGCTGTATACACACCTCTTATACACACATACGACACCCACTCACTGGGGAATAATGAAGTGTCAGGGAAATTACTGCTGAGTCCTCAGCTCGTGTGTGTCTGTGGTGTATTTGCTCATTCTCTCTTTGGTGCCTGCCCCTCCCTTCTCCACTGTGTGTAACGATTCCTCTCTCAACAAGAGACTCAAGTCTGAACTCCTGTTCTGAAACCCAAAGCCCCTGAGCTCCAGCACAGAAGATACAGTTCATACAAATGCTGCCCAGAACCTATCGACTATAGGATTTAGTTACTTATATGGGGACTCGGGAGGAAGAGCTGATGTCCACTGCTTCTGTACAACCAGCTTAGCCATCTAATGATTCTGATGATGCACCAAGATGTTTGGATGTATCTGTCTGCTAGTAAAATAGCCCTTTTATCCTATACCTATACAGGACTTCTTTCTGTGAGGCTCATTATAAGCTGGGAAGGTCCCCCACAATGCAAGTTTAGGATGGTCACCTGCCAGGTGCTTTGTACTGAGCTTTCCCTCTGGAGGCCTGGCAGCGGGGTGGGGCTCGAGGGCTGCCAGATTCTTCAGCCTGGAGTGCAAATAGCTCCTGCCTCCCTAGAGAAAGGCAGTGAAGGAAAAACAGACTTCACACATTTGACAGAGAAACAGCAAGATAAGAAATTAAAAGGAGACCTGTGGGGCCCCACAATACTTTTGCTCCCTGAGTGTCTTTTTCTCTAAACTTAGCAAAGTACAGTTTAAAATTATGACTCAGAAATTTTATGGATACACCATAGGACAGATTTCTGCTAAGTGTCAGAAACCGAGTTCCCCTAGGACAAAAGCTATGTATGTGCATTCATTCTTTCAGCAGCTGAAGACCTATTTTGTGCAAAGTGGTCTTCTAGGCATTAGGGACACCGCAATGAGCAAAACAAATGAAAATCTCTGCCTTCCATGAAATTTATACTGTAGTAGTGGGAGACACAGGACACAAAATAGATAACCAAATTATATTGTATGACTGAAAGCTGTAAGTGCTGTGGAGACAAAGCAGGAAACGGGGAGAGGGATTGCTGCAGTTGTGATTTTAAGTAGAGTAATTGGGAAAGACTTCACTGAGATGGTGACATTTGGACAAAGACTTGAATGAGCAAAGAGCCTAAAGAAACTCTACTGGAAATATTGAGAAAATATTTAGAACATTTAAATTCACAATACTTAAATTCTGTAAATACTGGGAAAGTCCTAGTGTTGCCTGCGTGCTATAGTGAATTGAAAGGGACAGCGTGTGCTTGCGTGGTGGGAATTCTCTCAGTGCTTCCGTGGTCCTGATGCCTGTCATTGGCCCCACTTTTGCTCATTTGCTACAAAAGTCACCTGCTTGTTTTTCGGTCATTCAGTGTCTTCTCTCTTCCTTGTGTTTCCTAGGAACATGCCTTTGAAAGCAGCCAGAAATATAAAGAAGGAAAATACATCATTGAGCTAGCACACATGATCAAGGACAATGGCTGGGACTGATCGGAGAATAGCCACCCAACCCAGTGTCCACGTGAACGCCATCCAACTGAACATTCTACCCAAGCGTGAGAGAGTGACTGAACACTTGGTTCCATCCATTTAGGGGCCTTGCCATCTGGGGCATTCTCCCACCTTGCTGCCGTCTCTCTGGTGACCGGCCTCTAAATCGCTGTCCCTCTGTCTCTTTGCTTTGTATCTGTTTGTGAGTTGATCCTGGCTTCTCTCTCTGTTCTAGTGTTGGCTGAAAAGAAAACAACAAAAAGAACAGACGCCTCACCGCATGGCAGCAGCCCACCTTGATGAGGGCCCTAGGGCCCATGCAAGAGCTGCCTGATGGCCTCTGGCCAGTAGAGCAGTGGCACAGCACGGGGGTGTGAGGAGGAGGGAAAGGGGGGGAACCTCGAGGGTGCCGGGGGTGGGCAGGGGACGGGAGGGTAGAGGTAGGAACAACATTGTGCTGCTCCTGGAAGACCTGGGAACTTTAGGCTTGAAATAACCAACTTGTCTAAAAGGACAAAGAGAAAAAAAAATACCTCATGACTGCATTCTCTCTGATCAGAAGCTTCTCTGTTCCTGACACCAAATGTGCCAGGTTAGCATGTGAGCACAAGAAGTGGCTCTAATTCTAGCTGGCAGGGTAGTAGCCTGGTTCTCCTGGGCAGAGTTGGGGGCTTGTCTTGGCAGCAGTGAGTAACTCGGGGAAGAGCCCAGATGGGTTTTGATGACTCTGATGCCTCACTGCTCCTCTCGTCACCTTCTTTGTCTCTTCAGCCCCTGTAGGTGAGCGGAGAGGGGACTGCCGTTTGCAATGAGTGCAAGATCCAAAACACCCCAAAGGCTTTGACCAGGAACCAAGTAAAATCAGTAATTGGGGAGAAAGGGAACAAAGAGGGCTGCAGTTTGGGAGCTCCTGCAGAAATGGCTCCAATATTGGGCCAGAAGAAAACAAGTAGAACCAGTTAGCGTTTCTGACTGTCTGACCTTTCCCCCTGACCCTCACTAAGAAATGAGCATTGTGGCAAGGAAGGGGTGGGGGTGGGGGAATGGCGGGAGTAGTTTAGATTTTGAACCATTACAGGTTAGTTGAATCGTTCCTCTTTGGTATGCAATAGCATCAGTGAGATCAGCAATTATTTGTACGTAGAGTTTTGGGTGTTTTTCTCCAGTTCTATCATTGTAGATTGTGGAAGACAAAGTCCCAAGGTTGGCTGGTAGCTTCCTCCTGCCCCTTGCTGTTCTCCTTGGACTTGAATGTTTTGCATGGAGGAAAAAAACTGTCAGAGTGGTCCAGCAGTGGGGAGGGTTTAATTTGATGTCACATCTCAAGTTACAAATTCTAATATTACCCCCCACCCCCCAGAATCCCCACTTCCCTACCCAAAGTTTGTTATATTTGGGGAAGTGGAGAACAAACCCTCGTAAGGCTCATGAGAGAGAAGAGTTCGTTACATTTAATCAACACTGTGAAGCCTGTTCTACAGCGATTCAGCCAGTACACGGTGCATGACCGAAACTCATCTAAGTGAGTTAATTTCATTGCTGAGACTGAAAATATTATTGTTCAGATATGAGTAGGTTATGTAAGGTAATTCTCAGTATCTCACTCTCCAAGTAGGCTGACCCTAGAGGAATATTCATCTTAAAAGTCACAAAAGTCTTGGAGATAAGAATCTGTAAAATTGATTCACCAAGATTCAAGCAGCCAACCCAGGACATTTTCAGAATTGAACCAAATTCCCACAGGGAATGAGTCCATGTGGAGATGTCTTTTTGTGTCTCTGTGTGCTGATTGCAGAACGGGGGACCTGAGATGGGCATGGTCCTGGCCTGACAGTGGAGTGGTGGATGGCAGCACTGACAGGAGGCAGGGTAGCTCCAGATTCAGCAGTAGACTGCCTCTGTAAAACGAAAGGATTCTTAGAAATCGAATTGTGTTCCCAAAGGCTTCCTGCCCACATCTTTTGGTGCTTTACTAGGTAGTCTTGGGAGATGAAGTTGTTCTCCCCATATAACTAAAAAGTAGACTGAGGTTCAGAAAAAGTATTTTGTTTCTGCTCCCAGAGAAACAGCTCCTCTGGCTCCCAGGCACTCCCAGGCCCAAGATCTAAATAAAAAACGTTTTCAACTTACACATTCCTAAGCTGGCTTGCCAGCACAGAAGTCATAGGTTTCCCTCTCTATCCCTCCTGAGGGTAGTGGCCTTTGTTTATGGATTTTGATTAGCCCCTTTGCTCAGGGACTGTCCTGGCTATTGATACTCCTTTCCATAAAAAGAAAATGGGGATTATTAAACACAGGTAGGTGTTCTGTCTAAAAATGGAATGTGGTGACCTAGAAACCAGACATGGGGTGCCCTAGGATTTTCAGTGGGCAGAAGGGACCGATGTGTCACTTCTTCCTTGGGGATGGGGTCTCTGTTGCATGGACCAGAGCAGGCTCCAATGAGACCCTGATTTGGATTTTTTTTTTCAGTTACTATCCATTGAGTATCCAGTGGGTGCATGGTGCCATATTTGATGCGAGAGATCTGAGTAAAATATTGGTTTTACCATAATTACATGGGGAAAAAAACCCAACTCATTAGATTTCCCTTTATGTCAATGAAACCAAAAGTGCTTCTTATAACTTTTGACTCCATTCATGGCTTGTCTATCTAATGTCTAGTCGTTTTGGAGAGACCGCAACTGAGCAATGGAGATGCATCAACTCATGGCCTCAGTCAGTTCATTTTTTAATTTCCTCACCAATTATTGACTCAGAGCATAACCAAAGACCTCATCCATTTACCCTCCGTAGGTTCAGGGAATTGGAATTCGATGTAAAACTTAGGCGAGGTACAGGGAATAGGAAAGGGGAAAGGGAGAAGTGAGAAAGGCATGGAGTTTATACCTCAGCCAGAAGCTGCCTTCATTTTCAACTGAAGTCCAGCCATAGGCTCTCTAGTTCCATCTCCCCTGTGCCACCCAATGTCGTGTGGCCTTGGTGGCTCTGGATTACACCCCATCCCCCATCCCACCCTTGGTATTGGTCTCAGGCTGCTGATGGGCTGATTTGACATGAATGAAATACAGCCAACGTTGACACTCACAGACTGTCAGCTGGTCCTGACCGAGAACTGCCCCAACTCCTGTAACAGTAAGATCATGGAAATAGGATAGAATGAACTTTACTGGTGGATCGGTGAAAAAGAGGTGTCCCCTTTATAAAAAGATTTTCAAGTGGATATATATAAAAGAAACAGTTGCTTGTGAAATATACTTTTGTAAATAATATTTAATTTTTTAAATAATATATTTGGTGCTGTTTTCTCAGATCCCCTGAGAGCACTTTTTATTTTCATTTTTAAATTCTATGGTTTCCTCTGCATTTCTTGAAGTATATTTTAAGGGAAACAGTGATCACCAATGAACTCTTTTTTAAAAATAGATTTCCTCACTTTTGTCTGGATGGAGGCAATAGAGCAATGCCTCTGTATTTTTCCCAAAGGAGCAGACTCATTACCAGGTTGAGAACTGAAATGTTTTCTTGCACCAGTACTGGCTAGAAAAGAAAATAAACAAAATCAAATAAATTTAGTAACAACTTAGAGTGAATGATCTTGTTGGAAGAATTTCCAACAAATTAGAATCTTGAGAGAGAGAGAGAGAGAGAGAGTGAGTGAGTGTGTGTGTGTGTGCGTGTGCAAAAAGCACTTTGGATTGTGCCTCCTGTTTTCTTTTTTACTGGGGACACTACACCTACAGTTTACACCTTGGGTTTTTCTTCACTTTCTCTCTGGTAGTGGTTTTGTTTCTGAGTGGACCAACAGCACAAACCACGAGGATTTTGTTTTCCTGAGCATGGAGCTGTTGCCAGCTTGTTCTTTTTTCTTTCTTTGTGTGATCAGCTTCTACAGACTGTAAAGGAAAACTGTTGTTTGTGAAGATCAAGCAGAGTCAAATCTGCATTGCTGAGATGTGTGTGGTGTACTCATCACATATGCCAGGGCACCAGTTGTTGTAGAAGCCACATCATGTAAAACACTGACTGGCTTGGGTCAAGAGAACATAAATCAAATAATATACATACTTTATTGGTAAACAGCTTTTTTTTTTTAAGGTCAAACTGCCTCAGGTTCAGTAAGAGGCTGAGAAATCAAATGTTGAACACAATCAACTTACATATTTTTAAAAAGAGTCCACCTCAAATGAGAAACCATGCTAGTGTTCTAGGTAGAGAAAAGAGAGGATTAATTTTTAAAGTTTAAATACAACCATGAAATCTGCCAGTAGTGAAAGGCAAAGCCAAGGTGAGACAAGCTATTCTCATTTTACCAAATTCTATCTGCCCATATGTTTTTGTATAACGTTTTGGTGAAAGTGAGAGTTCCCTTTTCCAACCTGCAGAGACTATCTTTCAATACAGAATTTATGCTTGTGTTTACAAAGTGTATTTGTTGGGTTTGGGTTTTGTTACTTTCTATTGTTTGTCTTTTTGTTGTTGTTGGCATTTTTCAGGTCACTTGGCTTCAATAACAAAGATAATTATTTTCAAATAATTTGTCTTCACCTTTTCCTGTATTTGTACATAGTGACTCAGTATTAGAGAAAAGTGCATTGTTTCTCTCCTATTTCCAATCTGTGTTGGTGCTCATTTGAGAAAATAAAGTTTTCAAATATTAATTCTTTGGAGGACTCATCTTTTTTTTTAAATTTAAAGATTTTTATTAAAAACAAAAAGCTAACATACAATATTACATGAGTTTCAGGAATGCCCCATAGTTGTTCAACATCTATACACCTACAGAAGTGATCACCATGATAAGTCCAGCAACCATCTGACATCGTACTATGCTATCACAATATTGACTATAGGGGTGGACGGGTGGCTGTGTTGGTTAGAGTGTGAACTCGGCACAATGGGCTGCTGGTTCGATTCCCACATGTGCCAGCGAGCTGCACCCTCCGCAACTAGAATGAAGTCAATGAGCTGCCGCTCAACTCCCAGGTGGCCAGATGGCTCGGTTGGTTGGAGTGCAAACCACAGGTTTGCCGGTTCGACTCCTCGACTCCCACAAGGGATGGTGGGCTGCACCCCTGCAACTAAGATTGAACACGGCACCGTGAGCTGAGCTGCCACTGAGCTCCCAGATGGCTCAGTTGGTTGGAGCGCGTCCTCTCAACCACAAGGTTGCCGGTTCGATCCAAGGGATGGTGGGTTGCGCCCCCTGCAACTAACAATGGCAACTGGACCTGGAGCTGAGCTGCGCCCTCCACAACTAAGATTGAAAGGACAGCTTGACTTGGAAAAAGTCCTGCAAGTACACACTGTTCCCCAATAAAGTCCTGTTCCCCTTCTCCAATAAAATCTTAAAAAAAAAAAAAAGAAAAAAACAATATTATTGACTATATTTCTCATGCTGTATGTTACATCCCCATGACTTATTTGTTTTATACCTGGAAATTTGAACCTCTTATTCCCCTTCACCTTAACCCCCTTTTTAATTTTCCAATGACAGTTGATATTCAATTTTATATTAATTTCAGGAGTACAGCCTAGTGGTTAGACATTTATATAATTTAAGAAGTGATCCCCGTGACTAGTCTAGTACCCACATAGAACTATACGTAGTTTATTGACTGTATTTCCTATGTTGTACTTTACATCCCCATGACTATTTTGTAACTACCAATTTGTATTTCTTAATCCCTTCACCTTTTTTGCCTTGCCCTCTTACCCCCTCCCATCTATCACCCCAACAAATCTAGTACCCATCTGACATCACACGTAGTTATTACAATATTATTGACTATATTCCTTATGCTATATCCTACATCCTCATGACTACTTTGTAACAATCAATTTGTACTTCTTAATCCCTTCCCTTTTTTTCACTCACACCCCCAGCCGCCTCCCCATCTGGCAACCATCAATATCTTCTCTGTATCTATGAAAGTGTTTTTGATCTGTTTATTTTGTTCTTTAGATTCCACAGATAAGTGAAATCGCATTGCATCTGTCTTTCTCTGTCTGACATACTCCACTCAGCACAATATTAATACCTTCTAGATCTATCCATGCCACTGTGGATGGCAAGAACCCATTCCCTTCCATGGCCGAGCAATATTCCGTTGTATATATACACCACCTCCTCTTTATCCATTCTTCCATTGACAGACACCCAGGCTGCCTCCACATCTTGGCCACTGTAAACAATGCTGCAATGAACATATGGGTGCACATGTCACCTCAAAGTAACATTTTGGGTTTCTTTGGATAAATACCCAGAAGTGGTATTACTGGGTCCTTCTTTGTGTCTTGTTATAGCCTGTTTTAAAGTCTATTTTGTCTGGTGTAAGTATTGCTACCCCAGATTTTTTGTTAGTTTCCATTTCCATGAAATACCTTTTTCCATCTCTTTCCCTCTGTGTGTGTCTTTCAATCTGAAGTGGGTCTGCTATGGGCAGCATATGTAAGGGTTTTGTTTTCTTATCCATTCATCCCTCCGATGTCTTTTGATTGGAGCATTTAATCCATTTATATTGAAAGTAATTGTTGATAGATATGTAGCTATTGCCATTTTATTCATAATTTTGATTTTTTTTCCATCTTAAAGAAATCCCTCTAACATTCCTGGTTTGGTGATGATGAACTCCTTTAGCTTTTTCTTGTCTGGGAGTCTCTTTAGCTGTCCTTCGATTCTAAATTATAGCTTTGCTGGGTAGCACTCTCATAGATAAGGAGAACATATTGATGGTTGCCAGATGGGAAGGGGGTTGGAGGTGTGAGTGAAAAAAAGGGTAGAGTAATCTTGGTTGTAGGTCCTCACTGTTCATTAAGTTGAATATTTTGTGCCGATCCCTTCTGGCCTGCAAAGCTTTGGTTGAGAAATCAGCTGCTAATCTTATGGGAACTCCCTTATAGGTTACAAGTTGCCTTTCTCTTGCTGCTTTTAGGATTCTCTGTTTGTCTTTAACCTTTGCCATTCTAATTATAACGTGTCTTGGTGTGGGCCTGTTTGAGTTCATCTTGCTTGGGACTCTCTGCACTTCCTGGACTTGTACCTCTATTTCCTTCACCAGGTTAGGAAAGTTTTCAGCCATCATTTCTTCAAATAGGTTCTCAATCCCTTGCTTCCTCTCTTCTAGTACCTCTATGAGCAAATGTTGTTATGCTTGATGTTGTCTCACAGGTCTCTTAAACAATCCTCATTTTTTTTGGATTCTTTTTTCTCTTTGCTCTTTCAGTTGGTTGTTTTTTTTTTTTTTTTTTTTTTTTTTTTTTTTTTTTTTTTTGTTACCTTGTCTTCCAAATCATTGATTCAGTCCTCTTGCTTCATCTAGTCTGCTGGTGATTCCTTCTAGTGCATTCTTCATTTCAGTTATTGTATTCTTCATTTCTGAGTGGTTCTTTTTTTATGGTTTCTATGTTCTTTCTGCTTGCTATCTCTTTGTTGAACTTCTCACTAAGTTCCTTGAGCATGCTTATAACCACTGTTTTGAACTCTGTCTCTGACAGATTGCTTGCCTCCGTTTCATTTAGTTCTTTTCCTGAGGTTTTTCTCCTGTTCATTTAATTGGGACGTATTTCTTTGTTTCCTCATTTTGGCTGCCTCCCTGTGTTTGTTTCTATGTATGAGATAGATCTGCTCTGTTTCCCAGTCTTGGCCAGGTGGACTTATGTAGTTAGTGCCCTATAGGGCCTTGGCACTCTCCCTGGTCACCTGCTTTGGGTGCTACAGGAGTGTCCCTTGCGTGGGTTGTATGTGCTCTCCTATTATAGTTGAGCCTTGGTTGCTATTGGCATATCAGTGAGTGGGATTGACCCTCAGGCTGATTGGTTGTGGGGTTTGGCCATGACCACAGCTTATGGGCTGCTGTGTGTGGGGTTTACCCCAATGAGTGGGATTTTCCCCAGTGGGCTCTGGTGCTTACTGAGACTGCCCTTTGTGTATGCTGCTTGTGGGGCTAATTGGGCGGTGCTCTGCTGTGGTCTGAAGCCAACCACCAAGTATGTTGGTTCTGGGGCCTCTTGGGAGGGGCTCTGGTGCAGGCCTAGGTCACCCACTGCCTGTGACCAGCTGGGGACTACTTGGTAGGGTCTACAAAGCAATGGCAAGTTTTCGCTGCCTATGGTAAACCTGGAGGCATGTGGGAGAGGCCACACTGCAAACTAAGGATGTCTGCCACCAATACCGGGCCTGGGGTAGCTCCGCAAAAAGCCAGGACACTTCGAGGGCTGCTGCCACCTGCTGGCTCCCTTAAAGTTCAGCCACTGATAAAGCCTCATGCAATATGTGAGTTGGGTGAGGCAGGGTCTCAGAGTCACTAGTGTGGGAAGAGTTTTGTGTTCACCAGGTTAATGTAGAGTCTGGTTTTGCGCAAGTGCTGAGCCTAGAGCTACTCACGAAAAGTCTCAGAGCCCACTGAGGCCAGTGGTTGCCCACCTGGATCCCATGGACTCCTATAGTTTTCGAAGAAAAAGTGCTATATGGGCGGGGCTGGCTTCTCACCTGAGTACTTGCATCGGGCATTTGGGAGTTGTGGGGGGTGGGGTCTCAGTGAGTCAGCAAGGTGGAGCCCCAGAGCGCACTAGACCAATCAGATTCACATTTGGCCGTAAGCATAGGGGGAGGGCTCAACACATTAAAGATGGCAGCTGCCTGCCTACCTGCAGGGGAGTAGGACCCCCACACAGGAAAATGGCGACTGTCTTCAGCCCTGGCCTCAAAGCCTCACACCCCATTCTGCTCCCCGTATGCCTCTGACACCCCCCAAGTCACCATCCCTCCGCTGGAGCCCAAGGTGAGTGCCTACAAGTGAGTGAGTCTGTAAGCAGGCTGTTTAATAAGAGGACGTCTGGGTTTCCTGCAGCCTTCCGTCCCAGCCAGATGGTTGCAATCCCCGTTGGTTTTCACAGCCTGATATTGTGGGGGCTTCTCTTCCCGGCACCAGTACTGTGGGCTGGGGAGCCTGGAGTGGGGCTGGGGTCCTTTGCTCCTCCAGGGGTGCACCTCCTCAGCTGAGGTATCCCTCTGTATTTTCAACCGCCACATGGAGGTTTGGGACGAACTTGATTTGCGTCTCCATCCCTCCTACCAGTCTTGATGTGGCTGCTTCTTATCCTTAGTTATAAAACTTCTGATGGTTCTCCAGGTTGATTGTTCCGTAATTTAGTTGTAATTTTTTTTTCAAGACTTAGTTCTTTCTTTTTCTTTTTTTTAATTGGGGAATATTGGGGAACAGTGTGTTTTTCCAGGACCCATCAGCACCAGGTCAAGTCGCTGTTTTCAATTTAGTTGTGGAGGGCGCAGCTCACTGGCCCATGTAGGATTCGAACTGGTGATCTTTGTGTTATGAGCACTGCACTCCAACCACTGAGCCAACCGGCTGCCCTAGTTGTAATTTTGATTTGTTCATGGAGGGAAGCAGGCACGGTGTGTCATCTTGGATCCCTGGAGAATCTTAAACCTCAGGGCACATCTGTTTTAATTCATCTAGCAAGTTTTATCTTGACATTTAACATTTAAGTAACTGAAAGGCCTGTAGGAGGTCATCTGTCTAACCCCATTCACAGATCTGTCAACTGAGACCCTGAGGGGTTATTTTTTCCAAGGATAGTTGGCCAATTAATGAATAAAACTCAATATCCTGCTTGTCTACAAATGTTTCTCCTGGCTTTAAATATCAGAAATACATGAGTGACCTTTATCATTTCTGTCTATTAAGCCCCTTTTTCTTAGAGTCTGCAAGCTTTTCTGCTTACACAAATTGCTTTGGCGGAGCTAGGAATGCATTAGGTGAATGGAAAAAAGTAAACAGCAAAAATTATGTCAAGAAGAGGCAGCATTATCTCTGAATAATTGCCTAACAAAGGGAGATAAATTTTCACAGTTATAATATATGGAAAATCAAGTCTTCTCATTAATCATTGAACAAATATTTATTAAACATCTATTAGATTCCAGGCACAGGGTGAGGCAATTCAACCGTCCTAATAAATCTGCTATTTTTGTTTTCCTAGTATCTTTTCTGCAGTCTTGTCCATATGCACACACAGCCAGTTGTTGTAAGCACAGCTTTGTATTCTGGTGCCTTCATTTAACAGGCTAAACATTTTTGCCTAAATATCATTAATTTATACTATATTTTAAATAACTTTTTCCAAAGCTTGCCTCCATAACCTATGGAGTTCCCACATTGTATAGGCAACCTAAATCGCAAAGAAAAAAATATTAAAACCACACAAGGGTATATATGTCTGTGTGTTTTCTTATTGGTGATAATATTTTAAAAGCCTATTCCTAGAAAATAGAAAATCCTTTCTCTACGTCCCATGAATTTTCACCTACCCATTTGGGCCCAGCTACCGTTGACTTTTCTTTGTCCTTGAGTGTGTTATCTTCTTCCTGTGACCTGTTTTGCTTCAGTGGATGTGACTGTTATCATTTCATGCTTGTTTGCCTTTGGCAGATAGGGCAGAGAGAAAACATAACATGTGCAGGAGATAACCAGTCTCAAACCGGCAATCCTTGGGTCCTCACTCTTCCAAGCTCTTACTCCCCACTGTGACTGTCTAGGAGATCAAGCTGGGAGAAAGAGAAGGGAGCACATTAGTGTTCATTGAGGGCCTGGTTTGTGCCAGGCCCTTGTGTTGGGTAACTTTACATAGGATCCTTGCAATGAGGTACTTTCTCACATCCTCCTAGGCATCCCCACCACCCTGTGGAAAAGCTGATTCATAGTTAAATGCTGACTATCCTCATTGTATAGATGATGAAATTGAGGTTTTGCAAGGTTTCCTTACCAGTGACACAGTCAAGACTTGGCCTGTCTGACTTCACAGCCCTGTGCTCTTTCCCTGTACCGTGTTCCAAATGTCATCCTCTCTCTTCCTCCAGCCTTGTCAATTTTAGGGTGGCTTCACAGGACACTGTCCCAGTCTGCCCACGTGACTGCCTAGTATGTAAGCGTTCAGGGAATGCAAATTAGAAAATTAGTGCCACAAAAGTCAGTGCTACCTGAAAAATGCAGTCTATTCCATAGCTGAATATAAGCTGGGCTTTGTTGTTTAATCATCAGTAATGGATAACATATGTAATCCTTGGCCCCTTGATTAATAGTAGGCACTTAATAAATGCTTTGGTGAACATTGAATTAATGTGGACGGTGGAGAATTAACAGCTTTAAAAAATCTGTTTAATGTGTTAGTGTCCCTAAGAGGAGAATAGAGATGAGGTTAGCATTAAATGTTTCCTGTGTGAAGTGAATGATTACACTGTGAGTGATCACTTTATTATTTGCGTTTATTTATTCAACAAGCATTTTTTTTTGACATAATAATGTGCCTAATCTAGTCAGGAAACTAACCTCAGGGAACAGAAAATCAGTGGTACTAGTTGTGCAGAGTGGGAGAACAAAGGATTATGCATGATCCTCCCTACTGTCGCCCAAATATCCAGCCACATCAACCATGACCCTCACAGGCAGCTGTTTCCTGCAGAAGCAATTGGTCACAAATTCTTTCACCTGAACTCAATAAATGGCTCATGTCCTAGAGCAGGGCACAGGGCAAACTCTGGAGTTAAAGCACCTGGTCTCAAATACCAATTTCCCTTAGTGAAAAGGTAAGAAGTCAATAATGAAATAATTGTTATTATTGCAGATTGCTCAAGGCTACTTTTAATTGGGAGTGGGGTAAAGAGGAGTATTGTATTTGTTCTTTATGTATGTTATTTGTTTAATTTCACAACAATCTTATAAAGCGAATATCCCCTGTTTATGAGGAGAAACTAAGGCTCAGAGAGTGTAAATAACGTGCCCATGGAAGAGCTGGGATTTTTTAAACTCTTGTTCTGATTCTGAAGCCTACACCCTACCTGTGGCCCTGGCTTGCCGTTCAGGAAACAGGAATAACTACAAAATAGGAAACTATCTAGTAGATCTAAGCACACACCCAAAATTTCATGGCTATTTTTCTCTCTTATGTTTTATTCTTTTTTCATGAAATGGAAATCCTGGCTTTTCCAGTGGGAGTCAAGAGCTTAGAACTGAGAGAGAGTGGAGTTGTATTATACCTTTATTTTACAGGCTATCAGGCCTGTTGATTGCAGGGAACAAAGTGTTGCCTTCAGTTGTTTAGATGTGTTTAAAAGACAAACATCCCAAAACTTGCCCATGCAGAACTGACTAAAGTATCCTAACATATGACAACACCTCTCTGGGGCCATTTGGAACTAACTCTTCAGGGAAGCTAGGAACAAGCCAAGGATTAAAAGTTCTTGTCACATGAAGACACTTCTAATTCCCAGGTGATATGGGATCATGTTAATGAGAGACAGAATAGCTAGAGACGCTGGATTTTTCAAGGTATTAGCAAATTATTTGAAAACTCTGACAGAACTCTTGTGTTTATTTTAAATTAAAATCTGTTAAGTGATTTATCCCAAGTTCAGAAATGAGCAGGGTCAAGTGGAAAGAAGGTTGGCTTTAGTGTTGGACAGATGGGGATTTGAAGCCTGACTGCATGCTTGTACATTGATCACTTTGAGGAAGTCACTGTCATTCTCAGGACTAGTGCCCCTCGTCTGTAAATCGAGGGGATATCAACACCTACATATAAGTTATTGTGAGGATCACAGAACAGCCATAAACTAGACCAGCACGTTGCCCAGATCGAATATGATTTAGCAAGTGTCACTTGTCTTGTTTTGTTTTTGTTTGTTTTTTGTGTGTGTGTGTGTGTGTTTTTTTTTTTTTAGTGACTGGAAGTCACTATGATGGGCATTGCTAGTACATAGGATATTTAGATCCAACATTCACCCCTCTGACCTACCTCCACAAAGGAGACTGAAACCCAGCGAGGTTAGAAAGCCAACACTTGGTCACGGGCCTGGTAAGTAGTGGAACTGGAACTGGAACAGGAACCCAGAGCACATAGGCCATCAATCAGGCCAGTGCTCTCTGCACCATGCTGCTTGCTTCTACTTCTAGAGGAGAATGTGTACATTTATTGGGGCGGGGGGGGGGGGGGAACGATGTCAGCTAGAAAAACATTTTAGGACCCTGTTTTTGTAATTTTATAGTAACCATCTTCGGTGGTCTTCAATAAAGCAAAATTTACTCGTTATCCTTGCACCTTGCCTGGTGTGATGGGCAGGCCACATGTGGGAGAGGAAGCAGAATGCTCTCAGATTTGCTCACTTCCTTAGCCTCCCCTAGACTGCTTGCCACCAATTCCAAGCCACTTCTCCAGAGCAATGCCAGGTAAGCATAGCAAATGAGCAGTTGCAAGAGGATATTTTATTTATGGCTTTAATAATGGAATCTCGAGAAAATTTTGGTGTCCCGTTCCTAGAGACAAAAATGCATCTACAGAATGTTCTTGAAATTTATTACTGCATATGTTTTTTTTCCTACCACATTCTTTGAACCACCTTAATAAAGTTTAACATGTCCCTTTACAAAAGTAGGATTATTTCAGTTGTCATTTACTTGGCTGGCATGTTCTGTACAGTGTTGAAAATTGAGAATATTGGTTGACAATGCTGCTGATCATAATATGAACATAATCCTCTGTTAAACATGCCATGTTTATTACCCAAACTGCCACTAATCCAGTAAGAGTTTGTTTTAGCTTTGTCCAGTCCCCAGTCCCTTATTTCCATAGCCTTTAGGAAACTACCCACATCTCCTGGAGGCACACAAGCTTTAGGTTGTTTACATGGTGACAAGACCCACCCAAGGTTCACATTTCATTTCACGTTTTAAATCTCAATGATATTAAAAAGAAATAGTACCAGTGAGAATGCCAGCCATCTGAAGGAAGAAGATTGAGGAAAGGGAGCACCACTGACCTTCTGGGGCCCTCGCTGTAGGAGAGACCTCTGGGAGTTTCTGTTTAACAAGGGGAATGGGTATTCATCCTGCAAAGAAAAGGTCAGAATAACCACAGAGTTCATTGGTTCGCACCTGTTGTATCCAGTGCATCGGATATTTCAACTTGCCTTGGGTAGACCTAGGTTTAGTCTGAGGGAGACTTGCCTGAAAAAGCAGTGCTACAAGGCAGGAGAACTCAACCTGAGAATACCTGTAAAGATCCTTTCTGCCTGTGGACAGGAGTCTAACAGGCATGTAGGAATTTAAAAAGCAGACCTCCAAGTTCTAGTTAGCTTGTGACCTTGGGTAGGTCGGTTAGCCTTCCGAGATTCAGTTGACTCATCTGTAAAAGAGGGTTGTAAGCAGTAAGTGAGATAATGCCCGGCTCTCTAGAGCTGGAGAAATGTGGATTGCTGTTGCTTCAAGAGTGGTGAAGGCAAGGCATGGATGTATGTTTTTCAAAGTTGAAAAATATATGCAACTCCCTAGACAAATCCTACTGGATTATTAGTAGGATGGCTTGTAATTTGGCATACACTTTCTAAACGTGTTTCATATTTCTTCCCAGGGAATTTGGCAAATATTAAATATTCCCCAAAACAATAACTTACACATTCTTTCAAAAACTCTTTATGAGCCAGGCATTATGCTAGGGATAAACAGACAAGGTTCCTGTCCTCAGGGAGAGTTCTCAAGCCTTTCAGGGAGTGCTTATTTAAAAAGTGGGAGTGGGTAGTTGCCCACACACACAAAAAAAGTCAGAGTTACCACAGAGTTACTGGTTTGTATTCGAAAGTATAATTCTGATAAGGCTTCCCAGGGGTCCCTTGCTGCCCATCTTCCTCTGGGCCCCTATAGCACGTGTACCAGGCCTCTGCCATGGTCCTTTCCAGGTTATATTGTCTGTCTCCTTCCCTAGGTCTCCCTTCAGGGCAGGGGCCCAGACTCTTAAACAGGTCTCAAATGGTTTAATTCAGTCCAACCTAAGTACAAGTACTGGGGAGCCTGGGGTGCCTGGCAGTCACTCATGTAATAGCAAGGAGGAGGATTTTCCTACATGGAGTATGTTGGACAGAGAGCTGAGCAAAGTCTTGGGGTGGCACAAACAAGAGTCATTTCATCTGGCTCATCAGAAAGTGATGTGCTATCTGCTGCCCAAGAAAAGGTGTTACCAGTCTGGCCTGGATGCAGGCAGTGTACAGGTTCACTCAGTTGTAAGCTGGGCTATTTGTGAACGTGGACTCTAACCCTTTCTGTGAGGTCATTTTTGGTTCAGCCTTTTTTATCTCCAGGCCCCATAGGTCTCTCTGATCATTTTCTTTTCCTCTCTCTTTCCTAATGTCTTTGGTCTAGGGAATCCCTTTCAGGTAAGAGATGGAGGTGGAGAAATGTAGCATTCATTTATAGTGTTTTCTACCAAATACTTTGTTCTTGCCTAGAGACTTCTTTTCTTACCCTTGATGGCCTAGGAATTTGAAACTCCAAGCCCAAAGAAATACAAATATTTTCAAATTAGGTATAATTTACAGATAGCAAAATTCAGTTATGTAGCTCTGTAAGTTTTGACAAATGTATACAGTCACGTAACAAACCATCACCACAATCAAGATATTGAATATTTCCATTATCTCACAAAGTTCCTTCATGTCCCTTGTATAAGGAACCCCCTGCTCCCATCCCAGACCTCGGCAACCACTAATCTGTGTTCTGTTCCTGTAGTTTGGCCTTTTCCAGAACGCCATACATTATGTCGCCTTTTGGGTCTGGCTTCTTTCATAATGCTTTAACGTAATGCTTTAGAGATTCGTCCATGTTGTTGCATGGATCAGGAGGTCATTAGTTTTTATTGCTGAATAGCATTCCACTGTATGGATATACTGCAATATGTTCAGCAGTTGGTGGACATTTGTGTTGTTTCCAGTTTCTGGCTATCATGACAAAGCTTCTACAAACATTTATAGACAGGTTTATGTGTATATTGTGTATATATTTTCACTTCTCTTGGGTAACTTTTTAGATGTGAGATTGCTGGGTCATATAACCAAAGTCGTTGTACCATTTTGCATTCCCACCAGCAATGTGTGAGAGTTCCAGTTCTCCACATTCTTGCCCGCACTTGGAATTGTCTGTCTGTCTGTCAATTTAGTCATTCTAATAGATGTGGATACTCATTATTTTTCCTTTCTGGTTTCTACTGCCCCATTCCTACCTAGGGATAAATGCACAGAAAATCCTATCTGACCCAACAAGGTAAAAAGACAGGAAATTTAAGAGAAACTTTACATAATAAGCAAAAATATCTTTTGCTTCATAAGAAAACATAAAGACGAGAATGAAAAAACTAAGAAGTAAAAGCGCAGGTGTTGGAAGAGGGGCCCAGGTGTGGGATCTCATAAACTTTACAATGATTAGATTTTGCCACCCCTTTAGGTAGGAGACATGCCCTTTGGCCAAATTTTCTGATTAATCCATTTGGAAAAACCCATTCTGCTCTTGGAATAGATTATAAAACCAACCATTTTTTGTTAACTCCTGTTTTCCAACCAAGTTTCCTTTAAACCAGAAATGCCAGTTCTCGCAGAAAGATGGCTGGGATAATAGCATGGTTAAAATAGCCACATACAAAATGGTCATAAAAAAAATTGCACATTTAAAGGAAAACATCACCCTTGACCCAAAACTGTGTTATTTCAGAGTTCTTTAGAAAGTAATTTGACATGAAGAGTCTTTGAATCCTTTTGAGGAATCATCTTGTTCTTTTCCTTGTCACTCCTCATTCACTTCATTGGCACACACATTTGCAGGATAATCTTGCAATTTATAACGTTGGCCATTTAGTTCAAAGCTCTTTTGAGACTATTGTGACCTCGCAAAGAAGCTGCTTGGATAAAGATCTAGAAAAGTCAGATATGAAAAAGAGACTACAACCCCCCCTTGTGCATGAGAATTGAAAGGAAAGCATTTCTTCCAGTGGTTTGTGGAACACACACTGGTGGCTCTCTTTACCCAGGGTTACTTCTTGTTCACCTTTGCACAGCCAACAAAAGGAACAAAACACTCCACAGCCTACCTGGAATGTCTGTATGTCCCACTTCTTTTCCTCCAAGGAGAAATTGCTGCTTGTATCCAAGACTTGTATACTAGTCACTTCTCTTTTACCAAATACAAAGGAGAACAAGGGTCAGAAATGTGAAGATTTTGAAGAATTCAAGTAATCTGCGGACTGGTTGGCAATGGCTACTTTTGGTTTCTAGACAATAAACCATGATTCACAAGCAAAAGGCTACCCCTGGTTTCAGCCACTATCTGCATCCATATTCCCCAAGACCTTGTATCCAGGGTGACCCAATACTATGGCAAATGCAGGGTCTGCTGAAATTGAACATCCATGTTCAAAAACCACATTTGGTTCAAAAAGTGATGGTGACACAATGGGGTCAAGTGAAGCTGTTAGGAAAACAGGTACTAATAATAGCTCATATGTACTGAGCACTGGCGCTGTGCCAACCACCAAATGCTCCACCTGTTTTTTCTTCATTAGCCTTCAGATTAACCCTAGAAAGTAGGTCCTATTACCAACCCTGTTTTATAGTAAAGAGGCTTAGTGAGATGGCAATTCCTAAGGGCCCACACCTAGCTAGATGGTAGAGTCGAGTTTTAAACCAAAGTAATGTGTCTCTGGAGTCTTCATTCTGAACTACTATACCAGGGGTGCCAAAAAAATGTATACAAGTGGACACTTTGGTCAACATTGCTCAGGCAGTAGTTCGCCGTAATCAGAAGTGTCTGGATGCTGATGATAACCACTTTGAGCACCTCTTGTAATTGCAGAAGTCAAACGTGACTTATATTCATCTTTTGTTGTCAGTATATATTGAGTATTACAATTTCAATACAGTTTTCCTTTCTTAAAATGTGTATACATTTTTTGACACCCTCTGTATATTCTACCTACAACTAGAGCTCCATTGCAACAAAAATCCCCAGGCAGATAAGTCTACCAGTGGGAAAATGTGAGGACAAAATGATTTCTAGTTTTCAAATTCTACTTCAAAAAACAGATTAATTTCAACAAGTCATTAATTTAACAGAGATTTATCAATAGGTACAGATGCTGGGGATACAACAGGAATAAAGTAACTATGGTTCCACCCTCATGGGAAAATCTTGAAGAGAGACTGTAAAGAGAAAATTACAACTAAAAAATGATGCATTTCATCAGAAGTATGAAGGGGCAATGCCAAAGAGGAGGAAGAGCTGCCTAAATCTGATTGTGAGAGGAGAGAAAAGGCTTCACAGAGGAGGCATCTTAAGAGTTGAGTCTCAAAGAATAAAGAGGAATCACAGAATGGATAGGGTGCATGCAAATGCTTGCATGTATGTGTGCGCATGTGCACGTGTGCTCATGCATATGGGGTGGGGGTTTTGAACAGAGGAGAAAAGGAAGAAGCTCTCTGGGCACAGTACAGCCCCAGCATTCAAACCTGAGAGGGCACATTTGGTAATGCCTGGAACACAGGGCTCAAGGAAAACAACAGGAAAGGAGGGTAAGGCTGCACAAGGAGGTCAGGGCCAGGTTGAAGGGATTTGTCGGGAGTGTGGGTTTTAACTCCCAGGCAACCATTAAAGGATTTTGAGCAGAAGCCTCACATGGTCAGATGGACATCAAATTCTAACTTGGCCAGTTATGGAAAGGAAAATTAGAGAGAGGCTACATGAGGACAGGGAGGTAATTAAGGAATATGTAGCAATATTGCAGATGAAAAAAAGATGAAATGCCTAACCTCGGACTGAATCCATGAGGATAAAGAAGAAGAGACAGATGAGTATGATTAAGAAGGCAGAATCCCTGGGATCTGAGGATGGTTTCCCCATGAGGTAGTAAAGTGATTAACCACACAAGCTGTGGTTCCAGACTGCGTTGGTTCCATACACTTACTAGCAGTGGGACTTGGCTGAGTTACTTAATCCCTTGGCCTCAATATCCTCATATAAAATGAGGATGATAAGTACTTACAGTATAGGGTTGTGGTACAGATCAAATGAGATCCATGCACCTAGAACAGTGCCAAGCACAGTAAGTGCTCAACAGATGTTCTATTTATGCCATTTTAGTGAGAAAAGGGGATTGATCTAGGCTGGTTCCCAGCTTTCTGACCTGAGTCAGAAAGGTGAGTCACCTTGTCGATATGAACTAGGAGCGGGGTTCCTTCCTTAAGAAGGCTGCAGTCTAATAGACCACCTACTAAAAACATTGTGAAACTGATCCTAATGGGCCACGACAAAGATTGGATGAACTTGTTTGGCCGTGGAAGTAATAAACGACATTCCTGAGTAGCTCCAGATTCTGGGCGGCCTGACTCACAGCAATATTTTCTGCCTTTGTTCTGATCAAAGTTCTCAAAAGTTATTTTTCAAACATCAAAAATATTTCATGTGATCCTGAGGCTCTTAAAGTAATCCCAGATCATTGAAAACAAAAATACTAGGAAATGCTTCCTGAAAAGATAATTTTTTTCAAATTTCTGATTTTTTTTGTGTTTTTTTTTTAAATAAACCTTTTTAGAGCTTTCTATGTTTTTTTTTGTTTGTTTTTTTTTCTCTCTCTCAAGTGAATTCTATCTCCTTTGAATTCCTGGGAATAACCCCAGTGGGAATTTACATTTGGCTCTTTTATTTTTTTTCTTTTCAGGAGATCTTTCCAGTTTGAAAATCTGCCACTTTCAGAGAGACATTTTGGTACCAGTGATTTTTAGCATGCGATGTTGCCATCTGCCAATTCCTTGATTCATCCATCCTTTGAGCCACCTATCCACACACCCAGCCATCCATCCATCTACCCATTCAGACTATTTGACCGTATAGTAAAGTGGTGAAGAGCCTAGAATTTGGAGCCAGACACACCACTTAACTTAAAGCTTATTAAGCTTTACCACTTAATAACTATGAAATTTTGAGGCTGTCATATAACCTTTCTGAACCCAATTCCCTGTTTGTAAAATGAGGATTCAAGCAAGTATCTCCTCACAGGTCTCTTGTGAGGATTAAATGAGAAAGAATATAAAGTATGAAGGAGAGTGCCGGGCATGCATTAAACACTCAATTATTGGTAGTTTATTTTATTATTCTGCAATCCATGTGTTGAACCAGACACTGAGCACATAGCAGTGAACAAGAGTTAGGGGGCTTGCTGTCATGGAACTTACAGTTTGAGGAGGAGAAAGATGTGGAACAAGTAATTTCTCCCAAACAATCCCATCTTATTAAACAATTCTACTATCCTCCTAGTTTATTAGGTTCAAAATCTAGAAGTTATCTTTGATCCCTCTTTTTCTATCACCACACACACACACACACACACACACACACACACATCTAACCCACAGGCAAGTCTTTTAGCTCCACCCCCCAAATATATCTTAAATCTGGCCAATTTTCACCATCTTCAATGCTACAATCTGGTTCAAGCCACCATCTGCCCTTGCCTGCCCTCCTGTAACAATCCCTACTTTCACTCATGCCACTTACAGCACATTTCCAAGAAAAGCTGCAGGGATCTTTTCAAAGCATAAATCATACTTTGCTGGGCCCCTGCTTAAAACGCTGCAATTAGAATAAAATTCAACTTTTCAAGATCTACATACTCTGGCACCTACATTTTCACTACCCACAACCACATGGAAATTCTTTCAGTTCCTTCGAACACATCAAGCTTGTTTCTTCCTGGAGACTTTTCACTGAGGTCTCTGCTCTGTCTCTGATCCTTTCATATCTGGCTCCTTCTCACCCATCAGGTCTCTGCTCAGATGTCATCTCTTTGAAGAGGACTTCTCTGGCCAACATATCACATAACCCTTTTACCCCCCACCAATTTCCATACTGTTCCCTTGTTTTATTTTCTTATATCACTTTTCTTTGTTTCTTTCTCTCTCCCCCGTCTCCCCTCCCTCCCTTCCTTCCTCTCTTTTCTTTTTCTCTTCTTTTTTTTAAGGAGGGCGCAGCTCGCAGTGGACCATGCAGGGATTGAACCGGCAACCTTGGCGTTATTAGCACGGCGCTGTAACCAACTGAGCTAACCCGCCACCCCTCTTTCTTTCTTTTTTAATCTTTACTTGTAGCTGGTCTTCATAAGAGGTAAAATTTTGTCTTTTTGCCTCCATGTCCCAGGTGCCTTGAATAGTACTCAGCACATAGCAGGTATTCCATAAATATTTTTTAAAGTAATGATTGAATAAGTGATGTAAATACAGTGAAGTGTGTGTGGTCCCAGGAGTAGTACCACTGGGGCAGCATTGGTGGTGGCTGCTGAACTATGTACTGGAGAAGATTTCCATCTGTCTGAGATTTAAATTCAGTCCTGCCCGATAGCAAAAACTTGGACTCGAGTTTTCTCAGGATTCCTTCCAATCCGAGATTCTGGGATCCATGCCCTTTACCATGTCCTGAAGTGTCCTCCTTTCACCTGGTTCTTAGCAATATACAGATTAAAGAGCTATTGTAGCCAAATGGATGGTGAAATGGAGACCTGGCCACCATTCTTAACAGTGCTACAATCAATCGTTTTCCCAAGAGGCACTGCCAAAATGCTAGTCAGGTTATTTTATAGCTGATACAATAACAAAGGTTCCCATTTGTAAGGCATCTACTACATTCCATCCATCTTGCCTACCTCTTGGCTAATTCTTATACAGACTTCCACAGAGTAGAAATTATCCTCCTCCTCATCTTGCACATAAGGAACCTGAGGCCCAGAGAAGACTCTTGACTTGCCCAAGGTCATAAAGTTGATAAGGGGTGGGGGTGGGGTGGGGGAGCTGGGATTCAAACCCAGGTCTGTCTATCTCCAATGTCTGGATTGGTTCCAAACAGTTAGAAGGCCGACTCCTTAGAGCAGGGGCTAGATGGCATTGATATCAACCTAACTAATGCTAATTTAGGAAAACAATCCTGAGATAAAGAGTGATAGAAAGAAGACTCTATAATTAGCCTGCTGGCCCAGAGGAATGGTGAGTTTTATCTACTGCAGGTTAGAGCTATTTGGCTTCTGGAGATTCAAGGGCAGGATTGTGGGGACTTTGGAGAAAACTGTTTTCAAAGACAATGAGCCCATGAAGAGCTTCTCTAGGCTGAGCCAGGAAGGGCAATGTCCTCACAGTGATGAGAACATGTTGGGGGACAGGAACAAGGAAACACTTGTAAGGAAACAAGTGTGCCAGGAAGGCCCTGGACAGAGGACAGATGGGTGTGGGGGTTGGGGGTGAAAGGGAAGAGAAGTCTTCCAGCAAGAAACTTGGAAGGAGGGTTTTGTAGCCCCCTCTGTTCTCCCAAAATATTCTTTACTGTATCCCTGGCTGAGGTACCCTTTCCTTCTTAGAGCTGTCAACAAAAATTCCCAATCCGAGGCATGGAAAAGGAAAAACTTTATTCAGATGAACAGTTTGCAAACCAAGGAAATGCAGCCTTTGGTGGAAAATTGAAAGTGCACTCACTCCCCAGAGACAAAGGGGAGGCCACCTTCTATAGAGAAAGTTCCCACCCAGGTTACTGATTGGCCTACTTTTATGCAAATGAGGTTTTCTAATCAGTACAGTACTGGTCAGTGTTGTGCATTCTGATTGGTCGTTATAGAGCAGTTCTGATTGGTCATTTTAGATGCAAATGACAATATAATTGTACAGTTCTGATTGGACGGGGCAGGTCTCACTTCATTGGTTGAAAGATGAAAACAGGAACTTCCTTATAATAGTTGATTCAGATGGCAGGAGCATAGTACAAGAAGTTGAAATCTCAGTCTGTGGCAGAGTGTGTGAGAGACTTCTGTTAGCAATGGCCGCTAGACTCTGGTTATGAATTTAAGCCCAGTTAACCATGAGAAGTCCTTCTTGGCAGATATATTCCTCCTTGGCGTTCACAGAGCCTGGCATTAGGAGAGAAGGGAACTTAACTGAGTAGAGAGAGGAAACTTTATGGGCAATTGCCACTGAAGTCCCCCCAAGTCCTTAAATATCACATCCTCAGAAAGGCCTTCATGACCTTCTTATCGAAATCAGACTCACACACCCCACTCACCACCACTATTCTCTACTGTTGTACCTGAGTACTTCTCTCACAGTAGCATTTCTCACAATATGTAATTACATATTCATTAATTTTCATATTCATTGTCTGGCTCTCCTCCTAGGGCAAAGACCATCTTTGTTTTATTCACCAATGCGTATTCAGAACCTAGAACAGTGCTGGTGTGAGGTGAACGTTCAAAAACTATTTGTTGAGTGACTGAAGGAGTGAATGGTGTCCAGGTGGCTGATCCTTAAATTGGGTGGTCTTTGTGGCATGTACGTAAATTACAGTGTGCT
This sequence comes from Rhinolophus ferrumequinum, assembly GCF_004115265.2. Classification (NCBI taxonomy): domain Eukaryota; kingdom Metazoa; phylum Chordata; class Mammalia; order Chiroptera; family Rhinolophidae; genus Rhinolophus; species Rhinolophus ferrumequinum. Next base: position 26,623,616 of record NC_046304.1, on the reverse strand, counting down.
CATCCCCCTTCAACATTTGCATATAGATAAAATCATGTTAGGGTTAATACTAAGAATAGGTCCACAAGAGAAATAAGGACATTCCCCAAGAGGTGTCACGGGAAGTCCTGCTCCTTTGCCTGCTGAGGTGAGGGGAATTCTGGGCTGCTTTTATGGACATGAGCCTAAGTCAATTTAGCCCCAGCTTTCTCCTCCCCCAAACTGGCCCCCAGTCAGTGCCCAGCTGGGGGCAGGTCATGCTGGGGCTTGCCCCACTTGTTCTGCCAGGAGCTCTGGCTGGCTCCCATCAGATATATGACTGCTGTTGGCAACCAAGAAGGAAGCAAGCCGTAGCAAGAACAAAGTCCACCCCACCACCGTCTCCCAACACCCCAACCAGAGTTGAAGTAGTCAGCTGAAGGAAGCCAGCTTGTACTGGGTTAAAGAGACCCAGTTATTTGCCATCTAATAAGCAGGTGTTTGGGGAGCCGATTATTTCTCAGCAGGTTGAAAAACAGGGCATGCATGCTATTTTGTTTCTCCTTTAGCCTTGCTGATAGCAGGGTTCACCCTAAGGTCAGGTCAACCTGGTTCTACATTTCAGGAGACTTTGAAATGTAGGTAAGCACACAGTGGTAAAACAGACAGATACCCTTCTCTATCCTTCACCTACCCACTCTTCTTGATGCCTTCCTTTGTTTATGAACTGAGACCTCTGATAAATGTCATTAGGGACAGTAAATGGAGCCAGGAGACTCATTGTGGCCTCAGCAAGACATATCACTATCCAGATTAGGCCTCTCTGTGGGACTTCTAAATGGAATGAATCTAGAGAAGGGAAACAAAGTTCTTGTTCCCATGTCTCTTCATATCAGAGACATTTATGTCATGGGTCTGCACATTTAGAAATGCTGGTCATTTCTAGTATGAGGGGCTTGGATAGCCTTGGTTTGCCCTTTTCCCTGCCTTTCATTTTCTGGAAAGAAAATTAAGACAGTTTATTGATCACCTACTATGTTCCAGGCATTGTACTAGGCATATTTTCCAAAGCTGTCTCATTTCATTTGTATTAAGACCATTTCAGGAGAGATTATCATTTATTTCATATACATGAGAAGATGGAGGTTCAGAAAAGTAAATAAGTTTGTTAAGCCATTTCAGGTGAGTCAGACTGAGTCAGAATTTGAACCCAGGGTGTCTGGTTCCTAAACTTGAGTGTTCTTCCCACCGAGGGCCCACAAAGAACAAGAATGCTGGAACAAATTACAGGGTGATTCCATACATTGCTTATCAGTGTAAATCTAACACCAAATATTGTTTAGTGTGTCTGCTTTTACTGGGAGAGACGGGGAGGTGGCATGAAAACTTTTTGTGTGCTGGAGTTCAATCAACTCTTGGAACCCTGTGCCATCCAGACAACTCCATCCTCTCTGAGTAGGCCACCTTGTTACTGTAATGTCAGAGGAAAGGTCACCTTGGTAAAGACTAACCCCAGCTTGGCCCAGAGGGTAGTTGAAGGATCTGCATTATTGGATAAAAAAACAAAACAAAACAAAAAACACAGTTTTTCAGCCCTGCACAGGAATATCTATGGGAATAAAAGCTCCAATAAAATAAAAGTTAGCTTGCATGCTTGTCTCCTGCCCTAAACTAGGGGCAGCTCAGCAAGAGAGAAACACTAAAGCAGTGACTTATTTCAGAGGTGAGTGACTCCTCTATCCAATTGCTCCTTCTGCAGAAAACGAGCCCCAACCTCTGCCTTCTGGATGGAGCATGAGCTCTATAGGCCCTTGGAAACCCAGCTCCAGGAAGTTTGCTGCCTCCTTGTTTGAGATGTATTATTAAACTGTAATCATACTGTGAGTGAAGCCAGCCAAAGCAGTGGCTAATAATAGGAAGGTGAAGAAAGCTGACTCAGGAGGAAGCTGACTTAGGCTGGAGAGCAGAACCTGGCCACCTTGGCCTATAATCCTCGGCAAGAGGTCAGTGAGGGAGACGGAGACCTGAGCTCATTCTGTTCTTGGGCTGGAGTCAGCGCTATCTGTGTTTCTCAACTTTGGAAATAGAAACCCCAAGCAGTCCTGATCGAAGGGATATATAGACGTCTTTCCCAGGTCCTTAGGGAGTCTCATAGCCCTGAGAACAAATAGCTTAAATAGCTATGACACAGCAGAGCAGCAACTCTTCCCTGACGATGTCATCAGTTAATGAAACTTGGAAAAGCGTGCTGGGGCTGCATTTCTGTGGCCTCCCAGAACCGAGAAGCCAGCCAGTGCTGACCCAGGCCTTAGCTGGCCAGAGCTCCTGTTGGCAGTGATGTCTGAGTAGGAAGACTCTATTTCTGGCATCTTGATAAGGCTTGGGGAAGTGGGAGGAAGCAGAGAGGTGAAGGTCCAGAGCGAACAGAGGCCATGGTGCAGAAAGTCCTAATGATCTGGGAGAAAGTTTTCAGTAATTTTTGTAAATGTAATGCATTTCTCACAGTTAAGACTTTAGCCGTTCAGTGGACTTACCATCATCTGGCAACTAGAAGCAGGATAGATTCCAAAATCTGGCCCAAGGTATGTCAGAGGGAAAACAGAACTGCTCCTGGATGCTGAATGCATAGTGGCTCTGACCCTGTACCAGCCACTGAATACATGCTCTCCATTAGTCCTCACCAACCCCCACAGGTGGCTATTATCATCCCTCTTACTGGAGGGAAAAGTGAGATTTCAAAAGGTGAAGTGACAGTCACGCAGCTAGTAGGTGACAAAGATAGAACTAAAACCTAGGTCTGTCTGAGGCCAGAGGAAAAGCCAGGCTGCAGTGAGAAGTCTTTGTACCCGAGGTATGTCCCCATCTTTTCTGTTTCTTCTTCCGAGACCCAGTTGTCTGTCCCTCTGTGGCTATTCCAGTGCTCACACTGAGGTCAGGGTGATGAAGGTCGGTGTGTCTTGATGGGAGGTGCTGAGAAGTTGGGGGAGTGATAGGTTGTTATCTTCTCACCTTCCTTTTAGTCGTTTAGGTGGGCCTAAGTATGTTTCCTAAAACTGGAAGATTCGTTTTGGTTCCTGGATCTTTGACAAAGGACGTACAGGTGGAGATAGGATTTGGGAGATTTTCCCCTTTCTTTCTAAAAATATTTATTAAGCACCTATTGGGCTCAGCTCTGGGTGCCCTGGGCACTTTCAGGCTATAGAATAATTGAATAACATTGTTGATTTGGTATTCTTCTCTACTGTTCTTCACATATCATAGGAACTATCTACATGTATATATCTCTTTAGAGTTACACAGGTATCATCAGCTACGTACGTATGTGTATTCCTAAAATACCTTTTCACGGAAAAGAAAGAAGTGGCTTTCCTTTTACTGATGGTCACGGGGGTCACTTCCTGAACCTGAAAGCAATCCCAGGACCCCAGACACCAGTTTCTAAGCTCTAGCAAGTACATGAAGAAAGAGTTTCAACTCCCCTATCTGTCAGGAGGCTCCAAGTACAGAGGTGGGACCAGGCCAGGCTTATGGGAATTTGTTCATCATTTTATAGCCATAGTATGGCTCATCCCGAGAGGGCTAGAGCGTAATTTCCAAGCTCTCAGACAGTAGATAATCTAAGCTATTGTTTTGGGGTCTTATGTACTCTTTTGGTCAATTCTTTTTTCTTCCTGTTTTGAAAGGCCAACAAATGGCTTAACAGCAATAATAAATAGGATGATGGCAGCATCCAGGGTCAGACCGTCACCTCCTCTCACTGTTGTCAAAGTTAATTAATTCCCATTGTACCTTGAGCTAGGTCACCTGCAGGTCTGTGATGGAGCCTGACCTGACAGTCAGGGGAAGGCATTTCTAATCTGGGTTTTGGTGTGCTTTCCTGGGCCGAGGGGTGGAGAAGGGGATATGTTTCACCTTTGCATGGGATTGTCTCTCCTTTTCTCCTCTAGGGAAGTGACCGTATGCAAATCTGTAGGTGGGGAGGAAAATCTTCTCTTCCAAAAATGATCTCTTTCTGCAGTGGGGTTTGAAGCTGGACCAAGCTGCAAGCACTATTTTTACCCAGCTTGCAGTTCAGAGTGTAAATAGCAACTCTGGCTGTTTTTTCCCACAGCTGACAACAGACTCGACCTCTTCCAGGCAGAGGCATTCTGGCATTTTGCACAGAGGAAACAGAACGAAAAGTTGCCCTCAGGCCCAGGGAATGATTCCCTGACCATTGGGTCAGGATACAAACAGGGGCGGCATCTCCATGATTCTTTTTATCTCGGTCTCTGCTGTAAACACCAGGTCCCATGATAGCTGCTTGGCTGATGCTGATTTAAAGAAGCGCAATATGGAATCATGAAGGAAAGGCAGGCCCATAAATCTCTACAGAGCATGCTGAGGGTTCCAGGAGCTTGAGCAACTCTAAGCTCCAGCTGGCTGTCCTCCTACCCTCCCTCTTACATTAACAAGTACTTCTCCAAAGTTGCTGCCCTTGGAGGATTTCTTGCCCCAAACCCACAAGATTAAGAGCTGAGGAAAGACAGCAAAAACATCCACTCCAGGCTGCCCAGATGACAGAATGCCTCTAAAAATATATGCCTCCTAGTTCTCAAGTGATTGGAGCTCCCACAGTCTTCAGGATTGGCACGTGTCATTTAGAGGTCATGGTGAGAAGACTGGCTTCCTCCGTGCCTCATGTGAACAGAAGCTGTGAAACCAACCAAAGCCTCACCAGTTGTGTTGGGGGAGGTGGGAAGATCAGCTTCACAGAAGCTTCCTCGTTGGTATTTTTGATGAGTGAGATAAACCAGCGAAGACTGAGATGTGTGCCCATCTCGTTGGCAATTCCCTATTACTTCTCTTCTGGGGAAGAATAGGCTTCAGTGGCTTGTCCCTAAGGCCAAGTTCCTTACCCAAATCTTTCCCCGGGGTCTTTGATTTGAAATTAGGCAGGATTTTATGATTCAGCAGGAAAATCGCTCTTCATTATGAATTACACAATTCCTTGTGGAGCTGCCCGTTCCCTTCCTCTAGATACACATCAATCAATCACAACTGGCATTTAGACACATGGTTCAAGTTTCAGGTTCTTCCAGCAGATGACGTGTAGGGCAAGAAAAGGATTGGAAGATAGGTAAGCAGCTGAGTAATCCCCAAATCTGCTTTTTTGGAAGTGGTTTCTGTGCAGCTTCTTGGAATGGATTCTGGGCAGTTTTATTGGAAAACTCATTGCCAATTATCGATAACTAAAGTGGCATCGGAGAACGTCTGATGGTAAAAATAGGGGCAGGTAATAGGAGAGAAAATAGCCTTGCATTTGAGAAGAGAGGATGGGTACATATTGTCTCAATCTGCTATGTTGTGGGTTTCCATTGTTAGCTTGGGTTCTCTCCCAGGACTGGCCAGAAAAACCTCCTTAGCAACCTCCAGCAAAAAGTCCATCAGGGAGCTGCACAGGACGAGATCAGCCTCTGTCTTAGCGGCCAGACCAGAGGAGAGCCATGCTGGGTTCTCACTGGGCTTAGAGTTACATTCAACAGCCAACACCACAGTTTTCAGGAAAACCCACTGAGTTTTAAATGTCTTGTTGGCTAATTTGGGTTTTTTTTTTCCTTGCCCAGTTCATCTGGTAATTCATTTGTCAACCAAACATCGAATTTACAAACAATGGTTTTTTGGGAAAGCCTCTTGAAGCCTGGATGGTAAATGTTTACTTTAAAGAAAGAAAGAAATTTAAAAAAAAATAAATAAAAAAAATAAAGAGCTGAAGCAGGAAAAATTTCCCTGATAAGTAAAACCAAAAGCATGTGGCAGACAGTCCCATTACTAGACTGACCATTTGTTTTCAAACATGCTCTCAGCCCCAGCCTTGACATTGGGGAAATTGGGAATATGATAACAGACTTCCTGTCTAGTATTTCCCTAGATTTCCTGGAATCCAATTTGAAGTGCCATTTCCCCTGTGCCACCAAGGAGTTAAACTTTGGCTGTGCTCTCATTGTGACTAACAGGCACAGTGTGGCTCTGAGATCATCCAGAAAGAAACTGACTGGTGTGGGAAGTATGTGAGATGTCTGTGCCCTTCAAATGCCTTTGATGGGAGCGCAAGGATTACAGTCACCTAGGGCCCCTGGTTGTGTAATTTTATTGTGAATTCTTGTCTCTTCCTTTGAATTTTGCATGATTTTAAATGATCTCTAGCTCCTTTGGGAGATTGATACTACTGTGGTGTGTGAGTTATTCCATAGAGAACGATAATTTAGACAGCGAACCAATTCCACCCTGTTGAAAACTAACCCATTTTGATTGAAAACAAAGCAGCATCAACTGATTTGAGCAAATTACCCTTGGTGGTGTTTGGGAGACCTCATCTTCTCATTCTGGTTGTTTTCTTCCTTGTGAAAGGAGCTCAATTATTATAACACTCCTGGCTTCTCTCCATCCCCCTCATTCTTCCCTGGAAAGGAGAAGAGGTTTACTATGACTGGTACGTTTGTAAGGAGAAACTGTTTCTCATACCATCTTCCCTTTCTTCTTGGGAGTCAATGCTCCTCCCTCAGGGTGGGGAAGGGAGGCCTATTCTGGACCAGTCTAATTCTGAACTTGCATATTGGGAAGCTCATTAGCCGGATAATATAAGCCACATCCTTTAATATCAACTTCATTAGTAATAAAGGTAATCTTTGGTCCTCATCTAGCTTACTGCTATCTTCTAATTCAGTTGAAAACTCACAGAGAAGGGGGACTGCTGTTTTGGGGCCTCCTCAAAGACCCCAACATATTTCCTGGGAGGCTTCCTGGTGGTTAGAAAAAGCTTAATATTGGGGTGAGATCCTGCCTCTCGATCCACAGCAATACTTTCCTACAGAACACCAGGTTCCTTAATGGTCACATGAGTAAAGGGGAGTTTATAGAAGGTGTTCCTTGCAGCTGAAATGTATCCATTGAAAACAGATTTATTGAATGCCTACTGTGTGCCAGGGGATAGATACAATGGTGATAAAGGTAGACACAGTCTCTGCTGTCACACACTCACTAGGGTGTATCAGTTAGAAAGTTTAATGTTCCAAGTGAAATAAAACAATCTCAAATAGGTGTAAGCAATAAAGAGACTATATTGGCTCATGGGGGATCCAGGCACAATGTGACCCAGGACTCAAACTACAGAGATCCATTTCTTGGCTCTGCTTCCTCTGGGTAGATTCATTCTTTTGCCACCACATGATACAACCCCTTCCTCTCTCCTGGCTGCTTCAAGCTGTCCACTATGGCTGCAGCAGAAATATGTGCCATTGCCCAGGCTAAGAAGTGTCCAAGTCCCAACATTCCCTGCAAACTCCTGAGGTCCACTCTGATGAGAGCATTTTAGGTCACAAGCCATCCCTGAAGCAATGATTGGGCCCAGTGTGTCAGGATACACTGAATGGCTCAAATGCAGGGGCCTCAGCAGGATGGAGGAAAGTTGGGTCCTTCCCACATAGCCATGTGGGAACCTATTAGGAAGAGGGAAGGGCAGCAACAGATAACTCTCTATGATAGAGGGAAATTATAATAAATGAGATGATAATTCTGCTCTGAGGGAACAATTCAACCTGCAGAAAACACAGACATCCTGTTATCACCTGGTGAGTCAAGCCCAGGCCTGGGAATCCAGAAATTTGGATTCCAAATTCTGTGCAGGACTCCTATATACTACAGGCCCAAAGTTTTGGAGGTGAATAGACTTTACTCCTTGATGGGGCCCCTCAGGAACTGCCCTGGGGTTGGATTTTCCAGCTCTGTGGTCTCTTTTCTCTTTTTGGAAAGGAGATAACACTGCCTGAGAGGAACATTAAAAGGATAACTAAGGTGATATGCACAAAGCACCTGTCACTAAACAAACCCAAGCTGTCTATTGGTGTATGTTTGTTATTCTTCCAGACTTAAGGCCATTCAGCCAGTGGTTTAGGAGGTAAACATTAATCACACTACATCAGCACTACAGGAGCTGTGAGCTGTGAAGATACACAGGCCGTTAGTGTTCTAAGTTCAAAGATCTGTGTGAAACAAGATATAACAAAATGAACTAAAAATGGACAGAAATGCAGTCAAACCTGCAGGGTAGGAAGACTGCTTCAGCTAAGTACCACAGCTAGTTCTCAAGAGGTATGAGTGCTTTCCAAACAACTCAAAAGTACCAGTGGGTCCTGAGAAATCCTTTACTTCTTTATTCAATAAACATTTATTGGGTGCCTTCTATATAAGAAGCTATAGCAGGAACATATTACCAGTTATAAGGCTGCCACTTAAATCCTTTTTAGAAAAACGAAAAGATCTTCATTTACAAGTAGGTAAATTATTATAAGAAACCGAATTAGTACATGCAAAACTAAAATGAACTAAAGAACTACTATTACACCAGAGGCAGAAGCAAAACTAATTTCATGTTGGGGTGGAAATTGGAGGAGTGGGCCAGGCCTGGATCTGAGTGAATCTTGCATTAAAGCATGAACAAATATATAGGGTTAAACTGAAAGACTAATCAATTACAGAGTCTTTTTTGGTCTCCCAAATAAATATGACTCAGTTCCCTCCACACCCTACAGCAGCAGTTTATTTGCACTTTTCTTACTGCTCTTATTTTCTCTTGTATCACTGTCAATTATTTATTCATTCAATTATTCGGTCAGTCACTCATTGAACATTTATGGCAGGCTTGAGGTGCACCAAGTACTGAGCCAAAGGCCAACATGTAAAACAGAGGAGACATGGTTCTTACATTCTAGGCTCTCAGTCCAGGAGGGAAGAAGGCATATAAAGATGATTATAAAATAAGAAATGTTATAATAGAAGCATGCACTGAGTGCCTGGAGGTGAAGTCTTTACAAGGGAGATGACATTTGAGTGGAGTTTGGAGATAAATAGGACTTTTCTAGGCTGAAATTTCCAGCATCTGAAAAGTCACTGAAGGAGGAGCCAGCACAATGTGCTGAGGAAATGGTAGAGGTAAGGTCTGTAGGGAGAATGTCCAAAGAGGAGGCTGAAAAGGTAACTGGGGTAAAAGGTACGTCACGCAGAGTCTTGTAGCTCCTGCTATGGGCTTTGACTTTATTGGAGAAATAAAATGGATTTGTTGAAGGACTTTAGGTAAAGGAGGAGCACTACTGGGTTTGAGCTTTAGAAAAACATTCTGACAGCAGTCCGTCTGAAGGCACAGTTATCCTGGAGAGGCACTGGAGGCAAAGAAATCAACAGGAAGGTTATTTCAATAATCTGGGTGAGAAGTTATAAGATATTGATAGTTGAAACGGAGGGAAGAGAATGGGCTCAAGGAAGAATTGAGAGATTGAATGAACAAGACTGGATGACTGATGGGAGAGGCTGTGGGAAAGGAAGAATTTAAGAATGACTAAGAAATCGCTAACCTGCACAGCTGAGGAAATGAGGGCTCCATTAACTACAGTAAGAAAGAGAACAACAGGTTAGGGAGGAAAAATAATGACATGTTGCATTTAAGATGCTTGTATGACATTCACATGGACGAGCCCCACTGGCTGTTAGAAATACCTGTCTAGAGTTGTTGAGAGAGATAGAGGCTAGAGATTGACTCAGGGTTAGGTAGGTATTGAGGTCATGGAATTAAATGGCACAGACCAGACAACTAAGGGGCAAAGCTTTTGACAGTGAGCGTTTGATAATCCCCATAGGCCCTGGCCCACTAGTTTTCATAAAGCAGGCAGTAAATATTTTTACTTTATGTAAAAATAATAAAGTAAAAATCTTCAGATACACATACAGATGAACCAATGTGGAGATTGCTAGTAACAGCTAGATACCCCAAGACTTCCAATTTGGAACCCCTGCAACTTTAAAGACTTACTTTAGGGTCAAATTGACAATAAGAAGAGTACAACTAGCATACAGATATTCAAAGAAATTCTAGCCTCCTGCTAAATTTTATTTAAAAACTATTGTTATCGCCTTGTGTATTTCTTTGCATTGGGTCTTCCAGGGAAGATCCTATAAAATGAGGAAGCTGGGGAAGTACAGTTTATCAGAATGGAGGAGTTCAGTTGCTGGAACACAGAAATTGGCGTCAACGTGTTTGACCTTTTGAAAAGTCATTCTGAGGACAACTTCATGGTGTTTTAGGAACTAAGCAATGTATTCTTCAAATGTCATACACTTACATTTTGCATTTGCTCATTCTTTCAACAAGCATTGTCTGAGCGCTTCATATGTTCTAGACACTGTGGTAGGGACAAAAGACATCGTCTCATCCTCAAAGAGCTTACAGTCTAGTAGGAAACATAAACAAGGGGATACAATTAAAACATACTGTGAAGTGCTATGTTAGAGGTAAGCACTGTGTGCAACTGAAAACAAAGAAGAACAACGTTATACAGAGGGGAGGCTATGAGGGCGGCAACGTGGTTAGAGAAGTCTTTCCAGAAGAGACAATGCCTGATCCAGGTGAAACAATGAGAGGATGTGGTTCCAGATCAAGGGGAGAGCAACTGTACAGGCAAGGAAGAACAGAATTCACTATGGCTGACCAGGGAGGGAATGGCTAAAGATGACCTGGGAGAAGTGGCCAGGGAGTCCCTATGGAGTCTGAATTTTTAGCCTGAAAGCAATGGAGGGCCACTGACGGATTCTTACAGAAGACTTCAAGGGAAGTCCTTTGCTTTTGATTTTTCTCTTATTTCCCATTCTATTTTTACTACTTGCCTTTTCCTTCTTTCTTCCTTCCCTCCTTCCCTCCCTTGATTCCTTCCTTCATTTCTTCTTGCTTGTAAGCATGATTTTGGAAAATGCTTCTGATCTGGCCTATACCTAAAGGACAAGGGATTTATTTATGGTTTGTCCATGCTTGGGCTGGAGAAAAAGAAGCCATTGCAGATCCCTGAAACCGGACTTTTGATGGCAGTAAGAAGCAAAGTGAGAGGATCCCAGAAATAATTCATATCACCCTGAGACTCTCCTTCCACTGAAACCCAGAGATGCCTGTATTCAGTTTTAATGAGGAGGCTTTTACTTCCAAGGTGTGGACAGGAGTCTCAACTAAAGAGAGGTCTATACTCCTGGCGCTTAAAATGGAATCCCTGGACCGGTAATCAGCAACACCTGGGAGCTAGTTAGAGCAACAGAAGCTCAAGCCCCACCCCAAACCTACTGAATCAGAATCTCTATTTTTAACAAGATGCCTGAGTGATTCCCATGCACATTCAAGACTGAAAAGCCCTGATCTACAAGATAGGAAAACTGCTTAGCTAGGAAATCTTATGTCACCATGTTGCAATCATGGCTGATTGATATGTAATCAGTTTGTCAGCCTCTATGATGATAAATTTATGTACAAAAGTAAACTCCATCAGGGGTTAAACCTTTTGTACCCTACTGAGCATTTCTAAGAAATCTCCTTGAAGCAAATGATGTTGAGATCCCTTTACATAAAGGGCTTGATCTCTGGCTGATGGATGAAAAATTCTTTTTCTTTTCTCCTATTGTGGCAAAATATACATAACATAAATTTACCATTTGAACCATTTTTAACTATACAGTTCAGTAGCAGTAAGTACATTCACATTGTTGTGCAACCATCACCACCATCCCTCTCCAGAAAATTTTCATCTTCTCAAATTGAAACTCTGTAGCCATGAAACAGTAACTCCCATCGCCTCCTCCCCACAGCCCCTGGAAAGCACCATTCAACTCTCTGTCTCTATGAACTTGACTGCTTTAGGTACTTCACTTAAGTGGAATCATACAGTATTTGTCTTTTTGTGACTGGCTTATTTCAGTTAGCATAATGTCTTCATCTACGTTGTAGCTCATACCAGAATTTCCTCCCTTTTTTAAAACTGAGTAATATTCATATATATATATGTATATGTATATATACATACATATATATATATATATATATATATATATATATATATATATCACATTTTTGTTTACCATTCGTTTGTCAATGGACACTTGTGTTGCTTCTGTGGTTTAGCTATTGTGAAAAATGCTGCTGTGAACATGGGTATAGAAGTGTTTCTTCTTATAACCAGCATTCATGCCAAGCAGGCAGTTCCTCTCTCTCTTGGCTTCTTCACATTATTTCCTAGAGGCGTGCCACAATAAACATTGTAAAATTCACAGTTAATGAATGTTCTTGGTGAATTGTCTTTAACGTATCAAGTCTCTACTTGACTCCTCATTAAGAAAAGGGAATTTGCTGTTGTTGGGAACAAAATGTCTGTTCCATTTAGTGTCTCCGTTTGGGAGCAATGGCCTCCTGAATATAAACACAGATCCAGAGCCAAGACATTAATCTGTGAAGCTCAGGTATTGATTTGGTGATGCCATTGTCTTTCCCTGATGCTATTCCTATCAACCCAGATTATCTCTGTGAACACAGGAACCATTTTCTCCAGGTGCACTAGGCAGCTGGTGACAAGCTGTTTGCTGACAGGCTCTGACAGAGATGAGCAGTCAGCTGCTCCTGGGCAGTCCAGGCCCTCCCTGCCAGTGTGTTGCTGGGCAAAGGAATTGGCAGCCCTGAAACCGAGGGGCAGATAACCACCTGGACACACTCAAGGCTCCATCTTGATTTCAGCGACCCGCGGTAGGGCTCAGAGAAGGGGAAGACTCCCTGAGCTTATAGTGGAACTATTCTAAAGAATTATGGAAAGGATATTATCTCCTCAAAATGATCCTATTTCTCTTCTGGAGTCTCCAGTTTACTTGTGCTGCTTCAGGAAGCCGGGGGACCGGCTCTCCTTCTGTGCTTTCCCTCAGGCATTCAGTGGCGGCGCTCTTACACTCTCCATTTCATACCCACTACATCGTGGGACAACCCTTCTGGTTATCAGACATGTTTATGAAGAGGAGAGTATTACAATCTCACCAGCTCATCTGGAAAATAAACACTGAAACTCTCGGGTTCATCTGTGCAATCACTTTTGTTTTGCAATCTAAATCTAGACATAAAGACTGGGAACAAGCAAGTTCCCCATTTTCATGTTAATTCCTGGCCCTCAAGGATGATTAACTTTATCTGGAAACTGAAAACACATTTGCACTAACCTTTTATGAGATCTGATTAAGAGCTTTACAGAGAAGATTTGTACTACATTAGAAAGGCTCTAGCAATTTAGGGGAGTGCACCTGTAAAGAATTTCTTTTCACCTGATTATAAAAGAACTAGAAATCACAGCCAAGTGCACAGGAAAGGGAAGCATGAGGACCTGCTTGAATCGAAAGAAAAAAGTTTGCATATTGGTGAGTACGTTCGAAGAATTCCCAGGAGAACCACTGACAAATCAAAATATGTAGCATGAGATGATGTTATACGCATGTTGCAGCCACAGCAACATCTGATGCACTGGAAGGATCCAATGAAAGTCTGGGGACGTACATAAGATAATAAAATATCTGTAGGCCACTGTCTGGAATTTACAACTTGTTTCCTGTCCACTTGAAATGCTCTTCCCTGTCCTTCCCCTCTCCGTTTAGACATGCTTATCAAATTCTCACCACCTGTGGGAAGAATGTCCAGACTGATCCCTCTGAACTGTAATCATTCTTTTGTACTCTCTCAAAATATGTATGTTCTATTTGTCCTGGGGCAGCATGCATGGCATTAATTACACATTCCTTAATAGTCCTTTTCATGACATTTGTCACATGTGTGGTTTGTGCTCCTAAACCAGTCTATAAGCTCCTTGAGGACTGTTTGGGGGAAGCCGTGTTGTGTGTTTGTTGTTGGTTTTGGCCTTTTCTCCAGGGTGCCCTAAAGCAGTGCTTCTCAAAATTTAATGGGCATAGGAATCAACAGGGGATCATTCTCAAATGGAGATGCTGATTCAGTAGGAATGGGTTGGTCCTGAGATTCTGCATTCTTAACCAACCAGTCAGGTGTTGCTGCTGGTTGGAATACCACAATTTGAGTAGCAAGGCCCCATAACACCCCGTGTGATGCTTTGATATAAGCAAGTAAGACTTTATATTACTAGCTGTTCCCAGGGAAGTTTCTCTTCTGAGGCCTGACCCCTTCCACAAAAACTACCTCACTATAATGACTTTTCCCTTTGATCATTAGACTACTCTCTAAATGATTTGAAGCCGGTGGACATGATTCTGTTATAATGCAATTGTTTGAATTTGTGTTCAAATTCTAGGAATATGAGTGGTTTTACTAACGTGCTTTGAGAGGATTGGTAACTTACTTAGGTGTGCATGGCCCAGGCCTGTCACCCTAGGCCATTCTTGCTTAATGAGAGCCATAGTACTACTAGCTGGTCCCATAAATGGGAGCACACTTAAGCCCGCATAGAGTGCTGGGAGCCATAACTTCCCTTCTGGATTAGAGGCCCTCACTTTTCTCCATGGTGAGGTAGGTAGGTGGGGGCAGAAATAAAGCTTACTTTTGTTTACCTGGGTTCAGTAACTCTGTTTCCCGCTAAAGTCCTGCTCTGTCAGAGGCAAAAAAAGAAAAAAAGAAAAAGGCAACCCTCTTAATTTCACCTTCAAAAATAGAAAAATTAGTCTTTAAATATAATAAGCAGATTTCTGCAAAGACATCTATGTGACTGGACTGGTGGCATGGCGCCAACAGGGGGATGAGTCAAGTCTGTCCGGACTTCAGACTTCGGGTTACTTGTCTGTCACATCAAGGTGTTAGATGGGAAGATTCTTATCAGCCCTAACAGTCTGCTTCTAATCAACACATCAGGGAAAGGTTCAGAAGGAGACAGGAATTCCACACCAGGCTACTTGACAGCACAATGTGACTGGAAGCCTCTTGGCTGGCCCTTATCCTCTGTCTGGTCTCAGCCCAAGTGCTTGCCCTGCTGTGGTACTAAGTTATCCCTTCCTAGACAGTTTGGTGCCTCACATGCACCAGCCTAGTGTAGAAAGACTAGAAAAGATATGCCCTGTGCTGCCACCTAATGGTTCCTATTCCATCAAGGTGATTCTTCAGCACCGGTTGCATAGGATAGAATTTTTAGCCCCTTTATACAGAATCCACCCGCTGTGAGCATCTAACAAGAGGAGAATAAAAATAGGATACGTCCAGGTGCCACCTCATTAAGGGAATTGGGGACTATGACTGTAAGAACTATAAGGTTTTTGTAAACTTTGTAATTTCCTCCTTACTGTTATTTCCTGTCTGTTTCCTTGTAGTGGTTAGCAGTAGAACTCTTAAAAACAAAAAAGGCCAAGGTATTTGTTTTCAAGGGCAGCAGGGAATTGGGGAGACAGTATACCAGGGTTTTAGGTAAACAACTCCAGGAGATGGAGTGGGTGGAGGGAGCCAAATAGCTGAAAGGAAAGCAGGCTGAGTCCTCCAGCTTATTTGAAAAAGGAAAGAGGGGGAGGTGGGAGAATGAGGTTGCATTCTAGTAGTTGAAATGAAGGTAATGGTGTTAATAGCACTGGCATTCTTTCCTGTTTTGTCTTCAGATATACCAGTCTGTTTTCAAGCCACGAAAATGAAGCAAATATATGGCTATCAGCTGCTGTTGTAGTTCAGGAGGCTTTGTAGCAAATGATACTCTCTAAAGTAAGGATCTTAAATGCAACTGTCTGCAGAAGGGCCCGGCAGATAAGGTACCTGGGTGGGGGTACCAGGGGTAAGACTGTAGGGAGTTGCGGGAACTGTGATGAACTGGAAAGCATCAATCCAATCTAAGGAGGCAACAGCTATTCAGCCTCAGGTGGTTATGGCCCTAACCAAATTGTGTACGCACACTGCCTGATCTTTCAAATTTTCAAGAGAAGATGAAAGTTTGGATTATTATGTGAAGTCTCCTTATTTTTATTTTTAAATTTATTTTCTTTTCTTAAGTCTCCTAGTTTTAAATGTTGGCAGCTAATGCCGCTTTAAAAACAAGCAACAGCATAAAAAAAAAAAAAGCCCAGCAACATTGTGTGGATCAAATGAAATATGTGTGAAGGTTAATAAATAGAAACCTCAATTAAATTGGAGTTGGGAGAGTCTGGCCAATAAAAGACTGTTACAACTCAGCCAATGAAAAGCCACTACATTTTGAACTTCCAGTTTCCTCCAATAGACTCTTTGTTTACAACAGCACCTCTGAACCTCCCCTTTCCTCTATAAAAGAACTTTCCCCTCCTTTGTTCTCTGGACTCACATGTGGTTTGCCATTAGATAGCATGTCCTGAGTTGCAATTTTTGTTGTTCCCAAATAAACCCCTTTTGCTGGAGAAATATCTAGTGTCTGTTGGTTTAAGGTCAACACTTATCAATGAGACATATTTAGCCCAGAGGCTAACTCTTTGAAGACTTAGATCTAGAGCAATTTGCATTCTAGAATCTCAAAGTACTAACATGATTCTTTTGAGGTATGTGTCAATGGTAGCAAACTACCATCAAATAAGCAAATACCAGATAAATTGGGGAAGTAAAATGCTTTGTGTTTAGATTTTTTAATTTGTCAATTTTTCATATCCAGCTGTAAAGCCTTGAATGCACTTATTCAATGAATCCAGAAACAATTATTGAGCATCTAATAGGTGCTAAGTAATGATAAATAAAACTTTTTCTGTAAAAGGCCAGGTAGTAAATATTTTAGGCTTTGAGGGCCATACAGCCTCGATTGTAACTACTTGGTTCTGTCAATTGTAGTTGAAAAGCAGCCTTAGACAATGTATAAACAAATGAGTATGGCTGTGTTTCAATAAAACTTTATTTACAACAGACAGTAACCCAGATTTGGCCAATGGGCCATCATTTGCCAACCCCCTCATGTAGAAGATCTACGAGATCTTGCAGCCTAATGCAACAGTTTTCTGTAAGGAAACCTACATGTTTATGCTTTGCTTATAAAGACAAGGAATTAGGGTGATATCACTATGATTTTAAAGTTATATTTGTAAGTAGGATACCAAAAATAACTCCCTATAATTACTTAGTATAATACAATATATCATAACTATCCTGTAAACAAAAACAAGTTACTATAAACATTGGGAAAAATGCTGGTTCTACCTAGCTACTGAAGTTAGTTTTGCAAGGCGGTCTGAATACAAATTTAATTTAGGGTAATTTCACAAAGGGAACCATTTATACAGGAAAACATTAAATATTTGACTGAGATAGTTATCTCAATGGAGTGATTCAGTTCCTGTTTCAATTGGATTTGAAACTGTTGTGAAGAGGCAACATAAAGCTGAGTACACCTGTTTGTCTCCTGAGTCCTAAGACTTACTATTTGGAACTTTCAAAAATATGTTCTGAAGAGAACAAACAAAACAATATATCACTTTCATCTTTATATTCTCAATGAAGTAATAGTACATAGAAGATGCTTAAAAATTTTTTGCTTTATGAATGGAAAGCATAGACTATGGCCATGTTAACTTCTTTAGATGTAACTTTCATGAAATAGCAACTAAAGATGCCTAGCTATTTACATGGCTGTCGATACTATGTATTGGGAACCAAAAGCTATGTGTGGCCCCCTTCTCCTTTGTGTTCTTCTAATATAGACTTCCTTGCGAATAAGGGCACCACATGTTCCAATTTTGGCCATCAAAATATAAACACAAGTATCTGCCTGGGACTTCTAAGAATGTTTCCTAATAGGGACTGATTCATTGTGGCCTCTTATTCTTTCCCTCTTCTTCCTGGCTTAGAACACAGGTGTAATATCTTAGAGGTTCGGTAGCGTTTTGTAACCATGAGGACAAGAGCAACAGATTGAAGATGGTAGAGTCTAAAGAAAAAGGAAAACTTGAGGATGTCATTGAATAGTTCCACTAACCCTGGGCTAACCACCTTTCGGTTTTTTATTACAAGAGAAAAAATTTAGTCCCTGTGAGGTAAAGTCATTATTATCTGGTTTTCTATTACGTGCAACCCAACACAATCCTATTAATTTGGGGCTATTTAGTTTCCTTCTATTCTCACATTCCTCAACATTGCTCAGGAAATAAAATTCCTAGTGTCCAATGCGGTTTTATTAATTCTCCAACTCTTGTTTGCCACTATAAAAAGTAGGGTTAATGACATTTAAAATTTTGTTGCAAACTCAAATACTATCTAAAGATCAAAATTCACTGGTATTCTTAGGAAGAAGTCCGATTACAATACATCAACATCAAGTTCAAAGCAAATGTTCTACAGTATCGCTTCTAATATACTGTCAACAGATTCTTTCTGAACTTTTTTTAGGTGGAAAACATTTTATTCCAACAAACTACCCAGAAAGTATTTAAAAATATATGAATATAGACTACATTCTAGAGTTTCATGGCCCCAAAATCATCATATTTTGTGACATATGTATTAGGTTATTATAAAGACTGTTCAAATTTTAGATTTTAAAAGCTCTCAGTTGCCAAATTTAGGACAATTTGAGCATCAAAGAAGTTAATGATTGTAATGAATTTTATAACACATTAAATGAAATGTAAAAAATTTATTAGTTCACAGTGATTCGCAAGCCAGCCAGCTAATAAATGTACGACGTGACAAATGATAGAATTAGAGTTTGCAACTGCCAATCTAATAACATTCAGGGTAGCATCATTAATGGATGCTAAAGCCATTAAGTGAAAGGATGTTTGGGAACAAGATAGTCGTGTGATTTCAAAGTAGCATCCCATATTAATTGATGCTCAATTAATAATTCCAAAGGGAAAATTTATCTTTACCATGAAGAGATCTCACCAGTGGTAAGATGGGTTAGTACGTGACCTCGTGCAAATCATTTAGCTTGGTTTCCTCATCTGTAAAAAGGAGATTCTCTACATACTTCAATGTGGCTGAACTTTGAAAACATTATGCTAAGTGAAAGAAGCCAAACACAAAAGCCACACAGTATATAAATGATTCTCCTTATATGAAGTGTCCGGAATAGGCAAATCCATAGAGACAGAAAGCTGATTAGTGGTTGCCAGGGCCTGAAGGGAAGGGAAAAGGGGGAAGGACTTCTAAGTGCTATGAGATTTCTTTTTGGGTTGATGAAACGTTCTAGAATTAGATAATAGTGGTTGCACAACTGTCACTATGCGAAAAACCACTAGCTTGTACATGTTAAGAGGGTAAATTTTATGGTATATGAATTATATCTCAATAAAGTGGTTATTTGAAAAATTCAGTAACATACAGTTACCCAGCAATTCCAATTCTAGAAATAGGCAAATGGGAAAGAGACAGAAAGATTAGTAATTGCCTAGGGCTAGGAGGGATGGAGGACAGTGAGGAATGACTGCTATTGGGAATGGGGATGATGGAATTGTCCTAAAATTGATTATGGTGATGGTTGCACAACTTTATCAATATACTAAAAACTTGAATTGCACGCTTTCAATGGGTGAATCAAATTGTACGGTATGTGAATCTATCTCAAAAAAGCTAAAAAGGTAAAACATTAAAATATTTTAGGTGAAAAAGGGAGATTGTAATATCTATATATGAGGTCTCAATGAGTCTTTGCTCTCATCACACCCCATACTCCCCTCCCCAGCACCCACTCTTCATCACACGAAATCCTCATCGTGTATGCCTTTGTCTTGCCCTTGAGCTGCGAGCCCTTTAATAACAGAAACATTCTAATGGACCCAGGACCAGCTTCCCGGCCATGCAACATGTACAGTCACACAAGACCCCAGACTCAGAAGGGCCCCACATTTGGATCCATGCTCTGCTGTCACTGTCTTGAAAGTCTTACCTTTTGAACAAGGTGCAGGTCATTTTTATCTTGCGCTGAGCCCTGCAGAATTTGTAGCTGTCCTGAAGCCACCTTTGTACCAGCAGAGCTTAGCGCAGTACTGATGCTCAGTGAGTGTTCAATAAAGGTTCATTCTCTTTCCCAGTCCCAGTACCCTGAGACTTCCCTCAGAACAGTGCATTGACCTTCAGCACAGATTTCCCCGGAGCCTCCTGTGTGCCAGCAACTGTGTCAGCAGCTGGGGATACAGCAAGGAGCCAAAGCAGGCAGCTGAAGCTCTCCCCCCCTCCCCCTTTACAGTAGGGAAACTGTCCAGAAGGAGGCTGTTCACGCAGTGCCTACCTCACCACTTATCTCAAACAGCAATGACAGCACTTGACTCATTTGTACTTTCAGTTAGAGAAAAACACATCACTTTGGGATCCTAATTTTGTGAGTTCTGCTTTGTGACAGGAAGTAGAAGGCTCTGATGAATGAGGATGGGACTTCAGTTCTTTTCCACGGTGTGAAATAAAAAGTCAGCTCTACCTTTTGCAGTATGCCTGTGGTCTATCACGTTGACATCTATTATTAAAGAGATCTGTCAGCACCTCTTAATTCAATTCAGTTTCTATGTATAAAACACTGTGCTAGGCACTGCTGATAGGGAGGTGGTAGCTGGAGCTTTTTAAGCTTGTCACAAGAGCTCTTTGGAGAAAGATTATGGCGGGCTACATCTCCATGGGGAGTCAGCAGAAAGCAGTAGTCAAAACTGACATCCCTAATAGACCTGGCTTCCACAGATAGATGTTCTGTACTCGGGGTGGGTCCCGGAAGCAATTCCTTCATCTCTATAAACTTCAGTTTTTCAATCAGTTAATTACAACCCTGGTGTCAAAGGGCTGTTATAAAGATTAAATGAGATAATGCATGTATAACAGGGGCACGGTGTCTGGTAGTTAGTAAGAAAGCCACAAGAAAAAGAAAGCCTGTAAAACTGTGCTGTTTCGCCTCCCAATGCCTGAATACCGCAGTAGTACTGTCTCTGGCACCCAGCCACATGTCATAAAAGATCTCTGCCTGCAGTTTCTATTTTTCCAGCTAGAGGTGAAGGTAAACAACTCCAGCCAACATCCCCTGATGCTGTGAAGTCAGTGAGGTCCTCTTCCTCCCTCTCAAGCTTGGTGGTGACGCCCACCCCAGGCTCCCACATCCTCAGGCACAGTGTCTTGTTGAGGAGAGGCTAAGCAAAGCAGCTGAAATGCCTGCAGTTTCCAGTGGTGCCACTTGTGGGGAGAGGGCTTGACTGGTCCTGGCATCTTTAGCTTCTTTGGAACCTGGAGCCGCTCATCTCTAACACAGTCTGCCCACTGAGCAGCTAAGAACTTGGGCTCTTTCCCCCACTCCCAGCCGCCCATCATTGGCCAGTCATTAGAAGTGGCTGCCAGCCTGCCACCCAGGAGAGCAACACAACCTTGAGAAAGACGGCTTTCTTCAGCCAAGGGAGGGCAATTCTTGAGGAGACACTCACTTGAGAGCTGTCAGCCACCTCTCCTAGCAAGTTGGGAAATGAGTTCCTCAGTCCTGAAAGAGGATTCGAGGTAGGCAGCATACCACAGAATCCACTACAATAACTGAATGGTGGGAATTAGTGTTCTAAATTTCAGCCATTCCTAGGAGTTCTGGAATAGAAATGGGTTTGGGGGAGGTTAGAGAATCGTAAGGTATGCTGTCTGCCAAATTTCATCGTTGATTACATGAGAATATTCATGGAAAACTGCACATATTATTGTTTTATGTGTATTTAACCAAACTTAAAGTTGATCCAAGCAAAAAGTTTCTAAGCAGATCACCAGAAAGTACAAACAATGCCTTGATCATAAAATATTCACCCTTTATAAGATTCTGCTTGCCTTCTTTTTAAATCTCTATTGTTGTATAAAACAAAAACAAAAACTTGGGCTCTGGAAACAGACAGGACTGGGTTTGAATTCCAGCTCCACAACTTATGCTCTCAGTGCCCTCTCTTTCGTGACCAGTGTAATTAGATAATATTACCTACCTCACTGGATTAATGAGATAATGTACCTGAAGTTCCCACCATATACAAATTGCTAAGTAATATTTCTTCTTCTTCTTTTCCTTCTCATTATTATTTATTCTGTTTCCCTATCTGAGCACAGGAAAAAATACTGTGTTCTCACTTTCCAATTCCTGCTCTAATAATCCACATTATTAGTTTATTTTCCAGCACATTGATGTTTTGCTTAATATTTAATGATATTCTCATCCAATATCCATTTTCTGATGTTCCCACCTCTGATAGTAATTTGACGATAAAGTGAGGCCTCTTTGTTAACAAATTTTGGTGTCACTGAAAAAGCATCTTCACTAGGTAATCTTCTCTATAGCTGACCCCAATTCTAAGGGGTGTTGTGTTCTTTAACATTAAGTCAACAGTGTTTTACTTGTTTCAAACCACTTGGTCCATTCACCATAAAACTGGTTTCAAAGATCATCTGTTTTGTTTCTCCAGTAAGTAGAAACTATGTCAGCTGAGAAGATCATTGTGCTATAGGGGAGATAAGATGTATACAGAGAAATATAAAACAAGATAGAAAGCAGTAAATGTCTATTATAGACTAAATGTTTGTGTTCCTGTAAAATTCATATGTTGAAATCCTAACCCCAAAGTGCTGGTATGAGAAGGTGGGGCCTTTGGGAGGTGATTGGGTCATGAGGGTAGAGCCCTCATAAATGGGATCAGTGCCCTTAGAGAAGGAACCCCAGAGAGCTCTCTTGCCCCTTTTGCCATGTGAGGACACAGCAAGAAGGTGGCCGTCTGTGAACCAGGAAGCAGGCTCTCACCAGACACCACATCTGCTGGCTCTTCAATCTTGGACTGACCAGGCTCTAGAATTGTGAGAAATCAATTTTTGTTTTCTAAGCCACCCAGACTACGGTATTTTTGTTATAACAGCCTGAATGGACTAAGACAGTATCATAAGACAAATAGAGAAAAAATACAATTGAAATTCAGGAAGAGATTTATTTCTGACTGGGAAAGTTAGGAAAGGCCTTTTAGAAAAGGTAACCTTCAGACTGGCCCTCATACGTGGGCCTCAAAAGATGGGGAAAAATTAGACATACAGAAATGAGTTTCATGCGAAAGGAAAATTACTATTCGTATTTAAAATTACTATTAGTATGATGGCAACAGTTTACACATCGTGGGAAATGCTACAGATTTCTTCTTTGTTTTAGGAAAAAATCAGTGATAGGCCTTTTGCATATGAAAAGTAAGGCCTAGGGCAAAGAGGGAAAGTAGAAGTCAAGAGGAAGCTGAATTCCCCAGCAGAATTTGATAAACTGGTGTCTTCCTGAGATAAAGAGGTTGTTCCAGTATAAAATAATATTTACTTCCTTTGGGCAGGTTACAGGATAGGCTCCAGGACAGGAGTTCTGAGGGGCTTAGAACTCAAAAAGGTAAGAAGGTAATGAGATTCTATGAAAAGAGAGCAGTCAGCAATAGGGCAGCAGGTGGTGGGTCATGAAAAAATGGCTAGTAAATAAATTCCCTATAGCAGGAGGGGCCAACTAACTTTAGCCATGGCAATGCCTATTAAACACCTCCATTATCCCCAAAACTGCAGTACAAGTTATTGATTATTCAACAAGTATCTATGGTGAACAAGACTGATCAGGTTTCTGCTCTCGTGGGTTTGCAATCTAGTGGGGAAAACAGATAAAAGTGAATGATTAAATATCAATAATTGCTTTGTAAAGCTTTAATGCAGATGGATATGATAGTGTTGATGGCTACTTAACACAGGTTAGCCAGAGAAGGTGTCTCTGAGGAGATGCTGAGGTCTGAATGACAAGCAGGAGCCAGGTACCAGGCAAGGGAAGACTGGAGGGAAGACCATCCTAGGGAGAGAACTCAGCGAGTGCAAAGCTAGTGCAAAGGTCCTGAGGCTGGAACAGGATTGGCTTGTTCAAAGAACCAAATGGCCAAATGGCTGGAGCATAGTGAGGGGGAGGCTGAGGAACACACACTGTAGTCAGAGGTTGACTTACCATGAAGCCAAGCCAATGGAATGAAATTTTTTAAAATTATTATTTATTAAATTTTATTGGGTAATATTGGGGAACAGTGTGTTTCTCCAGGGCCCATCAGCTTCAAGTCATTGTCCTTCAATCTAGTTGTGGAGGGCGCAACTCAGCTCCAAGTCCAGTCGCCGTTTTCAATCTTAGTTGCAAGGGGCGCAGCCCACCATCCCATGAGGGAACTGAACCAGCAACCTTGTTGAGAGCTCACGTTCTAACCAACTGAACCATCCGGCCGCCCCAGAATGACATTTTGCAACATTTCAATAAACAAGTGAGAAGTTATAGATTCCTCATTTGGATATGAAGGGTACCTTCTTTTGAAACCTTTACATTTATTTATTAAGAAACTGAAAAAATTTCAGATTAAAAATTAATAGATTATAAAATAAAAGTGATAAAGATTAGTGATTAATTCAATAGTAAATACTCTGATATTGAGAAATGAATTAAACAATAACAAAACTTTCCGATCCTATAGAAAGTACTAATGTGTTAAGAAGAGACAAAACTTGAATACAAATAATAAACTCTTAGATTGTTTTATAACTCAGTTAATGAAGATGAGGGAATTGTGGGAACCCATTAGAAAAAAATTTGAGTTCTTGTTGATTTGACATGAAATATTGTTGATGAAAGTAACATAACATTCAGATTTACCACTAAAGCAAGGACTTCAACAACAAACCAGTTAAATGGTTATTGTCAAATAAAATAATACTTAAGATTAATTTTTAACAAGAAAACATAAAATGCCCTGAAATCTTATAGCTCATCGGTGATAGAAATTTAATAGAGGTTTGGCCAATATGAAAACAGTCCTAAAATTTTACATAATGATAGAGGAAGATGAATGATCTTTTTATCATCTCCTTAGAAAATTAAATCTAAAATGATATTAAAAATTGTTATCATATGAAAAGACAAAGAATCTGTAACCAAAAAAAGTAGGAAAAAGTATAATAGTTGTTAAGTAGTTAACGCATAAAAATGTTATACGCTGTTATTTTTCTGAACTTGATGATATTTTGTAATATTTGTGAGCTTTTGTAAATTTGAAATTTATTGTGGTTTCTTCTCAGATCCTAAATAAATTCATTTTCAATTTAATTTTTTTTGAAAGGAAAAAGAACTTTTTGTATGTATTATGTAAAATGGATTAACAAGAACATTTAAGTCCAGATTAAAGTGATATAGATCTAGCATAAGTTATTTATTTGTCATGTAAGAATAATTATATATTATTTTTCATTAAATAATTTGTAATAATGAAGTATGGCTAAAATAACTTTTTTATTAGGATCATGAGTAAATACACATTATTTTTCAGTAATGTGAGTGAGTGGACATATTAATCAGGCACTTTTAATTTAGTTTTTATTTGTGATTTTGTATTTTTCTCTTTACGAGTCTACTCCTTCCAAGAAATAAATTGTATAAGTTTCAGGCCCTTTGAAACTTAAATCTATCCCTGGTATGGCTTTGTTGGCAAAGGGAGGGATTTAGATTATTTTCTAGGTATGATGGGAAGCTCTTAAAGGGTTTTGATTAGACAAGTGACAAGAGCTGACTTACATTTTTAAAAGATTGCTCTGGATGCTGGGTTATATGCAATAACATGGTGTTAGTGGGGACATGAAGAAGAGAGGCTGTGGCCCTGTTTATGGTGACATCTGTGCAACAGCCAGAGCCTATGGAGAGAAAACCAGGACAGGGGTTCAGGGCAGGAGGTCATAAGCCCCAACTGGGAGAAGGTAAAATAGCCCTGGGTGGATTCAGAAATACTGAAGAAGAGATTGAATTTCCTATAGGATGGTGGTTCAAGTGAAGGAAACTGTGATCTGAGAAGGCTAGAAGATGGGGTTGCTAGAAGGTACTTGATTATCAGGGAGAAAATAAAAAGACACAGAGGAAGTGAAACACAGGACCTGCAAGGATAAAGGGACAACTGAGAAACTGGTTGGACTGAAACAAGGGACAATAATAATAATAATAGCTAACACTTCCATAGTGTGCCAAGTACAGTTCTTTGCACGTATTAACTCATGTATTTTAGAAAGATGGGCTGCATTCAGATCATGGTATGCTCTAAGTGTTAGGCTAAGGAATGTGGACGCATTTTATTGACACGGGAGCCACTGTCAAGATTACTTACATGGGGGAGCTGAAGACCCCCTGAAATTTTAAGTAAATATTTGTGTGTCTAGCCATGTTTCTTTTTCTGGGGAGAGAGTTGATAACAGTCGTTCAATCTCAAAGGTGTCTGAGACTTCAAAAAAGGCCAAGAATCACTGACGTAGCAGTTTCAGGCTTAGATGAGCAGCAGAATAGTAGTAACATGCAGAAGGGGCTTTAGGGCGACAAGTAAGGAGGTGGAGTTAGCTGGAAGAGAGCAGAAATGACCACTGCCCTCTGAGATCTCACTTTTAGGACGCCGTGGGTGGATTTTCCAGTGGTTCTAGAGGCAGAGAACCCCTGCAGCCCTCCCGAGACTGTAAGGCTGCAGCCAGAGGCAGGGCATGACCTCCATCACCAGCTGGAATTTGAATGACTTTGTCAAGAAAAACAGAAAAGAGGGCCAAGGACAGATCTTTGAATATATTTAATCTGTCTGCTGTGCCTTTTCCTAAGTGCTTTCCGACAGATTATTTTTCTCGACACAGGAAAGTCACATTTCGAACTTTAGTTCCTAAAATCAATTACATCCCACTTTAGCTTCTATGGAGGGGCAGGAGGGGATGCACATAATGACTGCTTATGTGGGTCACTTCTCATCTGAGGAAATTCTCCTTCCAAAATAATCAGGTGCTGCTGCCCCTGTCTGAAAGCATGTGGGTATTTTGCCGCTAAGTTTGGAAGTGTATAGGATAATTGTTAGCACTCAGAGGACCTAGTTCTAGCCCGCTGTTGAAATCTCAGGAACCCACAGAATTCTTCCTCTCCAGGGATACCTGGAGATACCTGTTACTCCCTCCCTGCTCATGCCAGGAAAGCTATTTAAAATATTTGGGTAAAAGGGATGACTTCTCCCCATCTATACATCCTGTTATGGGTTGAATTGTGTCTCCACAAAATTTATATATTGGAATCCTAAGCCCCAATAGTTCAGAATATAATCATATTTGGAAGTAGAGTCCTTGCAGATGTAATTAGTTAAGAAGAGGTCATTAGGGTGGGCCCTAATCCAATATGGCTGGTGTCCTTTTACAAAAAGGTAATTTGACACAGACACACAGAGGGCAAATGTCATGTGAAGGTAAAGGCAGAGATGAGGGTGATGCTTCTACAAGCCAAGGAATACCAAAGATTGCCAACAAACCGCCAGAATCTGGGGGAGAGGCATGGAACAGAATCTTCCTCACAGCTCTCAGAAGGAATCAGTGGTGCCGACCCATTGGTCTCAGACTTCTAGCTTCCAGAACAGTGAGATAATACATTTCTGTGTTGAAGCCACCCAGTTTGTGCTTTGTTACAGTGGCCCTTGAAAACTCATAGACTCTCTTTCTCTAAAATTGTAGACCTGTTCCATTCTGCTTCTGGCAAACCTAGTCCTGGTTTCCTAAACCAGGTCACAGAGGAGCTGAAGCTACGAAGAAGCTTTTCAATCAAAATGGCTTCTGCGGAGCTTGCAAGATATGCAGAGCTCATTGGAAGTCAGCAGGCAGAGTAGCATGGGGACCTCCAGCCTTGTCTTGTACTATAAGGACACGCTGTCCTATGTGCACATGTTTATGAGAAGGCATTCCCAGAGTAGCTGCGTGCTAACTCTCTTGTGGGATCAAAATATTCAACCCCAAAGTCTGGAGCATGGCTTTTGCTTAACCTGGCTCTTAAAAGTCTTTGTTCTCAGCCTCTCTCCCCATCATCAGGCTGTTACCAACTTGTCTTTAGTCACCTGATAAAGGCAGCAGGTTTCCATGGTTACCTACAAGCATGCAGCAAGGTGTCATTCCTAGGAGGCGCCAGCATAAAGCAAATAACAAGACAGGGCCTCTGGCACGATGAAAATAACCTGGCTCCAATGATCAGAATGGAATCTGAGGCCACTGGGTCTCCAAAGCAAGTCAGAAGCATAAAGGCAGAGGCAGAGCAAGGATCCTGTTTAGGACTACTGTCTGCCAGATAGTGAGCCCTTACTATGAACTGAGTGCTACACCAAACACTTCATGTGCATTGCCTCCTTCTGTCCTTGCTTACGAAAGCCCTCTCTTTGATCAAAGAAGAAACTGAGCTTAGGTGCCATGTTGAAGATCACACAGCTGCTAGGTACGGAGCAAGGATTTGAACCAAGGTGCTGACACTTTCCATCTATCCCTGCAGGTCTGCTCTCTGCTCGTCTCCAGCCCAGAGGCTGACCTGCATGGGCTGCATCAATAGCCTCCCTTGTCCTCTAGCTCCAGCTGAGTCTGTTACTGGAGAGACCCGGAGATAAGAGGGAAGAAAGGAGAGGTCGCTTTTGGCTGGCTGTGCCTTCAAATGGCTGCCTCTACAGAATTCTCTCCTTCCATTTCCTCCCCGTGTGTCTTGGAGTCCAGGGTTGCTATTCTTGGCTACTGCCCTATTCCTTGTGGTTGTCCGGGACCCACTCTTTTGTAGGAAACCCTTTATAATCAGTCCTTCTTTAAATGATCTTTCTAGTGAGACCCTGACCGCTACACCAGATCTGTCTATTGCGGGAGGTTTTGCCTTTAATTCCTATGCCATGCTTCTCCCCATTCCCAGCCAGTGAGACAGTGTTGAGTCCCAGTATTGGGTCAGTGCTCTTAAACCCCTACAATCTGGGGTCAGGATTGGTCTCTGAGAACTGGGGCTGCGGGAAAGAGCTACTGAATCTGAGGTAGGTCCCCAGTGCTTATAGGTATAGGGAGAGGGTCACAGCACAGCCTAGAGAATTAAGCAGCATCTGCTATTCACCAATAAAGACCTTCAGGTTTCACACGGTCTTTCCTGTCCTGGCAACTCCCCAGTGTTTAGCTACTGCAATGAGTTTAGCTAACTACATTTTGAGTGAACAGTCCCCACAAGACCGCCCTCAATCAGATACCAGCTACAAATTTGTGGGTTCCCAGGACCACCCTCACTTCAGACCAGTTGGCTGCAAATTCAAAGGTTCCCACGACCACCCTCAAGTTCCATAATTTGCTAGAACAACTCACAGAACTCAGGAAGTGCTATACTTATGATTATAGTTTTCTTACAGCCAAAGAATACACATTAAAATCAGGGAAGAGATGCAGGGGCAGAGTTAGAGTCCAGGAGGGTGCCAAACGTGGGACGGCTCATTGTATTCTCTTCATGGAATCGTGGAGTCCTGACCACAATGTGTGTGTGACAATATGCTCGTAGAACTGCCAACAAGAGAAGCTTACCCAAACCTTTGGTGTCCAGAGTTTTTACTGGGGGTTGATCACATACTGCCTGTATGGCTGATCTTTAGTCTCCAGCCCCTTCTGGAGGTTGGAACCGATATGGCGGGGCCCAGACCTCTGTCATAAATCACATTGTTAGACTGTTCAATGACCAAAGCTCCTAGGCAAACGAAAACACTCCTGTTAGGCAGGACATTCCAGAGACCTAGAGATCACCTCACCACAGCGGAGGGCAAAAGCCAAACTTCTCTTGGGTCAGTTTAATTCTTCATTACACATCTGCTTTATTTCCTCCTCCTGTTTGGCTGTATTCTTGGTCCTCTCTCTCCTGGTCTGTCCAGGGCTGTCACCATTCACGTGTCCATTGAAGTTTGGAAAGACGCTAAGGAGATACTTGATACAATCCATGGTGAGCTTAAATCTTACCCGTTGCAAGATTCACCCCTGCAACAACCATCTCTACCACTGTGCTAGCAGATTCCATGTTTGTATCCATTTGTTGGGAAGGGAATATGATTTATAGAAAAGTTCTCCTTTGTGGCACTGGAGGAAGAGTCCACAGTCTCCTTCTAAATACCTGTACACGAAACAAGTGTTGCCACACAGGGTGGCCCCACTCAGTGAGTCATGGCAAACATGTTCCATTCTACCTTTATTCTGTCACCTACCACATTATATGTCTGCTTCCTCCTCTAGTCTCAGGCCTCTTGAAGGCAGGGGATGTGTCTTATTTATCTCGTACTTCCAGTGACTACCATGTGCTAGTCTCTCACAGGCATTCTGTAAATGAACTACCCAGTTCATCTACTCAGGAACACCACTGCATTTAGTTTCTTTAGATAAGAGTTAGCAGAGAATCCTCTAACTGCATGCCTGCCTGCTCTTTAATGATAGTAACTCACATTTATTTGGAAGATGGACCCTGTTTACAAATATTATCTCTTTTACCCTTTGCACCTGCGAGATTGGTACTTTTACTGTGACCATGAATAGATGAAGAAATTGAGGCAAAGAGAGCAACTTCCTCAAGGTTGTCTACCTCCCAGGTAGGATGGAGCCTGGTCTGTTGTATTCCTGAGCTCCAAGCCCTTAACTACTATTTCAAAATGACTGGGGTAGCCCAGTGAGAACAATGCCATTGATAGGCCATTTCCAGAAGAGACTTTAGCTTGAAATCAGATTTAGAGTTGGGAATGAAATAGTAAGATAAAGTGACTGAAAAATCTGCAAAGGACTGAAGTAGAAGCTAGTGATTATGACTGAGAGCGTACTAGTAGAAAAAAATAAAGATGGTGCCAAAAAATGTATACACGTTTTAGGAAAGGAAAAAAACTATTAAAATTGTAATGCTCAATATATACCGATAACAAAACATGAATACAAGTCACGTTTGACTTCTGCAATTACAAGAGGTGCTCAAAGTGGTTCCCATCAGCATAATTTTCATACAGTTTTTTCCTTTCTTAAAATGTGTATACATTTTTTTTGGCACCCTCTGTATATTGATCCTGTTTTTATTTTACTTTTTTTAAGGCAGTAGAAAGCCACTGCAAGTGGGTGAAAGAGATCATTGTTAAAGCTACAGGTAAACTATAAGCTGAAACATTTCTGTGTGTTGTTTTTTCTGACCTTAGAGTAAACTTTGTAGCCCTCTTTTTTGCTAATTTTTCATATTGCGTGGACAATCCATACCTTTAGTTTTAGGTTAATTTCTATTTTTATACTTGTAATTAATGTATATAATAGTATGAAAAGGTAATACTGTCTAAAGATTTCCAATAAAATCTTTATTAGACAGCCCAAGCTGAGCTCTCAGCCAACTGCCAGCATCAACTGCCAGGCACATGACTGAGCCAACTTGGACATCTGGCCCAGTTGTGACTTCAGACGACTGCAGCCCCTGCCTCATCCGTCTATACCTCCCAGTTCTACTCCCCAGAGGCAATTGCTTCCAACTCTTTTAGCTGTTTCTTTTAGTATTTATCACCATGCTTTCATTTAACTTTTTGATTAATTGACTTTAGACATAATCTATCGACTTCCAGTAGTGAGGGTTTCACTTGTCCATAATACCACTTTGCCCATTTCCCTTTCTCCCATGTTCCCTGCAAAAGTCATATCCCATGATATAACTCTTTGTTATATCAAAAGTCAGTGTTTACATTATTATGGCCAAGCAAATATTGTTGAGAGAGAAGCCAAGTAGTATTCTCAACCACACTTCCTTTCTTGTATAGTTTTCATTGTTGCAGTGTTAGAAATTGCCATGTTTTTTTTATTTGTATATTTGTCCATCCAATTTTCCCCCAAGTATTTCAATATTCCTGTCATCTACATATCACCAATGTCTCCCAAATATTCACACATGCCATTTCTATAGTTTTCCAAGAACTCTCCCAGAATCTTCCTTTGTGCTCCTGTCTGGACAGAATGTTCTCTAGGGCTGTACACAGCTGCCAATCTGGGAATTCCTAGCCTTTTATTTTTGTGTGTTATTAAAATGTAAAAACCAAAGCAAGGAACCACTGATGTTTGTACACTATACCTTCTAAAGTTTATCTTTCTTGCATAACAAATCCCTACTTGAATTTTAAAAGGTAATCTACTAACTCACTATTTAAAAACTGGAAAATGAAGGGAATGAACCAAGCATTTATTCTGCCATTTTGCTTTTCTTCTTCAAACTGTATCCTTGGGTAACCAAATGGCAGATAAAGAAAAATTTCTCTCTATGGAACAGTTCCAGATAAGTCAAAAAAGAAACTTTGAAACAAAATATCACAACTTTGTAATTCTTAGCAAATTAACAGATCTGGGCATTGAGCATCAATGACTGCTGATGTCAAAATAAAGAGAGACAACCAGATATGTGCCTCCTGATGAGAGAACTCAATACCACCTATGAAGTGTGTTGCCAAAAAAAAAAAAATCAATCTGATTAAACATTGATATCCAACTACCAATATAGAGGATATACAGATTTTTAAAAACTAAAATTGTACTACCGGGGTGGAGACAACAAAATGCAAATTATGGGACATTTTATAGGACAAATAACCCAGGTAATTCAACTAATAAATTTTAAGGAATAAAAAAATGGGATGGCAGGGGAATTTAAAATTTATAAAGACATAGTGACAAATTGCAATGTGTGGTCCTTATTTGGATCCTGATTCAAACATATTAAATGAAATTATGACATTTATGAGACCTTTGAAATTTAAATGCCAACTAAATATTTGATGATACTAAGTGATTATTGTTGATAGTTTGGGTTGATCAGACTGTTTTTAAAAATTCTTATTTTTAGATACATATGAAAATAATTGCAGATAAGTCAATATAATATCTTAGACTTACTTTAGAACATTATGGGAGTTGAAGATGGGGAGGAAGGTGGAGGAAGGAGGGAACAAAATTGGCCATGAGTTGATAAATTTCGAAGCTGGGTAATGGGCACACAGGAGTTTATTATATCATTCTGTTTGCTTTTATATTTGTTTGAAATTGTCTATCATAGAAAGGCAAAAAATGTAACCTAGAGATAATTACACCCAAAGCGAAATTAAAAGTCTTATAAACGGTAAGCTGACTATGCCAAAAATTATCAACCTGGTTGTAGTGATTTTAAAGACATGGCCCAAAAATTCTTTCACACTTTTCCCATTAAGCAGTGGGCTCCAGGTCTTTGCCTTTTGAATCTGGACGAACTTGTGATTGCTCTGTTCCATAAAGTTCAGAAGAAGTAATGGTATATAACTTCTGAGGCTGGGTCATAAAAGGTGCTGCAGCTTCTTCCTGGTTCTCTTGGGATGCAGGCTCTGTGGGAAGTCAGCCACCTTGTCAGAAGTCTGACAATACTGAGACCACCTGCTAGAGAGACCACTTGTAAACAATTCAAGAGACAGCCCAAGCTGAGTGCTCAGCCAACTGCCAGCATCAACTGCCAGCCACATGAGTGAGCCAACTTGGACGTCTGGTCCAGTTGTGTTTTCAGATGACTCTAGCCCCAGCCAACATCTAATTGCAGACTTGTGAGAGATCCCAAGATAAATGTACCCACCAGAGCTCTCCTCAAGTTCCTGACTCATAAAATCACAACCAAAATAAAATGGTTGTTTTTTACTAAGTTTGGGGGGCAATTTATTATAGAATAGTAACTGAAACACTGGGAAGTATAAAAACCAAAATTAAGAATATATAAAATAATAAAATTGTTTTTCACTTTTTGAAAACATGAAGGTTGTATTTTAAAAAGTTATTAATCTCTTTGGCTATTCATATTTTCATTTACGAACTGAGGTATAGAAAGAGGTTTAGGTCACCTTTAAGAATCCTTCTAGTTCTAGCATTTTCTAATCAATAACAACAAATAGGCAAATATTTATATTATTCATCCCATTTTTCACTATCTTTTATTTAAACAGCATCGTTTATTAATTATTTCAATTAATATTTGACTCAGGCACTTTTGCTAGCTGCTGGGCACTGTTCTCGTATTGTCTAAGGGAATTTGTTGGTTCAAATTTAGGCATGGCATAAGCAGAGCAGACTGTCCCACATCCCAATCGCCCCTTTCTCCAATCCCCTTCATGCCTTTGCAGGTTAACTGGAGTTGGTACTAAAACACTCTTTTCATGGTTTTTCATCTTTTCTGAAGAAAAGGCCTTTTTACTCAGTAATTACCATATACAACACTGAACTCTGTTCTTTTGGGTACATAAATATCAATGAGAGTGGCTGAGCAGGTAAATATCAAGGAAACTGGCATTAAATTCCAGGTTTTTCCATGGCAAAACTGCTACAAAAATAAATAAAATTATTATTTTACGCAACACTGTTTGGTACTCTTAGAGTACATTTCTAGTCTGACATTTGGAGCTTGGGCTTTGTTCTCAGGCTGGAAATGAGTAGAGCTAAATGAAATGAAAGATTAATGTCTTCTTTACCTAAGCAATATGATGAGACTATGGGCCTAAGGGAAATCAATTTGAATTTTAAAGAAATGCTCCAGGTAAACCTAGGCTCCAGTTCAAAAATTGTGTTTGCTTATTTTGGTTTCATTAAAAAAAAAAAAAAATCCCCACCAAGTTTATAATGTTTATCTGTGTGTGTTTGTATGTGTATACATACATATATGTGTGTGCATGTGTGTGTGTGTGTATATGTGTACATATTTTTTTTCTGTTACAAAACACATCTATAATACTTAGGCCGTACATCCGAGTTTCAATGCCCCTCTCCTTGGGTTTGATAATTTGCTAGACTGGCTCACAGAACTCAAGGAAACACTTTGTTATATTTACTGGTTTATTATAAAGAAAATATTAAAAGATATGAATGAACAGCCTGATACAGAGACACATATGGAAAGGTCCAGAAATGTCCTAAGCATAAGAGCTTCTGTCCCTGGGGAACTGGATGTGCCACCCTCCTGGCATGCAGATGTGTTCATTAACCCAGAAGCTCTCTGAACCCCACATTACTGGGATTTTTATGAAGGTTTCATCACATAGGCATAATCAATCACTAATTCCATGTCTGGCTCCTCTCTCTTCTCTGAAGAACTGAAGGGAAGGCGGAATCTTCCAAGCTTCTAATGATGGCTTAGTTAGTCTCTTTGGTGACCAGCCTCCATCCAGGAGCCCACCAAGAGACACCTCATTAGAACAAAAGACATTTCTATCACCCAGGAAATTCCAAAGGATTTGGGAGATCAGTGTCAGATGCTCCTATCATTCAGGAAATTATAAAGATCTTAGGAGCTCTGTGTCAGAAACCTGGATCAAAGACAAAATGTCACAACAAAAGATTCTTTTAGTGCCATTATTTACAGGGTTTTAGGAGCTTTGTGCCTGGAACTGGGGGTAGATACACACACACACACACACACACACACACACACATACACAGTGTGTTGGTATACATTGAATATTGCAATTTTAATACAGTTTTCCTTTCTTAAAATGTGTATACGTTTTTTGGTACCCTCAGTATGTATCTTATTATTTCTATAAGATGGTATCTCACTTTAAAAAATTTTTTAAATTCAATTTGTTTAAACCAGTTCACCCATTTCTACCATCCCCTATCCCCACCTCTTAAAACCACCAATCTAGTCTGAATCTATGAGCTTGTTTTTTTGTTGTTGTTTTGTTTTGTTTTAGATTCCACATATAAGAGAGATCATACGGTATTTGTCTTTTTCTGACTTATTCACTTAGCAGAATGCCCTCAAGATCCATGTTGTTGCAAATGGCAAGATTTCATTCTTTTTTATGGCTGAATAATATATATATACCGGGGCTGCCAAAAAAATGTATACACATGACTTGTATTCATCTTTTGTTATTGGTGTATATTGAGTATTACAATTTTTTTTGTTTTATTGGGGAAGGGGAACAGGACTTTATTGGGGAAGAGTGTGTACTTCCAGGACTTTTTTCCAAGTCAAGTTGTTGTCCTTTCAATCTTAGTTGTGGAGGGTGCCATTCAGCTTCAAGTTGTTGTCCTTTCAGTCTTAGTTGTGGAGGGTGCAGCTCAGCTCCACGTCCAGTTGCCGTTGCTAGTTGCAGGGGGCACAGCCCACCATCTCTTGCGGGAGTCGAGGAATTGAACCAGCAATCTTGTGGTTGAGAGCCCACTGGCCCATGTGGGAATCTAACCGGCAGCCTTCGGAGTTAGGAGCATGGAGCTCTAACCACCTGAGCCACCAGGCCGGCCCGAATAGAACAATTTTAATACAGTTTTTTCCTTTCTTAAAATGTGTATACATATATATACATATATACACACACACACACACACACATATATGTATATGTATATATACATACATACATACATATATATATATATATATATATATATGTATCGAGGGTGCCAAAAAAATGTATACAAGTGGACACTTTGGTCAATGTTGCTGAAGCAGTAGTTCGCTGTAATCAGAAGTGTCTGGACACTGATGATAACCACTTCGAGCGCCTCTTGTAATTGCAGAAGTCAAACGTGACTTGTATTCATCTTTTGTTATCGGTATACATTGAGTTTACAATTTTAATAGTTTTTTTCCTTTCTTAAAATGTGTATACATTTTTTGGCACCCTTTGTGTGTGTGTGTGTGTGTGTGTGTGTGTGTGTGTACAAAAAATTTTTTTCTTTATCCATTCATCCATTGATGAACACTTAGGTTGTTTCCATATCTTGGCTATTGTACATAACACTGCAATAAACATGGGGGTGCACATATTTTTTTAAATTAGTGTTCTTGTTTTTTCAGTTTAATACCCAGAAGTTGCTCAGAATTTCTGGAAATACTTAGAATTGCTGGATCATATGGTAATTCTATTTTAAAATTTTTGAGGATCATCCATATTTTTTTCCATAGTGGGTGCACCAATTTGCAATCCTACCAAAAATGCACAAGTATTCCCTTTTCTCCACATCCTTGCCAACGGTTATTTCTTGTCTTTTTGATAACTGCCATTTGAATAAGTGTGAGGCGATAGCTCACTGTGGTTTTGATTTGTATTTCCTTGGTATTTAATGATGTTGAGCATCTTTTTATGTATCTGTCGGCCATCTGTATGTCCTCTTTGGAAATATATCTATTTAGAGCCTCTGCCCATTTTTAAATCGATTGTTTGGGTTTTTTACTATTGAATTGTATGAGTTCTTTGTATATTTTGGATATTATCCTCTTCTCAGATACGTGATTTGCAAATATTTTCTCCCATTCAGTAAATTGTCTTTTCATTTTTTTGATGGTTTTCTTTGTTGTGCAGAATCTCTTTTGTCTGATGTAGTCCCACTTGTTTATTTTCACTTTTGTTGCTTCTGCTTTTGGTGTCAGATTCAAAAAGTCATCACCAAGACCTATTGTCAATAAGCGTACTGCCTGTTTTCTTGTAGAAGTTTTAGATATCTTACTTTTAACTTCATGATACAACCTCCAAGATTTTAATTGTCAGGATGCTATTTTATTCAAAATAACAGCATCAGTGATAATAATAGCTAACATTTATGGAGTACTAGGCACTGTCAAAGCTTGCTATGCATTATCTCATTCAGTGCTCACTACAACCTTATGAGGTTGATATTATTATTGGCTCTATTTCACAAATAAGGAAACTAAGGTCTTATATCAGTGGAAAGTCCCAGACTCTCACCCAGGTTCAAAGCCTGTGCTTTTAACCTCTATGCTATCTCTCCTCTATAATTAGGAAATTAAGCTGAGCAAGATCATTTATTTATGTATACTGTTGTCTTATCCCAGAAATGACTTCAAGCATCTGGTTAAGTAACTTGTCCAAAATCACCCAGACAATTAAGTGGCAGAGCCAGGAATCAAATCTCTTCCTCTCACGGACTGTGTAAACTAAGTGAGATATCACAGATGTAGACCCACATCATATATTTCCTCGTAAACATGAGAAAAGGAAATGGGGACATTTGCTTTGGCTGCTTTTCATTTTCATTCTGGTTGGATATGTTCTCAGCATTAGAGTTCCTTGCTCTACCTTTTGAGAAGGGACAACTAGGACAAGAGAGATTCAGGAATAATAGGACTTGGCAGTACGTACATGGGCTGTTCATGACGAGATGAAAAGCCTGAGAGTATCAGGAGGAAAGTGCTTGGTATACGGCAGGCAGCCTGTAAACACTGCTTAGTAAATACACAGTCTTCAGAAGGAAGGGTAAGAAAGAGCAAAGAGAGGGTAAAATAAGGAGACAAAGAAAGAGCTGGGAACACATTAGGGGAAGTGGAGGGAAGGTGGGGGTAAGGGGAGACACTAATATCTGTTCAAGAGTGAAAATAAAAAAAATTTAATTTGGTTGTACAAGGTTTCAGAGAAGAAAAGTATGAAAGGTAAACACCACTAAAACAGCCATTTTTAAAATACCACGTAACCTACAGTACCTCAGATTAGGGATAGTCCCTTCAGATCTGAGCAACTAACAGTTCTGTCCATCACTCTCAGTGCTCTCTTCTTGGGTCTGTAGCCTCATCTCTGTCATGACAAATACTTAATCCTTTTTTTTTTTTTTTTTTTACCTCTAAGACTAAATCCAAACAAGGTTATGTAAAGAACTGTCTTTTCTTGGCAATAGCTTGAAAAATAAATAGAATGAAATATATACTTGTTCTTTTTTGTGTGCCTAAAAAGTGGAGCATTCATTTGCTTTCAGTTTGAATTATTATTAAAACATTGCAGAACTTGTTCTCAATCTTCTCTCTCTCTCTCTCTCTCTCTCTCTCTTTCTTTCTGTTTTTGTTTTGTTTTATTTTGTTTTTTTCTTTTTGAAGGAGCCTGTCTCAATTTAGTATCCTTAACCAAACATGTTTTAGTCTCCGGGCAAGAACTGGCTATAAAGAAAATACAGCTCTCTTAACAGCAGCTGTTTAGCCCTGGTTGTTCACTGAAAGCTAACCGTAAGTGCAAGATGCATTTGAAACCCTTCTCATTAAGAACCATGATGTTTTACTTAAGTTTGACTTGGCTACTCTGGTTAATGCGAAACAGAAGTCACTTATTGAGAGGCAGGGACAGGAAGAGGAAGTGGTTGACTTGTAACTAAAGTTCTCCAAAGGTGATAGGTACATTTATTAATCTCCTGGGACCTATATTTAGTTAGCAACTTGAGCTGACTAGCACGTGTATTGAATAATGTTTAAATCATAAGAGTATACATACACGAAGTAAACATCACAGGAATTTATTTCCTTTCCCATACCACCTTTTTAGACATTTCCCTTTTTTGCCTAGACTATGCAAACAATATTCAAAAAAAGCAACTCAACTCAGGCTTGTTGGATAGAATACTGTGGAATATTGATCATTAGAACTTCTGTTTTGCCACCAGAACTGGACAAAGAGTTCTCTGTTGTAAGTGAATTAATCCAGGGCAAAGAAATTTCCACATTTCCTTGAGTTTAGTTTGGAATTATTCCCTCTTTCTCTAAAGGTGGCATAATGTATATATTTATTTTTAAACATATGTATTATATTTTTAAAATGCAAGCAATTTAATCTTTTTTAAGGATTAAAAAAACCTCTCTGAGATAATTTAAGGAGTTGCAAATTCTACAAAGTAAACAGCAAAACCATGATGTTCTGGAAATAGATAGAAACATGTGCATAGTAGAAAGTGTATCATTATGATAACCAGTGACTAACAGCCTGACCTAAATTAAATTTAATCCCTCATAGACTAATTCGTAAACAGGTCCAGTGCAAGCAACAGCCCTGACACAAATGCAACAGAGGCACAAATGTATTAGACTTAAATGCCAAATAAAATAATTTGAGACCTAGAAGATCTGTGCCCTGATACTATTTTTTAAAATTATGACTGATAAGATGTTCTCAGCTCTGAGAAACACCAAGAAAAAAAAAAGTGACTCATTCCATAAAGGCATTTTTATAGGGGAAGTGGATTTAGAATTTAATGGTGACATTTAGTCATTTATAAAGCAGATAATTTCATGAAGAGTAATTTGATATTTATAACAGCATTATTGTCAATTAAATTTATAAAGAGTCAAAGTGAATCAAAAGTTCTTGATGAGCAAAGAATGATGAAGTGGAAGCTCTGTAATAGGGTAGCTAGCTGTTAGGAGAATGAAGCAAAACAGAGGGGAAGATTATAATTATTATAGTTGTTCTTGTGTTTAATTGCACTGATCTCTAGATCTGCGTCATAACAGAATCAAAAGCCCTTCGTATTAGGTAAATGTATGTAAGTTCAGATTTCTTGATGGCTATATCTTCTTGGGGATTTCATTGTCTCCTTTATTTTTTTTCCTTTGGATTAATCATCTAATGTACTAGTTTCTCTTCTGCACTGCTTCCTTAAGATTTTGTTTTGTTATAGTTTTTGGTTGGTGAGCCATCCTTAAAAGATGGTAGTTTACCACATTCTAGAAAAGCCACAAACAAGGAATGTTTCCATTGTCCCTTGGTGACACATTCCAATCTATTCACATGGTGAACCAACTTGTTTTTCTGTTTGTAGTCTGTAGCCTCATATACTCTGTATTACCTTGTGAGGACAATGTAGGTTTTGTAAATGTCAGAAACATATGTAAGCAATCAAACTCCATTGTACAATATATTGTGCCAAGAATGTATTTTTCACACACATGGTGTGTTAGTGAAGAAACAAAATCTTAACTATAAAGTGTTTTCTATTAGGCTATTTAATATAGAAACAGCATGTGCCCCAGGGCAAAAATTAATTGGTGCTTAGACATAACCTATTGACTTTTAATTGAAACCTGGCTTATTTTACAAGTGTAAATCTATGAACTAAATCATATTCTGAGTCTAAAGATTTATGACTGGAATAAGTTTAATGCTGAATTAGCTCTTATAAAATATGCTTTCTTAGAATAGTAGCATTAGCTCCAGTATCTAAGTTCTTTGGTTGCTTTTATGGCACCTAAGACAGAATAATTGAAATTTGGCAATAGTGTAAAACATTTGCCTTAATTAATAACAGCACATATTTTTAGAATAAAGTGTGTTCAATGATTGTTTTCTAAGATCGCAGCATCTGGAAATGCATTCACAATATCACCTGACCAGCAAACAAATATTTCATTTTTAGGACTGAAAAATGAAGCTCTAACCCCTAATTATTAAGGCTATGTTTTCCAGAAACTATAGTGTATTGTTATAAGGCTTATTTTCTTTGTAAATGTCAGCTTTGAATTTTAATTTATTCCTTGGGGTTTGTGGCTTGGTAAGACATAAATGGCCAATATATTTATCTAAAATTTTTTTTAAAAAATTTTCTCATGACTCTTCTAATTCACCAATTGGAATTTTAGAAGATCAAAAGGAAAGTAAGCAATAAATGCTAATTATTTAAGGCATAAAATAATAGAATGCCTGGCTCATTTATTTCTAATTAAGACCTGCATGAAACCATAAAAATGAAAATGTTTTTATGTAACCCATTTAAAATCCAACCAATCCAGAGAAAACATCAGTCCTCACGGGGTGTGTCAATATGCAGTTTTGTAATATAAGAAAAGAAAAAGTAACCCAAAACTTTTTCCAGTGATAAAGGAGATCCAGTGGTAATCTTTCTACATAATAGTTTTCCCCACCAGATACAGCTAAGAAACCTTTGCATAAGTACTCAAATGAATCAAATTAACATCTGCACATGGTGGTTGCCTCTCGGTATTAGGGGAAAACAATGATGGATACATTGTGCAGAGATATTCATTGGTTCACTCACCCCCACTGGGTTAGTTATTCAGCAGCCAGAATGTGCCAAGCACTGTGCTCAGTCTTTCCAAGTGCCAGATGAGTAACAGAATTGGGTGAGTTAGCAGATGTTTTTGTAGTGAAATTATAAATGTATCTATAGGTTGCCTTTCTTTTTCGACCCATTGTTTCCTTAAAATCCATGTTTTTTAGACATTTTCTGTCATGGTGAAGGCTAAATATATTTTTTAAGAAAAAGTTAGTATTAGTTCTCCACTGTATAGACTCAGTTTGAAAATGTTCTTTTTCACATCACCCCAAGTGAATTATCCCGTGTTTTCAGGTCTGAGTTTTGAAGCTGTCAGGCCTCCATCAAAGCTCTGTTTGAGCCACTGTCTGTTGAAAGGGTTAGTAAAATATCTGTGAATGTTAAGAGCACATGGGTCAGTGTGTTACTTTGATCAGAGATTTTTGCCCAACCCTGAGGATGAGTTTGACATTTATTCAAAACCCTGAATCGTTTGGTGGCAATGTACACTTTTCTTTCTGGGGTATTAGCCTATGAACCTGTCAATGCTAACTTTTTTTTCATCGAAAAATTTAGACTTCTTGGCATTTTTATTTTCATAGCTATTCTCTACAATAGTCTCTGTTTATCAGTATTCAGATTAGACTTTCCAGATTTGTTTCTTTAGAGTCGGACCCTCATTTTAGCTCCTTGATTTGCATTCTCATGTTCTCGTGAAATAGGATTCTCCAGTATTCAACCAAGATATCTCCAGGGTAACAAAGCAGAGAAGTCTGCTTTAGTATAGGATATACTAAATAAGACTCTGAGCCATTTCAAATATTATGTGGAGAGCAACCAGGAATAAGCAAAGGCACTATAGAATTCCTAAGACAGGCACTCTTTAAATGAACATAGATTGAAGGAATAAAATGCATGTAGAACAGAGCCAAGCATCCTATTTTTTGTGTAATGAAAAATGAGAATAAAAAATATATTCCTATTTGATTATATTTGCATAAAGAAACACTGGAAGAGTAAACAAACAAACAAACAAAAATTGTTATCCATGAAGTAAAAGAGCTGGGGGTGAGGGCAAGGAAAGGAGTAGAATCTATTTGTGTATACCTTTTTATTTAGTGTTGACTTTTCGATCATGAAATACAAAATTAAAGTAAAAATTACTTGGCAGATCAGGATTCCCAGTCAGCAGTTGGGATCTATAAAGTTATCTTTAGGTCTTTCTAGGTAGATCCTCTCTCTACTTGCTCCCACCAGCCCGACAAATCCTAAACCTGTTCTCCTCTCTTGCTCACGTACTACATTTTCTGCAGGCTCTACCTACATTTGATGCAGGTTTCCGAAAACCCAACCCAAACTGACCTATGGGGGAAAAAAAAAGAATTGAGATAAGCCAAAAAGTCCAGGCACAGACTTTCAGGAACAGTTTGACTCAGGCATTAAATTAGAGAACGTGGGGATCCAGTCCTCCACTCTACTTCCTCAGAGTTACTTCTGTCCTGTAGTTGCCAGTGGTCCCTGGCAGCTACAGGCTATCAACACCACACCAACCAGTTACAGAAGAAAGACCCACTTTTCCTCTACTAGCTCCAATAAAAGTCCCAGAATCAAGTCTTAAGGGTTTTTATTGGCCTGTTTTGAATCATGTGCTCACCTCCCAACCAATCACTGTAACCAAAGAGAGAGCATGCCATCATTGGCTTAGTCTAGGTCACATGCTCCACTGAGGGAACAGGCAGTCAAGTGAGGTTTATCTGAAGTGCTTAGCGTAGAGAGAAGGAGAGGAATGATCCCCCAAAGTGACAGTGGGATTCACATTGTTAGGAAGGGATGTTCAATGCTGAATGGACGGCAAAAACACTAAGTATTTACCACACCACCTCCTCAGAAAGACACCTCTATCCCACGGGGATTTTACTGTTAGTGCTCCTTCGCTCTAGATATCTCAGGTTTGGGGGAGATGACCCAAAGTAGCTTTTTAAAAAAGATTTGAGACTCCTGAATCAAAATGAGTTTCTCAGCCTGAAATAGGCTACTAGGAGTACATTTTTCTTTTCAAAGCAGGTCAGAAACATTGCTAGTTGAGTCAAGAAAGAGCAGAAGTTAAATAAAAACTGCTTATATCCCAAAGACTGAAATTTATGAACCACTTAATGATGAACAATTTAATAGAACTGTTTTTCTTGAGTTAGACAATAAACTATTTTTGTGTTATTCTTTTGTCAAAAAAGCCAGATAATTATTTGGGGCTTTAAACTCTCTTTTAATATGTATTATTTCTGAACCATGACCACAGCCAGTTTTTAAATAAATAAATACTCCACAAGGAAAAGACTGAAAGGAGGCATTCTTTCCAGGCGAGGTTTTACTCTTATTCTGTGGCTGGTCTCAATTAGATTTCTGCCGCCACCACGGATTAGTGAGAATGGCAGTGGGCGTAAAGAACATGTCCATAGGTCCGTGGAAGATTTCCATTTCCTCTTCACTTCTGACACGCCTGGAACACTTCAGTCCAGCACACATAACCAGTTTGAGTGCATAAATACAACTCTACTATATATAGTATGAGCAAATTCCAGGATGCAAACTATATATAGTTGAGCTAAATAACAAGTTCTGTCTCATGTTATTCAGCTTGGCAATGTTTAAAACATTAAACCGTTCTTTCCAGTCACTCCCTGTTGAACGCTGGTCCTTACTGGTGCCTCCTTGGTGCACCCTTACTTTGAGCGGGGCTGTTTTCACAAGTCCCTTTTTGGACTTTTGTCAAGTGGGAGCTGTTTCTCTCTGACTTCCATGTCCAGAGATGGTGGGTGCTAGCTTTTCTAGGCAGGAAGACCTT
The DNA here is from genome assembly GCF_004115265.2 of Rhinolophus ferrumequinum. Lineage (NCBI taxonomy): Eukaryota > Metazoa > Chordata > Mammalia > Chiroptera > Rhinolophidae > Rhinolophus > Rhinolophus ferrumequinum. The sequence goes on along the minus strand of NC_046304.1, from coordinate 26,579,455 downwards.
AGGGCAGCAATCTTGTTGAAGAATTACCTGGAATCTTTTTGGGGGTTACTTGTGGGTGCTGATGGAGACTGCAGAGGAGGGAGGACTCACCCTAGGCCATGTTTTGGTGCTGCCACTACCCACACATACTTTTTTGTTTTCTTGTAAAAACTGCTTATTCTGGCAGGCAGTTACCCAACCAGTTAAGCCAAGCTCACCCAACAGAAACTCTCTCATTTTTCTCTGAGCTGCCCATTTCCATCAGCAGGGTATTAAGGGATCCTATAAACATTTATTTGGACATTGGGGATGCCAACAGGAACAAGGCCCTTGTCCCCAAGTTGGTCATGGTCTAAAGTGGGGGCAAAGGGATATACAAAAACCAAAATGAAATATTATATATGCAATGACTGGTAGTGTGATGGTGCTTCGAAGGAGTAAGAGTGTGGGCATAAGGGAAGGTTCCACTTACCTCATATCTGCTCTCCCTATTTGTATCTCCTCTCTTGAGTCTAGATCCACTCATACTTCTTTTTCCCCACATTCAACTCATTTAACAAATATTGAGTATTGACTCTGTGATAAGTGCTGGAGCTGTAGCTGTGCTAGATTTTTATTCCCGTTAGGGGAGCAGATAATAAGCAAGTAAATAAGTTATTAGATAGTGATAAAACAGGCTACGGGGTAAACAGTGACTGGGGGGAATGTTTCCATACAAAAAGAAAGTTTGCTACAATAGGCACAGAAATCGGAGAAGGCTTTGTGAGGGGAGGTGACATTTCAGCTGAGACCTGACTGGTAACAAGTAACAAGCCCTGGAGAGGTCTGGGGGAAGAGCATGGCTGGCAGGTAAAACTGGAACGGTGGAGACTGTAACATGGGAAAACGTTTGGGGTGTTCCTGGAATGAAAAGAAGGCCAGTTTGACTACAGCCTAAAGCAAGGGCAGAGAGTGACAGGACCTGAAGTCAGAGAGATCACCAGGGGCCAGACCATGAGGGCTGAGGGATTTTTGGTAAGGAGTTTGAATTTGACTTCCGGTGCAATTTGGAAGGGGAATATACTTTTCCAGTTATCAGACTTACATGTTTCTTATCCAGGGTACCCTCTTCAGCATGGAAAGGAAACAGAATTAGTGACTAAGATATTGGCTGCTTGGTGAGCATAGAATTAGAGTCAAGATAAATGAAAAGGTCTGGAGGGATATTTTACATAGGCTACTGAAGGATCCACATCACTGGGGATTTTCCCTTTGAGATGTCTGAATATTTATGAGAACCAGATATACTACACTCTCTTGAACAAATTTTCATTCCCCAGGTCTCCTCGTGTTTTGGGGTTGACAGAGTCCCTGACCATTGGTTTCTATTTATTAATACACCTTTCCTCATTTGCACAACTTTCAATAGATCAAGTATCCTCAGTTTGTAGAGGATATTTAATCACCTCAAGAATCTAACCCAAAGCCTATTATTACAATGTATCCTCGTGGGAAGTACATAGTTGTATAATATCCCATCCATGGTTCATGAGTAATTGTCAGTATCAACCTCAGAGAGTGAGATTTCCTGACTTAGTCTTTTGGTTTGAGGTGAGTCTTCCTTTCAGGTTTGTCACCCTGTAATCCCCGACCACAATATGAATGTGATTTGGATGTAAAGTAGAATTTTTCCCCAAAGGATGTGTTTACCTAGCAACTTCGGAACCCGTATCAAAGAAGTAAAGTAGTGATTCTTCTTTTGGGAACTTCTTAGTTCATTCATTCAAGTACCTGGAGCCCCAGATAATGCAATGGGCACAATGAATAGAACAAATGCATGGCATGCACCTAGCGCCCAAGTCTGATAAAGCTGTCATGTGTATCTCTGGTCTTAAAATGAACAAATTGTCCACTTACAAACTGTATATTTATAACTGCCCTGGATTGAGAGGGTGTGTTCTTCATGCAGCTTACAAATATCTGTCTTTAATTATCTTCCAAAGACTAACAGCCACCACAGCTTCAGATTTCTCCTCTCTACCCCCTCTGCCTCCTTCCTACTACCTCCAGAGCTCTGCTGTTGTTGCCATGACAACTGAGATGAAAAGCCTTGGAACCTTATCTGTTCCTATGGGTATAAGTCTTCCCATAAGGACATTATTGTATGCCAGCCAAACTGGACTCGCCTGGCAGCTGTGCTTTAAATATACCATTAAGTCATGTGGAAATTGGGACTCTAGAAGCAAGATTATGATGGTATTTAGTCAGGGACCTAGGAATTTGCAAATCCTGCTTTCAACTAGCCATTTCTTTCTTTGAGGTCTTCAAAGAAAATATGTGTACTAAGGACAAAGCGACATATAGAAATACTTTTCACTAACTGGAGCTTCACAGCTGAACCCTAGGTAGAGTTCTCGTGAGTACCCGCAGGCCTCATGGAGATCCCTTTCAGCCTAAGCCAAGTTGGCCTGAGAAACCAGCTTGACCACTAAGAGACTGGAAGAAAGATCCTTCAGCTCAAATCTGTCCCCTGAACCTCGGGCGCTAATAGCCATCTGCCTGCTTGACCTTTTCCCGTGGATGATTCGTAGACATCTTCATCTTATCACTCTTTCCATCGAGTCTTCCTCCTCCCATAAATAGCTCCACCACCTAATCAGGGGCCCAAGCTGGAAACCTGGGAGCCACCCTTGATTCTTCCCTTTCCCATTCCTCCCCCATATTTTATCCCGTCAGCTCTACCTTTGGCAACAAACTCCAAGTAGTCTGCTTCTCTTCATTTCCACTCTTGTCACTTTAGAAGAAAATGTAGCCATTTTCTACCTGGATTATTTTAACAGCATTCTAACTCTTTCTCCTGATTCCACTTGTTTTTCCCCGAAGCTCTTCTCCATAGAGCAACTAGAGTGATCTTTGAAAAAGATAGATCAATTCATATCCCTTTGCTCTTTAAAACTCTTCATGGCTTCCCATTGTTCTTGGAATAAAACACACGCTCATCATCCTGGCCTAGAGGGCCCTACCCAGCCTCACCTCGCACGACTCGCCACCTGGCCCCTACTCCAGTTACACTTTTCTTCTTTCACCTCTCTGTACATCTTGCAAATATCTGTCTTTCATTTCCTCCAAGTCAAACAGCTGCCATAGGTCTTGGTTTTCCCACCAATCTCTTTTCTCAACTCCGAACCTTTTTCACTTTCAGCTCCTTCTGCCTGAAACACATTGCCCTCACTGTGGGGACAGAGCCAGGAGTGCCGTTTCCAGGCTCTCGACCTCACATGGAAAGGTGCTGGCTCAGGTAATAGATGGCCATCAATTGTGATTGGATGGTCATCAGCTGTGGCTAGTTGGCCGTCAGCTGTAACCAGTGAGCCACTGGCCACTAATATAACTGCTGTGGCTACGCTAGTAGAAAATGGGGGCTGGCAAGAAGGTGGTGGCTGAGCTAGCAAGCGTGGATTGCGAGAGGTGGATGCCACCAGCGAGAATATAATGGTATGACTCCCCCCATCTATGGCTCCGTGGGTGTTCCTTTTTGGCCTCACCATGTCCTGCGTTCTTATGTGGGGAGTGGGAGCTGAGACCCCGCAGGCCGCCCCGCATGACACTCGCCCTTTGCCAGCTCTTCGCATGGTAACTGTTTCATTCTCAAACTTGAGGTCTTAGTTAAATGTCACCTTCTTAGAGGACTTCCCTGACCACCCCACCCAAAATTGCCCTCCGGCACCAATGACACTTTATCAGTTCACCCCGTTTATTTCCCATTAATATTTCCCAGAACATACAACAATTATGTTTATGCATCTGTGTATTTACTAAGTTTGTCTTCCCAACTAGGAAAGTAAATTTCTTGAAGGTAGGGATTAGCTCTGTTTATTTACAATGAGTGGCATATAGGAGAAACATAATTAATAGTTAGATACATGAATGATCCTGCCTGAAATTCTGCCAGTGACTTCTGCATGCTAGAAAGGAATAAGAAATTCTTTTCCTCTTCTTCCTTCACTCTCTCAGGATCTTGATGGATGGAATTCCACTTAGATGGTACGAATGACAAAATTTAATGAAGGGCTTATTAATGGATATAGGGGCAGGATTAACAGAACCAACACAGGATGTTGAGATACCAAACACCAGCAAGAGCAGTGAGCTAGTTATACCCCCAATACTAAGAGCCAAGAGCAGCGAGTGGTGTTTCTTGAGCCCTGTAAGACCTGGCACTGTCGGGGAGGGGCTGCCCAGCTAGAGATGTAGCCTTGGAAGGACACAGCCACTGCCAGAAGAAAAATACCTCATCCTCTCTCCCATCTCAGATCAGTGCCCCCCCTTGGAGCACAGAGGAGGTGATAAAAGGAGAATAAGCAGTACACATGTTGACTCCTAACATCTGAAGCTCAGGCTCCTATGGAACTTGCTCCTAGGACTCAGAGGTCCATCAGATTTGGGATTTATGCTTGGAACTTACCTACCATTTATACCCTTGTGCCTAAAGAAAAACCATTTGGGTTTCTAAACAACTTACTAATAAACCCGAGAACACAATTCACTAGCGCGTTGGAGTGAACGAGTGGGTGAGGTGGTTTTATTATTAATGAGCACAGCACGGCCTACTTAAGGAAAAGAAAATTCCTATAATCTTGTTTGACCACCTCATAAATTGAATTATGGAGCATTTTGATGATACATAGTATCCTCATAAAATACATGAGACCAGTGTTTGTCAAATTAGATTTCTAAGTTCTGTCAAACCAGTTAAAGAGAAAATACAGCTAGATTTTTTTTTCCCTGAGTCAAAAATGCTTAAAGTCTTTGAGTTCCAGTTTTTCTCCTGCTCTGAACAGTTGCTGTGTGAGAATGCCCATTTCTGACTCATTTTACTCTACACATACAGAATTACAGCCAGCTGATTTTAGGGATATCGGTCATCTTGGAGTTTGGGTAAGGTTTTACAGGCGTATGCTGGGGTAAAATAAGAAGTGAAATGCAAGTCTTCCTAAAAGCTGATAATGCAGCTTGGAGCAAAAAAGCCATTTCATCTTTGTAACTGTAACAGTAGGAGCTAGGGCTGGGTTGCATGGCCGGGAGAATCACACTATTAATACAACTACTCTCTAAAACTCTTTATTTCAGAGTATGACTTAAATGCTCAGACAAGCTATATTGAGTATTTCAATAGGAGTACAGTGTTCTTAGGACAGAAAGGCAGCTGCCCAAGTTATGTATCTTTGTTAATGAAGTGCTAGATCTCTGAATGGAGCTCCATTGTAGCAAACAGCAACCTCACTTCCAATTCATTTTTCTCTTTGTTTAAAATGTTCTAAATATTGGAGACAAGAACTACCAGTATGTAATTAGAATGTCCCCCTTCGTCTAATCTCTGCATTGTGTGATAAGAAGCATACAATATGTTTATTGCGTTTATTGATTTATTTATGCTTAGAAAATACTAGAAAGCCGGTTTAAGAGAAGCTGGATTTTTATCCTTCCATTGTGTAGAAAAAAGGCAAATTGCTCTAAGCCCTCAAAGAAAATTCAAATCTGTTTCTGATTTTGCTGCATTCTGAGATTCCACAGACAGAAAGTTCTCTATTAAAAGAACTATATACCACCTGGCACATACTCCAAGAGAAGCAAAGCAGGTGGATGGTGAAGTGAAATATAAGCTCAGTGGAAAAATACTTGGAAAGCCCCTTTGTAACAAGAAAGATCTTAATTAAATCACCCAGGACCTTATTCCTTCACAATATGCACCAGGTGTTTCTGCTTCCATTTAATCAGTTCAGCATTATTCTCCTTTTAGAAACGACACATACTGTTGGGGTGTATCAAGCTGAAACACATCAATATAAAGCATAATACTTTTAAAATGTGGGGTATTTTCCCCCAATGTATATAATATTAAAATGGTCTCATTTCTTTTACTATCTGTGGACTAACCTTAATGGGTCAGGATGATGGATAAAGTAGAAATAAGGCAGTTCCACATTTAGAGACACAAAAACACAATAACTGTAGTTTTATGGAAACTAAGATTAAGAAAGGCAACGCATTTACTATTTTTCTTAGAAACCTCTCAGATGTGGGAGAAATATGTGTAAGATTTGGGCTTTCATTTATCCAAATGTGAGGAATTTGTCAGCTAAAGTCAACCGACTGATAGTGGATGGAAAGGATTAATGCAGGCCCTATTTGGCAGGCATCTCAAAAACCCATATGCTCTCTGACATTGATTATAATTATTTTTCCATCATTCCCAAGTTACGTTCTTAGCAGGAATGTGAGCCAACTCTCTCCCTAGAAAGTTTCCTGCTGTGAAGCCATCTTTGGCAATGAATCTTTAACAAAAGATCAGGAACTTGACGTTTATTTTTAAGCATGAGAAGAAAATGTGTGCAATGTTGGAAGCAAATAAAAGGGAGAGGAAGAGCTTCTAAACGGTTGCAGAAAGGAGCAGGGGAAGAGGAAGAAGCATTACATGACATGACAGTGGCTTTACTTTTGTGAAATATCAACTAATAACTAGGTCTGGAATGTGTAGACTATATAATGTTAAGCTTTAATGTATTTTTAAAGGAGCAGTGTGGGAGCAATGTGTTTAATTGTTATTTTGGACCAGGTGTGTCTGTATGATTTTATATTCAACTAATCATCAAAGAGATTGTTAAGACTGTGGTTGAAACAGAAATTTAGGATGATATTTAAGACACAGAAAAGTCAATCATTTTTGTTCTAATTGACAAACCAGCAGAGATTTAAAAAAAAATTTTTTTCCCAGAAAGAGCATGTGCATTGAAATTTGTGAATTCATTCATCCGAGTTGGGGGGTGAGTTCTTGGTGGAAAGGTTAAATAAAGTACTCTGGATGTTTTCATGGAATGGGAATTTTTCATCCTTACACTGTCCACTTATAGTAAGGAAATTTCTTCAAAATTAATTTAAAAAGCAACAGATGCAAAAAATGGCATGGCTGTTAGAAAATTACCAAAGTAAACATAAAAAGGTGTCAGTTTCTCTCCTAAAGGATGCTTACTTCAAGCTCATGGCTTAGTGCACTGTAATGATTGGTTTCTCCTCTAAAATCCAAAGGAGAATATAATTAAGTAAATGTTATGTGATTATATGTCTTTTAAAATTCTACTAGCTGAAGGACTCACCAGAGAAAATAATAAGTACTTTAATAAATGTCTTGTACCATAAATTGTGTTCAGATGTGACTTAAGATCAGCACAAACCTCATCATAGGTAGTTTATAGCCACTGGACCGCTGAATTTATTTTATTTTATGTTTCTGCTGAGTTAGATAGACTCTTCTGACCTTTTTGATAAAGTTCCTAATGGTATTCTTCTTTCTATATTCGTGAAAACTTTAGCCCCAATAGATGTAGGCATGTTTATACATGAGAATGAGAAAAATTTTGATTTAAAAAGGAAACCACATATTATTGAAAACTGAAATGTATCATGATAATGGACCTGGGCATGCTACCTTGAAATTCATTGCAGGAGGATAAATTAATTACCCACCCTTGTAATAGAGTTTTTAGACATGGAAAATTACTGTTTTTCATGTTTCAACATGTAGCTTTACATTTGGTTACAAAAATCACAGTTCAATTTCCATCTCAAATTTTTATTGTCACATATATGTGTGTGTGTGTTTGTGTGTGTGTGTGTGTGTGTGTATCAGCTTTCTAGAAACCATTATTATTATTTGTACTTTGTGTTTTTTTCTGCTTTCTTAATTTGGCATAATCAATGCTTCTTTCCTTATTGCAGATGAAGATATTAATGTAATGGGGAGAAAATAATAACAATTCTCCACTGCTAGACAAAGGAACATACCCACCAGGATGCAAGAAAGCAAAAGAATTTCCATTCTTAGCTTACCTTATCTCTTCCATTAGCATAACAGCTAATGTGTACCAAAAGGGCAAGGTTGTCTGCTAAAATTTTATATGCAGTCCCACATTTAACTCTCATTTAAAAAATCTTCAGTATTTTATATATTAAGCCTCCCAACAACCCCATAAGAGAGGAAATAATATCCTCATTTTATACTGAGAAAACTGAAGCTTAGAGAGTTGAAGTTACTTGCCCAAAGTCACACAGGGAGGAAATCATCTTTTGTAACCAACCATCTGTGTCTTCCAGGAAGCAGACACTGAGATGGAGTTAAGAGCGCATGGAGTTGATTTCGGTAAAATGCCTGTGAAAGAAAAGAAGAGGAGGAAACAGAGTTGGACAGGGAAAACATTTGGACCATGATGAGACTCTGACACTTGTGAAAGAAAAGTGGGGAGGAAACAGGCTTGAACAAGCAGTGACTCAGAACACAGTGCAGAGCTGACAAAGTTTTGGCAACTCAGTGGGAAGCTCTACAGCAAAGATGGCCAATGAGAGGGATCCATGTTGGGCAGAAATAGCCTGGCCCTAGTTAAATAACCATGTTTAATTATGCTCTAGGGGTTATTCAGGAAAAGGGTGGCCTCAGCTCAAAAACTGAAGGATGTTCTGAAGATGTTGCAGCTGGGGTTCTCAGTTAATTACTCTCCTTGGAGCTTGATGGGAGTACTTTCTGGAAGGGATACCCAAGTGGGGCATCTTACTGACTGCCACAGTTCACCCTCTTGTACATCCTCATCACATTTGGGGAGCAGCTCCTTGAGGGTTCCGGTGGACCTTTCTTCTTGCAGAGAAACTTAGAAGAAGGAGGTTAGTGGGATAAACTATAGTCCTCATCACTGCAGTTGGTCTTGGGGCCACAATTGGTACTCATCCTCTCCCTACTCCGTGATCCATTCTAAATTTACTTGCCCTTTGCTGTTATTTCTCCTGGTCTCAGTAGACCAGGTGTCACATACCCGGGTCCTCACCATGGCATAATAGACTGACCGAGCCAAGCAGGCAATCATGTTTGAAGCTCTGCAACGCTAATTATTAAATCTGGAGTTTGGTCTTCAGCTTTTTCTGCTCTCTCCCTTCAGGAATAAGGGCCTCTTTGTAAGCTATCAAAGAGGCCCTCTCGCCTTCATACTTAGTTTTCAATTGTTTCTTAGTGGTCCTCAGTTTTTCACTATCCTATAGAATATCAGTGCAACTTACTAATAACCCAGCAGTTTACTGCCCTTCTATATATTGTCCCATCCTCCTCCCTAGCCAACATCCTATACTTTTCAAAGTCTAAACTATTGTACCTGCCAGGGCATTTCCCTCCTCTGAAACATTCTCCCAAGTCACCACCAGTGAAAGCTTTAGCAACTGGGCTGCCACCGTGGGCCACCAACTCTCCATGTCCCACCTTCCATCCTGGATGGGGTCCCTTTTGCCAGCCAAGTGGTCGGCCGTCCAGTCTTCAAACCCCATCTCACCACCTGCTTTCTCAGTCCACTCCTGGAAGCAGATGCTGCGAAGGACTTAGGAACACAAGTGATAGATTGGTGGAACAGATAATATCTGTGAAAGATAAAAGTGAGGAAGGAAGATTGGGCAGGGAGAGCGTCAGCACACTGTGCAGACCCGACAAAGACTCAGCCAAGCCAACAGGGAGCTCCAGAGCAAAGATTGCCTGTGAAAGGGGACCTGCATTGAGCAGCAATGACCAGGCCCTAGCATCACTGCTGTGCTGACATTGGCTGGGGGCTACCAGAGACAGCTGGTCGAAAGCGGAAGGGAGGTGCTGCAGCTAGAGGCTCTCAGCTAAATGCTCCTAGTAGCTGAACTGCAGGCGCTTTCTTGGAGGGAGACAGGAAGGGCTACATGGCTGTCACCACATCATGTTTAGAAGTATTTGTGCGGCAGCCTTTGGTAGATGATACAAAACAGTTCCACGTGGGTGAAATAGAAGTTCTGAGGAAGAGGCTGTACACAATGGTGTACAGAGCATGAACCCTGGAGTCAGAATACCTGTGTTCAATACCTACTTCTACCACAACTAGCTGTGGGATCGTGGGTGAGTTATTTAACCTTTCCGTGCTCCATCTCCTACCCCGGGGATAGTATGTCCTTCCTCAAAGCTGTGGGGAGGCTTCAGTGACTTATTTTATGTAAAGTATTTAGACCATTGTCCAGTAATTAGTGAGTGCTCTGTCGCTATTAGCTGCTTAGCATATCATAAACACAAGACTGGCATATGTTATATAAAAATACAGTGGTGTTCAGTGGCATACATAAATCCAAGGGAAGGAAACTAACTTTTATCAGGTGCCTGTTCTCTGCCAGGCACTATGATAGCTATTTTCTTAGGATACCTCCTTTAATCTTCACAGTAACCCTATGAGGTAGGTATTACTATTTGCATTTTACTGAGAAGGAAACTAAGGCTGAGAATTGTTTTATGCTCAAAGTAACAATAACTTATTAGCCACGTCGAAGTTAAGAAATGTCCCAACCTGTAGAGAGAATTTTTATAAGATCATACATTTTTATTTAAGCTAAAACTGATGACAATTGCCGGGAAGCAAGATCTAAAATTTTCCAGAGAGTAACAGTTTTGCAGTTTCTTTTATGCATTTGAGATTAAGGAGGGAATTTAGGGAAGGTTACATGAAGGTGGGAGAAAGCAAGGCGAAGTTTGGATTACAAGGTAATTAACCAGGTTATGTGCTCTCTTGAGGGTGGTTACGCTTATTTCAAAGGTGTGTTAACCTAGATTCACTGAGATAATGGACAGGGCTGGCTTAAACCCTTTCACTAAAGAAGTTATAAGCTGGGGACGTGACTATCCACCATGATTTGACCAGTTAGGAATTTCTGGTTTATTACAGCACCCCTTTTCCACCGACAGCCACAATCTGGATATTCAGTCTTTGTCCTCACACTGAAAGTATTCATGTAGTTGTGAGTCACCTGGTGAGGATCCTGACACATCGCCCTTAGACTGCACTGCCAACACTGCAGGCACATTGTGGCTGATCCATGTCAGCCAAGCCAGATGGCAACTTTCTTAGGGATTGCCACGCCTATAGTTAGACTGGGTCTCTCCCACAATCTTGCTACCACCACGCGTTTGCTGTAGTGCTATTTCAGGGACTGCCTGATGTAGGCAATGGGCAATATAATGGATAGTCATTATTTGCTGCCCCAGCATCCACTGCCTTTTAGTCAGCTAACAGCATCATGATTTTCCTCCATGGAATTGGCTCCACCCTCCGCTCCAGGAGGGGCTGTGTGTGACTACTGGCACCTAGGTAACCATAGTGGTGCATTCTCAGCCACAATGATTGGTTTGGGATGCATCCAGACCGTGCATGTCAGGCCTGTGGACTTTATATTGATGGGAATGAGAAGTCTTCTCTTTTTCTGCTTGGAGCTACAAGGACATTAGCCCGCCACTGCTGGTCACCATTTTCCTCCTATGAAATGAAAGTATGCCTGAGAACAAAGCCAGCGCAGAGGGAGGAAAAGCAGAGACATCAAGACAGCTGTGGTCCTGATAACATCATTGAAGCCCTTGACTCCAGCTATGCCTGAAGCCAGAATATTACTGGACTTTTTAGTTACGCAAGCCAATACATCCCTCTTTCTTCTTTTAGATCATTTGTGCTGGGTTTTAGATCATTTGTGCTGGGTCACTTGAACATAACTAACTCCTGATAGTCATTCATTCAGTCAGTCAGTTGAGTATCTTTAGCGGGCCAATTGTTCCAGTGGGAATATAGAAGCAAATAAAACAGGCAACTCCCTGTTTGCCTACAACTTACATTCGGAACTTACATTCTTGTGGGAAGAAAAGAAGAAGGAAAAAGTCAATATGTAGACGCATATCAGTTAGCGATAAGTTTTGTGGGGGAGAAAATAAAGCTGGGTAAGAGGAAGGAAGTTTTACAGGGTACTCAAGAAAGGCATTAATGATATGTGACTTTGAGCAGAAGCCAAAGATATGAGGAGGGAGTGAGCCACAAGATAAGCAGTAGGAGGGCTCCAGAAAGAGCGAACAGCAAGGTCAGACGCCCTGAGGCAGGTGTCTGCTTGCAGAGCAATGAGGCCAAAGCTGTGGGGTTCTGCTGAGCAAGGAAGTGGGGGTAGCAGATGAGCTCAGAAAAGTAGCAGGTTCAAACCGTCTAGGCCCTTGGCAGCCATTGGAACTTGGCAGTTTTATTTAATGTAGGGTGGGAATCCATTGGAGGGTTTTAAGAAAAGGAATGACGTGGGTTAACATATTTTAAAGGAGTTCATTTGGTTGTTGAATGCAGGGGGCAAGGGCAGAAGCAGGGAATCCAATCAGAAGTCCAGGTGAAAGGTGAGGGTGGTTAGGGCAAGGTGGTAGCAGTGGAAATGGAAAGCAGTGGACAGAGATGGGATATATTTTGGAAGTAGAACAGACAGAATTTCCTCATGAATTAGATGTGGGAAGGAGAAAGAGAGGAGCCAAATATGACTCTAAGGTTAGTGGCCTGAGCAACTGAAAGTTTCAGGTAAAATTACAGTCCTTTTTTTTAAGTCTGAGATGCCTATTAGATATCCAAGATCTGACACTAAGACATTCAGGGGAGAGGCCTAGAAGAGATATACATAGGCCTATGAGATATACATGTATCTAAAATTTGGAATATTTTTTTGAATGAAAAAATTGTAAAAAACAAGAAAAAGTTTTTATTTCTCGATTCCTCTTTGTACAATGATATCTTGCATTTTATAATTTGGTACAGGAAGTAATGGTACAGCACTAGACTTTGAATTATGTTGAAAATTTGGCAAGGGCTTTAACCTCACTAAGTTTTTGTTTCCTTATCCATAAGAAGATAGATAATAATATGTTTGAGAATATACCCAGAACCATGTCCAGCACATAGTAGGTATTCAATAAATACTTTGTAAACCTGAAGATGTCACATGGACCAGACCACACAGTGACGTGCAAATTTATTCCAGATAAATAAGTCATTTGACATAGGAGGTTTCATTTACTTGAGAAGTGAGTCAGAAAAAAGGAAATGTCGCTGGTAGGTTGCATTTCCAACAAAAAGCATCTGAGTGTGTCTCAAGATGGAATAAGGACCGTAATGCATTGAGATTAGAGTTACTAGTATGGTTACTTCCTATAAAAATGTAATAGTTTTGAGGGGTTTTGTTTTTTGGTTTTTGTTTTTGTATCTTCTGTCTTATTATAGATTCTATAGTTCAAGTATCATTTTACTATAGACCTAAAACGGGTAGAGTTTGGTGAGACCAGTCCCCCTAGAGCTGCACCTTCCTCTAGATTGCCCTGATTTGAATTTTAGGCACAGAGTTGGGTAGAGCAAATGCCATGGCTTTAAAAAACTGCAAATTCATTGTGATCCAAGTGTTAACCTCAAAAGGTTAACTAGGAAGCTCCTAAAGGATCTTGTAGGTTTAAAGTAGGTAATGATTATATTTTAAAGGAGATGGGTCTTTTAGCAGGGGGAAAAATACACTGAGTGAGGCGGTTTAAAGGGAGATGAGACAACCAGTCGGAGAGTTATTCTGGATTATCACTTAAGTAGCCTGGGCATGCAGCCAAATCTCTTGGGTTAGTATTACTTCTCCTTTGTTGTTCATGATTAAACAACAACATGGACTTCTATCATTCTGTTTCTTTGTCTTTTAAACCAAACCAACAGATGATAAACAGAAGTTTCTTTGGATCCTGAATAGTTGGCCATCATCTTACCCTTTGTAGTTGCCCATAATGGATGACATTTTGGTACTGATGTGTTGATACTGGACATCCGAGTGAGGGGGTGCCAAAATGATGACTAAAGTCCTGGGTCTTTAGAAATCAGTGCTCATGGGCAGGTGCTAGACATTACAAGATGCTCAGAACTTGAAAGACCAATATTTAGAGAAAATCTCCAAGGATAAACTCCCAAATTGGGAGAAAGTTTGTATGCCGACCCTTTTCTCTCTCTTGATAATAATATCTTTTGCCATGAAATGTGAGTTATTGTAGTAATAAGGGGGAAAAGGCTGTATTGGAAAGGATGTTGAAATATGGCAATAGGAAAAAGGATTTTTAAGTCTTCAAGTCTTAAAAATCAATTTTTAAGACTTAAGTCTTTAAGTCTTCAAGGAAACGGCTCAAAGTATCACATTGTGAATTGTGAAATCCTTTTTTTTTTTTTACTTGGGCTTCACAAGGACAATAACACCTCCAAAATTACTGAGTCTGACTGGTCTTTGTCATTATTATTACCTCATTTATTAGCACTTCCTAATATTAGACATTGTGCTAAGTTTTTTTGCATATATTATTCCATTTACTTCTCACACAAGAACCTATGAGATAGGCACTAGTAACATTCTCACTTCATACAGAGAAAAGTGAGGCTTAATTACAGCATCAGTAAGACCTTGATGATGTGTAGTATCAGAGTAATGGGAAATAAGTGACTAGAGGAGGCGCTAGAAAGGAAGAACAAACCCAGTTAAGAACAAGTAAACAAAGGCTACGGTATAGTAATGGTGGAATAAGAGAACTCAGAAAAGTGCTTTCCCAATGTTTCTAAGACTTTGATGATAAGAAACAAATACATCAGATTTTTTATCCATTCATATTTTGCTTCCTTCCATGAGTTGGGCACTATTTTGGGAGAGGGAATGCAATAATGAATCAATGCAATTCGGAAGCTATTGAAAGACAGATAATTCAAAGAATGGTAACATGAGAAGTGTTACAGGGATGTTTCCAAAACTTTTCTGAAGATGGGAACCCATGGGTGACTTGTTAAATATACAGATTACCAGTCTTCTCCCATGGAAATGCTGAGATCCTGGATTAGTTAACAAACACCATAGCTGAGTCTTATATTCAGGAAAGTTTGTGTGCCCAAATGCTTTGAGAGATCAAAGGCGGGGTGTCTATCCAGCCTGGAAGAGTTATGGATGGCTTCAGAAAGGAGGTGACAGCTGAAGAGGAGGTACGAGGACAGGAGGCATTCCATCCCCCAGCAAGGGGACTCTCATGTTCCAAGGTGTGCAGGTCTGAGCAAGCACTGACCTATTTAGGATGCTGAGAGCAATTAGACACCGTTGGAGCACAAAAGATACAAAGGGAAATAGCAAAGGACAAGGCTGGAGAGAAAGTTGGGGGACAGATTATAAAGATCCTGGAATGCCATGTGAATAAATTTAGATTTTAGGAGATGCATTTTAGATTGCCTTGGCCTTTATATTGTTTATATTGTTTTTACATATTTATATTAAATGTAATATATATTACTTATTTAATAATTACAAGGTATTTATATATGCATACATGCATATTACATATAATATTTATTATTATGCTATAATATATTATTGTATATACACAATTTTTATTTACTGAAATTAATTCATTTTAAATTTTCCTTAGACAAGACTTGGTGGTGTGTTACAGAGGAATGAATGATATTTGGCCTTCTGCAAAAGGTTGTTGGCCACTTTGCTGGGAGTAAATGTGATCATGGGAATCAAAATGAGAGAACATAGATAGAGAAGCAGGTCTCACAGGCAATAGGTCGGGGAAGACAGGTGCAGCCATCGCCTCCTTCTTGAAATATTCTCTGTTCAAGCCCAAAGAGGATTTTTCTACTTAGTTATTATAAGACTGAATGTAAGTGGAATCATACAATATTTGTCCATGTTTCTGGCTTAGTTCACTTAGCATAATGTTTTCAAGGTTCACCCACGTTGTAACAGGTATCCAAATTCATTCCTTTTCCACTCTGCAGCATCAGTAGTTTTAAAAGGTCCCCAGGTGATTGTAACGTGCTGCCAGAATTGAGACCCACCTCCCTCCTTATTCAGATGACAAAACTGAGGTTCAGAGAGAGGAAGTGACATTAATTTATCATCCACTCGTTCCGCACATATTTGCTGCCCACCTACCACATCCCAGGCATTATAATGGGCACAGTTAGACTCACACAAAGCCCTGTAAATTGGAGCTCAAAGCTCCTGATTCGAACTCTGGGAAGCATCAGTTTCCCCTGTTATAACACACCCTTTGTGTTTGAAAAACTTCAAACTTTAATAGCAGTAAAACAGTATTTTCCACTCTGGGGCGATTTTGGAAACCAATTTTTAATATGCTTTTATTTAGACTTCTATTTAAAATCATTTTATTTTTTCTAATTATAATCAAAGTTGAATATAGTAACCAGGAATCCAAATGAACTATTAATTCAGTTGGCAATAGCTGACTTACGGTGTCTTTAAGTTTATCCTCTATACCAAAAACTACCTGGTAAATAAAAAATTAAAAAAAAAAACAGAAAATCCTTAAATTGCTGTTTCTCTAAAAGATGGTGGAAAAATTCCAGCCTTCAGTTTAATTTCATCTGGCCACGGGACAAATCCAAAGAATTTATACCTGAGGCCATTAAATTATAACCTTATCTTAAAGTATATAATAGCAATACCCTTTAAATGTATTTACTGCATAACAAAAACCAGCCAACAAGGTTCGAAAAAAATGTTTAAAGCAAACAAAAGAAATATTTCATATTTCTTTAGATAAAATAATGAATCCATTTTACTAGATTTTTTTGTGGTAAAATTTTTTGTTGTGGTAAAATATACATGACATAAAATTTACCATTTTAACCGTATTTAAATGTACAATTCAAAGGTATTAAGTACATTCACAATGTTGTATAACCATCACCACTATTTTCAGAACTTTTTCATCATCCCAAACAGAAATTCTATACCCATTAAACAATAACTTCCATTCCCCATTTCCCCCATCACTGGTCACCTCTTTTATACTTTCCATCTCTATGAATTTGCCTACTCTGGGTACCACCTATAAATGGAATCATACAATATTTGTCCTTAGCGTCTGGCTTATTTCACTTAGCATAATGTTCTCAACAAGGTTCATCCATGTTGTAGCATGTGTCAGTATTTCTTTCTTTTTTAAGACTGAATAATAATTCCTTTGTTTGTATATACCACATTTTATTTATTCATTCATTTGTTGATAGACATTTGGATTGTTTCTATTTTTCGGCAATTGTGAATAATGCTGCTATGAATGTGGGTATAAAATGATCTATTTGGATCCCTGCTTTTGATTCTTTTGGGTAGATACCTAAATGTGAAATTGCTGGATCATATGGTAATTCTAAGTTAAGTTTTCTGAGGAACTGTCATACAGTCTTCCACAGCAGCTGCACCGTTTTTCCTTCTCAGTGGCAATACACAAGGGTTCTATTTTCTCAACAACCTCCTCAATTTAAGTAAAATTTTACCTTTATTTATATAACCCTTGATATAAAAAAGTTTTCTAACCCCCTTATCTTTATTTTGCATTTCTACATTGCATGGTCCTTTCTTAGTTAAACACAAATGTTTAAATTCTTATTCTATCTTAAACAAACACCTTCTGATTATAAAATCTCATTGTTCTCATTGAAAGCCTGTTTTTCCAGGTTTCACCATGCTGAGAATACTGATGCAGTCACATTAACAGTAATATATGCAATTTTACTGCTTTTTGTTGTCTCTTGTTCCCAAACAAATCTCCTTTTCTTCTGCCCTGCCTGGGATGTTTGTCCCTGGAAATCTTCAGGAAGTCTCTGCATGAGCTGGAGTACAGTCACTGATGTACTTACCTGAAAAGCCACTGGAGGGCAGCAGCTCTCTTTCACCCCTGACCCCAGTCCTGGAGAGGAAACTCCCACGTGGCCAAGAGCATTCCCGAAGCAGCAAACTGTCCAAGTGCTGCATGGCAACTCTACCGAAACAGGGGGCTAGCCCTCTTTCATACTCTTGGTCACACTTTGTCATCTGGGTTTCATAGAGTTCCATGTGGAAACTTGAGTACAAGTCTGAATCCAATTAATAACTGATTGAGAAAGTGGAGAAAAAACAAACATTGTGACAGCTGATAGCTGGCAGCTAATAGCTGGCCATCCTGGTCCCCCACTGATGATAAATAGTTTTCACAGCGTAACAATAATTAGACAAGGTCACTCTGTGACCACAGTAGAACAAGACAATAACAGGACCACACCATAATCATATCCGAACATGGACAGAAATAAGGACATTAAACCACCACGAAAGTAACCAAATACTTCCCTGTTCTAGCTACAGGAGTGACTCTAGCCTCCTAGGTAAAAATTAAGATAACCAATCATTGAATTGCCCCTGCTTCTTGACAGAACTCAATCTAGGACAATCCCTTGCTTCCCCCCCAAATCAACCAGCACAAGCCCAACTCCTAATAAGACTCTCCCAACTGATTCTAAACCTAGACACTCCCAGATCCTGGAGTGTGCATTCTCCCTTTGCAGCAAGCTTATAAACCTAACTATATTTGACAACAGCTGTATTCTTGGTGGCCTTTGGCTGGCAAGCTTTAGCATGCTGGAGCCACCAGCTATTGTCCCCATCTGACTACTCTGCTTCCTCACTGGCTTCAGCCCACTTCCTCTCAAAAACACTTTCATGCAAATTGCCTGTAGAATGGCTGAGTTTTAGGTGAAAAATTTTTTTCTGTACTTTCTGAAAATATACATATTCATTCACTTTTATGGTAAAGGAAAGAATTATACCTTTAAAATAATAGTACCTAAGAATATACTCTTTTGCCAACTACTCCACTGGTTAGAAAACTTTGAAAACCCCTGTAATTTTCTTCTAGCCTTACACAGCAAAATTAATACCGTACCCCTTTTTCTTTTTGTCAGTTTTCTCTCTCTCATTGCTCGTTACTTTTTTACTCTCCAAACGCTTCTTTTCTAAGCTCATGCACAATTTTCCCTTCTTTTACTTCATTCTCCCATCTATAAGTTCTAATGTAGGGCCTGTGAGTTCTCAAATGGATAGCAGTTTCTGGCAGAGATGGCACCAATTCTTCCTGCCCCCCTTGGCAAAAATCACTACTTGATCATGGGTCCCCTTCCCATGGACCCTGAATGGGACCTCAAAATGCTGCTCAACCCAGCAGTCCTGGTAGCTACAACTGACACACTGGGTCTGACCTTTAAGATGAAAATGATTCGTCATCTCCTAACATAGGTAACAATCTTGAAAACTAAAATTCCTTTCATAATTTGCGATCGCTTCACTTAGACTGGTATAAGACTCTTGAACAGTCTTTAAAGAAAATGATATTGGCTTGATATGAATTCCCTAGTGTTAAATTAAAATCGAACCCATTAACTATTCAGTCTATTTTATGTACCCTCACCACATGTAATTGCAACAACAAATAGAAAATGGAGGCAAACAGTGAAAATGATATAATACAAAAATTGATTCTCAAATGTCCGTAAAAACTAATAACACTTATCTCTGGTCAGTATTCATGTGGTGACCAGGGCTAGTGATAGTGCCACAAGCTCTATGTGGCGGAACTGTTGATTTTTGAATGTCCGGACTCTTTCAATTATAAAATGAC
This sequence comes from Rhinolophus ferrumequinum, assembly GCF_004115265.2. Taxonomy (NCBI): domain Eukaryota; kingdom Metazoa; phylum Chordata; class Mammalia; order Chiroptera; family Rhinolophidae; genus Rhinolophus; species Rhinolophus ferrumequinum. The sequence continues at coordinate 26,560,146 of NC_046304.1, read as the reverse complement.
AGAAACTTAACTCAATCTAATTTAAGCAACAAAGAGAATACATGGGCTCTTGGAAATGGGAAGTCCAAGTAATGGGTCCTGCTTCAAACTTAACTGGATCTAAGAGTGCAAATCATGTCATTAAATCTCTCCTTCTACTTTTCTCTTTACGTCTCTCCCTCTTTCTTCTGTTTTCCTCTGTGTGGCTTCACTTTCAGGCAGAATTTCTCCAATGGGAGCAAAGATAGCCACCCACAGCCCAGGCTTATATTATTTTCACGGATAGCAATTCCAAATGCCCCAACATTTTCATTAATTTTTGGTAAGAACTTAGATTATGTCACTTGTTCTTTCCTGGACAAGTGTGTGTCTAGGGGAATTAAATATTCTGCTTGGGCAGCCTGATTCACAAACCCATGTAATTGACAGGGCCATCAGAATCCTGTGGAGTGGGAGAGTGATAGCTTTCAAAAGGAAAGGACGGAAGAAGACTCCTCCACACCTCCCTCCACCCCCCCCAAAATAGTAACAGATGGCCACTTACCTGAGAGTTTCCCCTAGGAGTCACAATTCTTCTTGCTATAGGAAACTAAATAAAATTCAACAGTTTTAAGAAGAGCATACTTGAGAAAATTGTCACCTTGAAGTGATGGATGGCTTAATTAGTATTTTAAAAAGAAAAAACAAAACAAAACTCAACCCACAACATTATCCAAATTACTGGAGGTATAACATCCTTGGTTTCTAGATGTGTAAATGATTCACTTGTATTTTTAGTTTGTAAGGAAATGGTGCCAGGTTTCCATTTTGAAACTGAAGCCACATTTTTATCCATACAACTTCACACAGAGAGGCTCATCTTGGAGATGAATATAAATCTCAAATTATTCTTATCCAAATATGTCCAACATTGTACCTAATATTTACTAGTCATGATATTCTCACAGCCATGGATTCTTCAAATCAGATGTGGACTCTTCCTTTAAAAAAAAAAAATCTCCCTTGAAGTACTTTAATGCAGCTCTGGGACTTGATTTGATCAAGACACATTCTATTCGACTTGCATAGTAAATAATCTTTCATTGTTTCTTTCAGAACCTGCCTGACTCCCAAATTCTATATTCTCCTTCTCTCCAAAGATACCAACCATCTGGTCCTTAAAATAAATCTTAACCTCTAAAAGATACTCTCTTACTCATCACGCAGGGACGTGGCACACAAAGCATACTCACTGCTAGACCAGCTCTGACCGCCTGCTCCAATAACTGGGCTCCTGACTTGTCTCCAAGACCACAATTTCTGGTAATCAGTTCTCATAATGACATCTGTTCCCTGTGCCTGAATCACTAACTTAGAAACTCTCTCTATACCTGGGGGCCATGCCTTCTTCTTACCAGTCCCTATTCTTATAACAGGGACTGAAGGTATGCACCATGACCTCAGCCTAGATACCTACCTGACAGGTGACTCTCAGTATTTGGAGATCTATGAAGGGAAGAATTCAACATGTACCATCTGAGAACTTCAACTTTGTGCTGGGCCCATGCTTTCTTGGATTGTTGCCTGCTGTCTCTTACTGTACCTTCTGGAGGTAAATCTAGCCCCAGTATCTGTAGTTCTCTCTGTCCCTTTCTATACCTCCTTTACCTCACTGGGGAACCCACTTCCATCCAGTTCTTTCCCTTCTCTACACGGCTGAGGAGAGCAAGATTATTTCTTGTCCTGCTGCATTTTCTCAAAATTCTGAGTTTTAGTTCATGAAAAACTTACTCTTTAAGAAGAGTAATTTAATTGAGTGCTGGAAGAGGAAGGCCAGCCTAAATTGTAGTCATTTTTACTCTTCTTTTGCACTGCTCTCATAAAGATAATTTATCCTTAACTTCCCTTACCATCTGGATTTGATTGTTTTTGTCTCTCTAGCATCCTTAGGATTAGGAACTAACCTTTCCCGTTTCATAGGACTTTGGGTCACAAAACTCTTGACAGCTTTGGTCTGAGTGGCTGGACGCATAACCAGGATCTGGCCAATTAGAGCCCCTCCCTATGAGTAGTGTGTTTGGTCCTGAGGTTAGAACTTGACCAAGCATGGCCATCCAGAGACCTTCCCTAGGATTTGATGTATACAAGTTTGGAGAGAAAAGCGAGGTTGTTATGCTGTGTTATAGGCCTGGGGATAGTGGAGCTATCTTCCCCACAAAGTGGTGGAGAAAGGCTGAAAACACCAAGAATGAAGATGTGAAGTCAGAGAATGAAACCAAACCAAGAAGAGATGAGAAATTAGGGGCAGAAACTTTTAATTTAACACACACTTCTGTTCTTCCCAGTATGTGATCCGATAAATTGCTTTTTGCTTAAGCTAGCTTGAGTTGAATTTTTGTCTTTATAATTAAGAGTCCTGACTAACAGAACACTATTTCAAAACAATCACATATCTAACCAAAATCTGCTGGAGATCTGGGGGCTATCCTCTCCCCCATCTCACTCTTCAACTTTTCAACCATTGAAAAGTGGGTCTAGGGACCAGTTCTGTGTAAACTGCATTGAAACTTGCTTTAGCCTGAGGCTAAATTAGGGCTCCTCCTAATTCCTCTCTCATCTCATCCTTCCAACCCATCTCTAAGAGTTGGATCTGCAAGGAAGACACACCCTCAGCCAGCAGTAGTTGGGTTCAGGACCTACCTCATAAACCCTGTCACCAGCAGAGCAGAGAGCATATCAACCATATTTGATGATATAAGCCTCTGGACTCCCTTTTTCAGTGCAGTGCTCCTGTTTCCAAGGCTTGCCCTGATGTCACTGATTATGTAAGTCAGTCTTACCTGATGGTGCAGAAAATGATGGTACCCTTAGGGAATCAATTTCTATAAAAGTCTTTCTTCTGTGGGAACATGAAGAGGAGTCACCCCGAGTCTTGGGTTCCCATCTCCTTTCCTGTGGTCTTAGCACCTCACCCTAGTTCCTCCCTTATTATTCGTAGTACCTTACCCACATGGATTGGCATATGGCTCAGAACAGACCAATCAGAGCCCATCTCTCAACTTTCTGAATTGAATTAGAAGGAAACCTTCTACATTTCCTTCCTCAGAAAATGCCATCTACAGAGTTACTCTCCTTTCTCAGAGCCTTCACACAAGCTGTTTCCCCAAATGGAATGCTTTTCCCTCTCATCTCTTGATGAGATTTTGACTAGATTTTTGTCTTTCTTTAGACCTCAAAAACTTGACTTCCTCAACTTAAAAATTAACTCCTCAGAGATGTCTTCCCTGCCACTTCTATTAAACAAGGACTCCCATTGTGATCTCCATCTCAGCTGCTTATTTCACAACAAAAAGAAGTGATCACTATGTTTTAAATATAGACTTACGTAAGAAAATAGAATATATTTACATCTAAAAATTGAAAAGAAGTACAGGTACTTTGAAATGTCTTTTAAAAATACACTGTAAGAGAAAAATTGTCCCAAACCTGGACTGGGAAGAAATTAGCATTCCTGATAAAATGCTTGGAAAGTTTTCTGAAATTTAACTGGATTAGGATTTATCCTGGGAAAACCAATCACCCCCTCCATTTAACTGACTAGAGTGACCTTAAATAAGCATTCTTTTATATGCAATCTAAAAAAATGATTAATTTTTCTATTTTCCTATAAAATATTTCTTTTTTTCAATTTTAATAATGTACCCATTATACCCAAAATAATATTATTTCAACATATAATCCACGCAGGTGGGTGCCATGATTTCTTATAAAATATTTCTGCCAAGAGTCAATCTTTGGTCTCCTAGAAGCCTTTCCCTTGCAGTCAGATTGTAATAAAACTGCAATGTGCTTCTAATTGAATTGTCTGAAAAGTTTTGCTTTTTTTTTTTAGGAAAAAAAAAACAAAAACAAAAGTACCATCTTATAGTACATTTACGTGCTCTATTTGTTCATAACTTGTTTTGGATCTTTTCCTTATACTTGACCATAAACTATTAAGCTGTGAGCTCCAATAGGGCACAGGTTTGTATTACTGGGTGCTTATCCCCAAGAACAAGTAGCACAGTATCTGGCAAATAGTAGGGGCTGCCGTGATAGTTGTTAAATTAATGAGTAATCAGTGAATGAGTACAATTTAAATGTGTGCACATTTACAGACTAGATAAAAAATTAGTGTGATCCTCCTCTTTGCTTGTGATGGAATTCAGGACATGCTACCTCAAAAGGTGGCACCTTGGTATATGGAATATTTTAAGCTGATGGCGTGTGAGAAAACAGCAGAAGCAATAAGTTTACTCTGACCTTCACCTCCCTCTTGGGGGCTGAACCGGGTCATCAAACACTCAGGCGAGAGGTGCCCTCCTTATACCAGGAGGAAAGTTGCTTTCTTATCAGATCTGAAGATGAAGGGATGCCAAGAAGAATTCAAACAAACAGGCCTTACTTACTAAGTTTCACCAATTTACTACACTTAGATCAAACTCCTTAACTAATCATATTTCTATATGACTGCCCGCTCTTCCTCAAACCTCACATAAATTCACTCAGGTCTAACTGTTTCTTTGGATGTTCATTTCCTTATGAAGTCTCCCATGTTACATAAAGCTTAAATAAATTTGTATGCTTTTGTCCTATTAATCTGTCTTTGTTAGTTTAATTTTCAGACCCAGCCAGGGACTCTAAGAGGAAAACCTTTTCTTCCCCTACACTTCTAAAAAATACACATGAAGGAAAGGAGTTCCTTTTTCTCTCTCCAACCTGTAACATGAATATATCTGACATTCCTTGGCCCTCTCTAACTCCCCACAGAGGTCACTCTCAAATGTCATCACATCCAAACAGAAATCCCACTGCAACAATATTGGCGAGTAGTGATTTTTTAATGAAGGTTTCAAGGGAAATAGAGAAGTGGTTATGTAACACATTACAAGCAGCCCCTTTTAAATACCTACTGGAAAATTTCTCTCTCCCCAAAGTTTCTCAAACATCAGCCTCACATTTTTTTCACTTTTCTCTTCCTCACATCTCTTCACCCTCCTTCCCTGTCTTTTGCATTCTTACTTCCTCTCCTCCTCCTCTTCTTTCTCCCCAAGATCGTCCCCTTTATGTCTCTTTCCTTTTCCAAAGTAGAGCAAGTGGCCCTTTTTTGGCTTCTTCAGTTGCATTCCTGCCTCCTCAGTAGGTTCTCTGAAGAAAGGCTTTTCTCAGGATGAACCATTAACAGAAGATGGGAGAGAGAAAGGGATGGCAAATTACTAATCATTTTTCTTTTTCTTTGTTTATATTCCTTCTGTTTGAAATTGCACAAGGGAAAGGGGGATTAATTGAGTGTGCAGTACAGTAGAGAATAACACCAAAATATAAAGCCTGCACCCAAGAGTTCTGCAGAGACAATCCTTTGTACGTAGACAGATTGTCTGCTAGAGAACTAAAAGGATTAGTGATTTGTCTTGGCTTTTGTACTCTGTTAGTGCCAAAATGGCTTGTTATAAGTCACTTAATGACTCAACTTGTTAAGGCTTCTCTATGTAACTTCTAAAAGAATGCATTACAAATACCTTCTGTATGATTTTTAACTCACTCAATGCTCTCTCACTTTAAGGTGTCTTCTAGTGTCTTCCAGATGCAACCTTTCTCCAATTAAAAAAAAAAATGTATTGCTACATCCTTCACTGAACTAGTAAGTGCTCGAGAGGCAATAGGCCTCCTGCACGTCTTCCATCCTCTTGCCAGTGTGGGCTGTCAATTATATGAATGTAGGTCTAAGGACACTGGAGGAGACATTTGCAGCATTCCACCATTCAAGCAAGTGTTCAGTGTCCAACCAAAGCTAATTCTATATGGGACAAAAATAGATGGAAATGTGATATTGTGGTTCAGCTTGGCTTGCTTTTTGGACTTTAGCAGAGAACTGGTTTCATTTTTATATGCTGCTATATTCTCTACAGTGACTTTAAAACATAATATAGAATCTTTAAAAAGAATATCTGTTGTTCCCAATGGCCCCAAATGGATATTTTAAAGAGCCTAAAGCCAAAATATAATGCAATTCATTGTAGTGCTGCTTTCAGTATAATTTGGGTCTTTTAAAAAGACATACTATAATTTTTTCACTAATTATAAAAGTAGTATACACCTCTTGTGAAAATTTATAAAACACATGAAATAAAAATCATCATTAATTCTAAAATTCAAAGATAGTCACAATTGGCAATTTGCAATATATTCTTTCAGTTTTTTTCCTACAGTCAGGGCCAAGTTCAAGGGAATAGGACCTGATTAATCACACCAACTCATATTCAGAAGGGCCCAATGCTTCGTAGAAGGCTCTACTGTTGTTGTCTTGGAATTATTAATAAGTTTTGAACAAGAGGTCCTGCATTTTCATTTTGCACGGGGCCCTGCAAATCATGTAACTGGTTCTGTTGACAGATATTAATGCACACATACATACTGATTATATATACATATACATGTTATATTCATACACACATATCATATACATCTATATTTATAATCTGTGTTATTAAAATTCTAAAATTTTTTGTAAATGTTATTTATAATGCTTGGAAACATAATCGCTTATTTAATTATGTTCCTATTTATGCAACCTAGATTGTTTAAAATTATGTGTTGTTTCAAATAATGATGAGAAACATCTTTTCGTATTGTGTGTTTTAAATGTATTCCTAATTAGTTGCTTAAAATAACATCGCAAAAGTAAAACTGAAAGGATAAAGGGATATGAACATTTCTGGACCTTTGTATTTAAATTGCCAAATGTCTTTCCAGAAAGATTGCTATTACCAGCAGAGGGTAAGAAACTCCCTGTTCATACGCTCAGCAGCAAAAAATATCATTTAAAAATATTTAGTAATTAAATAAGTTAAAATATTTTTCAATTACCTTAATTTCCATTTACTTGACTGCTAGTAAAAGAAGTTAAAATATATTTATTACTCATTTTAATTTCCTCTTGGAATTGCCCTAGAATACAAACTTCTCAACGTGACTTTTAAGGTCGTTTGTGTCCTCCCACTCTAGCTTTATCTCCCACCACTCCTCTCCTTATCATTCCCCCACTCTATTATAAGCTCCAGCCATACTGAATTGTATTTATCCTAGAATTTGTCATGCTTTCTCTTGCTTCTGGCCCTTTAAACATTCTACAAACATTTCTGAACACCTCTTCCTATATCTCTATCTGGTTAATGTCTGTTTGTCCTTCAGTTCTCAGCTTAAACATTACTTTCCCTGAAAGCCTTCCTTGACCCCCAAATTAGGTTGAGTGTCACCCTGATGTCCTTCTTCTCCGCTTCCTCCTCCTCTCCTCTTTCTTCTAAGCAAACTTTTTATTTTGGAATAATTTTAGATCAACAAAAGAGCTGCAAGGATAGTATAGAATTTCCGTATACGCTTCACCCAGCTTCCTCTGATTTTAACATTTTATATAACTGTGGTACATTTGTCAAAACTACAACGTGAACCTAGATGTGATAGATACTATTAACTAAACTGTAGACTTCATTTGCATTTTATTAGTTTTTCCTCTAAAATTCTTTTTTTGTTGTTGTTCCACAATCCAATCTAAGATACTGTATTGCATTCTCATGTCTTCTTAATCTTTTGTGCTACTCATGTTATAGTACTTTTACACTTTTCTCCACTTGCTGCCTCCCCTTCTAGAATATAATCTCTGTGAGAGTAGGGACTATGTATTTTTCACCATTGCATCCCCAGTTCTTACAGTATTCATTGTAAACTGGTGCTATATATGACTGAATATAAAGCAAGATTTTAAAAAAGAATCTCTCAAAAAAGGACAAACCTCTTTCCATTTAAGTTCATAGAAAATCTCTTATATTGTGGTACATTTTCTCAATTATTCTACTTAGAGCAATAAAAATAATGTTCAAGGGACACATACTAGCCTGAAATGACTTCATTGAATGTTTGGATGCTTGTAGAAACCACCTGTTGGAATCAGTAAAAATGGAGGCAAAGACATTTAAAAATATTTGGTTATCTGTGTTTTGGGGGTTGTGACCTCACAGTTGTACAGGCTGGATGTCCTTATAAATGAAGTTTTTAAAGGGAGATGGGGGGGAGGGGAAAAGAGATGGAAACTTAAGGAAAAAGTCTTATTATAAAGTTCATTTTAAAAAAGCAATGCAGCTATTTAGGCGATTAAGTGGACAATTTCTGGATCAAAACTATTGTCTCTTGCCTGGAACTTGCTACAATAGCCTCCTAAATGGTATCTCTGAAGCTTCTCTTGTCCATCTACAACCCGTTCTCCATCAGAATCCAGAGCAGTCTTTTCAACATTTAAATCTCCGACTTAAAAACCTGCAATTGTTTTCCAAGTGATCTTCAAATGAAGATCAAAATCCTCGAGGGACTACAAAACCTTGAATGCTCACTCTCCTGCTCAATCTTTCCACCCTTAGCCTGCAATTCTCAGCCCAAGCCTCACTTCCCTGACCATGTCTGTCCTCCAGGTCTATGCAAATGAGCTTTTCTTATTAGCCCTTGTTAGTTATAGTCATAACTATAAACTCTATGAGAGCAAGCCCCAGGTCACATTTTGCTCATGTTTGTATTTCTAACATCTAGCCAAGTACCTGGCATAGGTAATTTGGGAGCGCTTGTAACTAATTGAAATGAATGAACCCCTTCAGCAAGAGTGGTCTACCCAGTGGTCTAACAGAGTATCCTTTAATATTTGTATTTTTCTATTTCTGGGTACCCACACTTTGAGTTTGACATCATGAGCATTGACCATCTAACTTTTTGAGACGATTTACCTTTATGATTCTGGGATTAAATACCTGTCCAGCTTAAGTGAAGTCTTATTTAGAGATCTTCATTTTTAGATGTCTATATCAAGCTAGTCATCAATAACTGACATCTGCTGTCTGATTCTCTGAAAGATCTTTCATCTCCACCTAATTTCATTCCGATATTTACCATATGAGAATTCTCCCCCTGAGCTCTCTTGGCCAGGGTCCTTCTTTAGACTTTCCAAGTTGTTCCCCTGGTTAATGACGGTTCGGGTATCCTACTTGGAAATGAACGCTCACTTTCCAGTATTTGTACCTGACATAGAGAAGGAACATAAAGCTCTGTGCAGCAAATACGTCATGAAATTTCCTTGGAGAATAAATGGTTGCTTTTCTGTATCTCATTCAGTTCTGTAGCTTGTGTACTGCTTGTAAGAATGAAGAGTACAGTTAGCCCTCCCTATCTGAGGTTCCACATCTGCAGATTCAACCAGCCATGGATCAAAAATATTCTGAAAAAAAGTTACATTATTATTGACATGTGTTATGTAGTTAGGCCTATGACGGTTGCATCTGTACTGAACATGTACAGACTTTTTTGTCTTGTCATTATTACCTAAACAACATAGTATGACAACTATTTTCATAGCATTTACATTGCATTAGGTATTACAAGTAATCTAGAGATGATGTGTGTAGGTTATATGTAAACACTACACCATTTTATATAAGAGACTTGAGCATCCTTAGGGGTCCTAGAACCAAGCCCCCAAAGGTAGACTGTAATTCAAGTTACCAAGCAGCTGTATCTCAGCTATATAGAAGAAATTGCCAGCTTCTGTAGGGTGTACTGCATGGTATTCTGTTTGTAGAGTAAAGCTGAGTTAACAGCAATTGTTTATCCCAGTGATACAATGCTCTATGCAGTGTGTCCTGCCTATAATTTCCTTAGAGAAAGTTGTTATCAGAGTTGCACAGAGAAACCATGATGTTCTATCTCCCCAGGCTACTTCCTTACTCCCTGGCCACAGGCCTCACCCAGAGTTCCAATCCTACAGAACTCTTTGTGCCCTAGCCCCATTCATATCTTCTTCTTCTGGCTCTCTGAAGGGTTTCATAGTTGTCTATTCAAGAGATCATTGAGTTAAAAAGGAAACCTCCCTTCTTTATTTTTCCATAACAATCATTATCATCCAACATAACAAATATTTTATTTGTTCCCATGATTTATGGTCTGTTTTCCCTCACTAAAATGTATGCTCCGTGAGCAGGAATTTCTATTTTATTCATTACTGTAGTCCTAATGCTTAGAACAGCGCTTAACACATAGCAGGTGCTTAATAAATCCAAATACCTGTTCATGGAATTCACGATGCCCAATCTAAAAAATAAAGAGTATTCAAGATTAACTATATGATGCATTTAGTGCAATTTTTTTTCATTTTAAATTGCTGAACAAAATTTTCAAAATTAAAAAAAAAAAGCCACGATTCCGGAAGAGAATGTAGACATATGGAAGAAATGAGGTGCAGAATTATGGAATTTAGATGAGAAATACCACTGAGAAGTGAGCACTTGGAGACAGGCTGGCTAGGTATAGCTATATAGCACACATGCATCTGGGACCTTGGTTGCTAAAAATAATTGCCCTGAATAATTTCTGGGAGTGTATATCATGCCTGATCTTCTTGGCTCCTCCTGCATCCCAGGGCTCAAACACTTGGCTTACTTCCTTGGCAGAGAAGTATCAGGAGATAATAGCAGAGTCAAAGGCTTTATAACAATGGGAATGAGGTGAGGCGAGGACTGGGTTGCAACAGCAGTTTCAGGAACCTGGTTCCGCCTGTCTGAACCTATGAAGGTTCTGGCTTCCCCAGGGGCTTCTTGGAGAAGCCAGATAACTCAGCTCAGAAATGCATGAGAGATGAGTTTTTTGCCCTTCTTCTCAGCCCTCCAACAGATAGTTCTGAGACTCACAGCCTCTCCAGAGATCTCGCATGTGACCAAGCAACCAGTTGTGTCTCTTTGAGAAGCTGTGGCTCTTTGCCTCTTCCCCTTTCTCCCTGGATATGTATTCATCTCCCCTCACCACCCACCCCCCTCCCTATGCACAATAAAAACGAGTTCTCTGAGCTTTGTCTCAGGCTTTGTTTTCTAGAAAACTCAGGCTAAGACATAGAGAAGAGGTGGAAGTTGGCACAATTCGGTTTCAGAAACCTTACACTAAATCATAGACACACCTTACAGTTCAAATTCTTCTGTTATAGCTTTACTGCAAAAAAGTATATTTCCACTTTAAAATATTAATATTAAGATATTAATATCTAGCAAATGTCAAATAACCATAAAGTGAAAAATTGGAAGAACTTCAAATGAAAACTGAAAAATGTGGAGATGAATTCTTGTAGTCAGAAAGACCTATCTAAAATTCATTCATTCATTCACTGAACAAAGAGTATATACAACACTAACTGAGGTGCTGGAGACACAATAATGAACAAGACAAATGGGTCCTTACCCAAGGAGCTTAAATACATTATATTAAACGGACATATTTAACATAATGTCTGACGGTAATAAATGATATGAAGAAAAATAAAGAGGAAGTGAGAGCTAGAGAGTGAGGAAATACTCTTTTAGGTAGCATGGTCAGGAAAGGCCTCTCTGGAAAGGAAACCAAAGCAGAAAGCTGAATGAAGTAAGAGAGGTATCCATGTGAAAGTCTAGAAAGATTAGCATCCAACTAGGCACGCTCTTACTAGGTTGTTTGTTAGATGAGCTTTGAGCTGAAAATAAATAAATAGAGCAAGGGAAGGAGAAAAGTTTTTGCTTTTCTTTTTTGATCTCACAATCATCTAAGCCTGAACCTCTTCTAAATTCCTCTTGATGGCTGGTTGTGTTTTTTAAATTACTCAGTATAGGCTGAAGATACTTCCTCCTTCTTCAATGTAAGATTGTTTCTAATCGTATTCTAGCCCCACACTTTGGGTGGTATTATTGCTATTTATTTATGCATCTCATATCCATGTAATATGGAATATGAAAGCAAAGTGCATATATTTTCAGCATTACATTCTCTGAACTATTTGGCATACTGCCTGTCACAAAGTAAATAAATAATTATTTGCTGAATTTAAAATTTTATTTTTATTGCCATAGGTACTTTTTGCATCAAATCATCTGACACCTTAAAATTCCTAAATCACAAATAAGAGTTCAGTTTAGTCTCTTTGAAACTATGTTTATGCATGTACTGATTTTTAAAAAATAAAATATCCGGTCTTGGACAAGTTTACCTAATCTCTTTGAGCCTCAGTGTAAATCATACAGAAATAACAATTCTTATTTGACAATACTTGTTGGTGCAAGAATTTAAAAGAGAACATAAATCATCTAGTATAGCACAAAACACATGGTAGTATTTAATAAATTGTTGATCATTTGATCAAGAAATTAGGAATTTTCAAGGTTGATCCAAAACCAGGTTATTTGATCATGTAAAGAATGTTCTAATTATTTGTTAACAGCATTTGTGTGTTATCAGTTATTTCCTATAAGAAAACCATGATATTATGACAAGATTCTTTTAAAATCAGGTTTATTGAGATAATTGCAATAAAATTAATCATTTTTCAGTGTACAGTCTTTGAGAATGCATACAGCTGTGTAATTACCACCATAATTAATTTGTAGAATATTAACATCACTGTAAAATTTCCTTACACCCCCTTTGCAGGCAATTTCATCCTTCCATCTCCAAACCTGGCAACCACTGATTTGTTTTCTGCAAAAGATATTCTTTATTTATTAAGCAAATATTTATGAGGGTCTTCTATTTGGAAGTCCTTGAATATACAAAGATAAGAATACAGAGAGCAGTGAGACAGTTTGTGTCCTTAAATAACTTAAAATCTAGCCTAGTTTTATGGAATTTTGAGATTACTTGTCTACAAATAATATGGGACTGAATTTCGATATGAATTATGCCTTCAAAAGAGGAATAGGGAGAAAAAAATATTGCAAATGATTCCCTTTTAAAATACAGGACAAAATCGTACATTCATGAGTGCAACTAATTATGATTTTCTTTAAAAAGGCACAAATTTATGATTGCTCGATGTTCCAGATAATTATTAAAAAGTAAACTTTTAAAAATTAAGTAACATATACATAGGAAAAAAGTGCAGAAATCGTTAAGTGCACAGCTTGATCTTTCTAGGTTATGTAATGACATCCTAGGCCGGCTCTTTGACCAATACAGGAAAAAGGCAACATCCTAAAGCCTTTTGGCTTAGACAGAATAATTACATCATTGAAAGAAAGAAAGAGATAAGAGAATAATATTCTGCAAAGGCGCACAAAGAATTGTGGGGATAAGTCGTGAGAAAATGGATGGCACATTAAAATTCATGAGGAAATGTCGGTTAAGTTCCATGAATAACAAAGCGATTATTATGCAGGATCAGGTTTTTTTTTTTTCCCCATCGTTACAGAAAGACACAAAATCATTATCATGATCTGCCATATGTTTTTCTTTTGTTATGAGATGCTGGGACAGGCCTATGAAATGGCTTGTGAATGGTCACAGTGGTGAGGAACCATGGTTGTGGTGCACGTGGCTTTCTATGGTTCTAATTATAAGTGCATTTAGACTCGGGGAAAGGAATAAATTAAAAAGGGCAGACCGGCTGGGTGGGCATTTTCTTGTGATTGCAAAGAACAGAGTCTATTCTTTGTTGTCGTGTTGTAAAATCGCATTAATTTTGTTGAACTGAGTCTATTCGTAACCTTACTGCCCCTTGCTTCATGCTTTACACCTGCCAATTCCAGAATAGACAAAGCTGGTATTTGCATCTGGAGTCACCACAACGGGGACTACACTTTATTTCAAAAGGGGTAATACATGTGAATTGAGAAAGGTATTCACATCAGCAGAAAAAAACAACCTGGAAACATAATCCTATAAAAATGTGCATCGTGGGGTCAAAAATGTACCTGCATCATGATTCCAATACACAAAGAAAATATTGCTCTTTATTTTCTTTGATGGACCTAATTTTCCTTGCTAGCTTCTATAGACGGAGGAAAGAAACAAAAACAAAAACAAAACAGACTTTAAGCTTGTCAATTCAAGCTAACAACCTTTTTCAGTTGAAATGAATAGTCACTTTTGAATAATACATTTTCTTTTGGGTAGAAGCAAAATGTTTCACATTTCTCCCCCTTATCCTTGCTTCCCTTCTATATCGTGTCTAACTGTATAGAAGGATTCGTGACCTTATGGTGGTGAGAAGAGGAGGACCCCCTGTAGGGGTCTCAAGATGGAAATTTGTCCCTGTGGCAGAATGGCATCTCTGTGGACTGGTGGTAGGTCTTACCTAGCTGTTGGACAGTCTGCTGGTATCATTACTGCGTCTGTTGGTTAGGCCATTTGTTCTACGCACTGCAGCCTCACAGTTTCCATTAGACTCTTCCCCATTTCTGTCCTCCCTCACCAGGACCCCCTGTAGGCCACAAAAGAACCAGGGCCACTGCTTCAAGCTAATCTATCCACCCACTTCTCTGTCACCGCTGAACAGTTCGCTGTATTGGATGTTGCACCAAGTCAAATAGAAGCAGGGCATGAGCCCTTTTTTACTTTCAGCATTTTCTTCATGCTATACTCTCTAACATACGATGAGTGTCTTCCTTCTCTAGAAAGCTGACCTGGAGAAGAGCACTCAAGACACAGAGGTCTAACTCCTCTTTCCCCGCCCCGTTCAGGGCCCCCTTCACCCTCCACTCTTTCTTAACAGGCTTTCTTTTTATCCTCTTGCTTCACTAGAAGGAGGTGTGCACTGTATGGCTCCATCTTAATGGCAGACAGGGCAACTTTTCTGTACCATGAAAGAGACCATTAGCAGTGGATCCTGATAGGGTTACTAGTCTTTCCTTGCAAGACAACTGGGAACTGGGGGTTTATGCAATACTTATTTATTTTCCCCAAATATTGTTCCAGTTTCTTTTTGAGGGAGCCTGGTAAATGTTCCCTAATTATATTTGCCACAGTGTTAAAAAATTATGACTATCAAGGAGAGAAAAACTAAATTTATGATTTCACATTTTAAACTGTTCATTATTTCAAAATTGTATTCAAAATGACTCACAAAATTCCTATTTGGAGCTTGAGATGCGTCACATTGAGGAAGAGTGCATTCTAATTCTTATTTGAAGGATTTTATACCTTTTTTTTTTAATTTGGTCCCTTCCTCTCTGCTCTGTCTTCTTTGACATCAGAAAAAGATTAATCTAATTCTCCCAATGACAAAAGAACTACATTGCCTCGAACCTATGAATAGCCAGATAAACAAAACCACTGAAGCACCAAATCACACATCAAAGGAAGTGTGTACCTTTTATATGCTTCCATTTCTTTCCTTCCTTTAAAGAATACTAAACATTGGTGAAGGCACTGTTTTGGATGCATCATAATATACAGAAATATAGTCTTGGAATTCAAGGATCTTCTACTTTCAATTTCTCTGCGGTAGTTAAGTCATAGAGATAATTGGGAAGGCATGTGGTATGGTATGTGTATTGCCTCCCCTATAAGCTATGTTTACAATTGATGTCAAAAAGATATTTTTGCAGTCTCCTTCAATGTCTTCATAACCAGTGAGAAGGTGTTTATAAATATTTAATTCTTTACTTGCACAACAGGCTTATTCACTGAGATTTTTCTGTGAGATAATGTTTTGGGGTTTTTTTAACGTTGAGTTCATATTCCAATATACAAAAACGATAGAATATAACATGGTAAACATTTATGTATCCAATAGCAAATCTTAACATGTTATATTATTTGTTTCAGTTTCTTTTAAAAGAAATAAAATTTACAAATATAGCTGCAGCAACCCTCCCTCATTCTCTTCTCTACTTACTACAGGTAACCAGTATCCAGAAGTTAGTAGGTATGTATCCCATGTTCTATAATTTTACTACATAGGTATATATCCATAAGCAATATTATTATTTTTTGTGTTTAAATTTGTATTTGTATGGTATCATGCTGTAAGTATACTTTAGCAACTTTACTAATATAGCATAATTTATTTCTGCTCTCAGTCTACAGTGTCAGAAAAAAACCCTTGCGATTAGTTCAGAAGTTAATATTTGGTTGGAAAGGGTAAGTAAGCACTAGCCCAGAGGAAGAGGAAACCCCTGGGTTTCTGGATATCAATGTAGACCCAAGATCTTTATTGTCTTTTTCCTAAATTTTTGTTGATGAGAAATCTGCTGAAAAATGTATTATTGTTCCTTTGTAGGAAATCTTTTTGTATCTTGTTGCTTTTAAGATGTTCTCTTTCTGTTGTGTTCTTTTGTTTCAGTGTATATGATTTTTGTTTTTTTACTGTATGGGGTTCAGTGATTATCTATTCAACTTTGCTTCTTTCCTATTCTGTCTATTCTATGACTCTGGAACTCCTTTTTTTTTTTTTTTTTTTTTTTTAACAGGACTTTATTGGGGAAGAGTGTGTACTTCCACGACTTTTTTCCAAGTCAAGTTGTTTTCCTTTCAATCTTAGTTGTGGAGGGTGCCATTCAGCTTCAAGTTGTTGTCCTTTCAGTCTTAATTGTGGAGGGCGCAGCTCAGTTGCTGTTGCTAGTTGCAGGGGGCGCAGCCCGCCATCCCTTGTGGGACTCGAGGAATCAAACTGGCAAACTTGTGGTTGAGAGCCCATTGGCCCATGTGGGAATTGAACTGGCAGCCTTTGGAGTTAGGAGCATGGAGCTCCAACTGCCTGAGCCATTGGGCCAGCCCCTGGAACTCCTTTTAAGCATATATTGGGCTTTCTCTTTCTATTTTCCATACGTCTGAATTTCTCTTTCATATTTTCCATCTCTTCATAGTTATGTGCTACATTCTGGTTGATTTCCTCAAGCCTGTCTGAAGTAGAAACTTCATTATTTTCTCTTGATTTGTTTGAGCTGTCCATTGAGTTTTTAATTTCAGGGACTATATATTTTTATTTTTAAATGTCTAAGATTATTATTTTAAAAATATACTCTGCCTTTGTCTAGCTATATGAACTTGGGTAAGTCACTGAAGATGTTGAAGTCTCAGTTTTCTCCTCTCTAAAGTGGAGAATGGCACTCTCTACAGTTTACCTTTTTAAAATTCTCGTTAGTGTCTTTTGAAAATGCCTCAAAATCGACACTGAGAAGTGAAATAAAATGAGAGATAGGAGAACCAAGACACAAATTGCTCTTTTAAAATGGGGTGTAATATTTGGAAAATAAAGTGAAAACAATCTTTTTATTTTAAAATAAATTTTATTGGGGAATATTGTGGGACAGTGTGTTTCTCCAAGGCCCATCAGCTCCAAGTTGTTGTCCTTCAATCTAGTTGTGGAGGGCACAGCTTAGCTCTAAATCCAGTTGCCATTTGCATTCTTTAGTTGCAAGGGGCGCAGCCCACCATCCCATGTGGGAATTGAACCGGCAACCTTGTTGTTAAGAGCTTGTGCCATGTGAGAATAGAACAGGCAACCCTGTTGTTAGGAGCTCGTGCTCTAACCAAATGAGCCATCCGGCCGTGCAAAAAAAATCTTTTTAAAAAGTTGAAAAAACTCTCAAACAAGATCAATCACAGATTTCAACTGTATAATTTAAAAGTGTAAGTCACTTCCTTTGCTAAATTTTTCTTCTATGAAGAAATGGTGCTTGAACAACTGGACATCTACCTGAAAAACAAAACAAAAACTTAACCCATACAAAATAATCAACTCAAGATGGATTAAAACCTAAATATAAAACCTAAAACTATAAAAGAAAACATATGAGAAAATCTTTCTGACCTTGGATTAGGCAAAGATTTCTTATCACCAAAAGCAAAGTCGAAAGAAAAAACTGATAAAATTGGACTTCATCAAAATTGAAAATTTCTTCTTTTTGAAAGACACAATTAAGAAAATGAAAAGATAAGTCGTAGACTAGCCAAAATATTTGCAAAGCACATATCTGATAAAGGATTTGAATCTATAAGGAACTCTCAAACTTAATAATAAGAGAATAAGCAACACTTCTCTCCCACACACAAGTCAGCAAAAGATTTGAACGGATACCTCACCAAAGATATAAGGACTACCAATAAATACCTAAAAAGATATTTAACATCATTGTCATAGGAATATGTAAATTAAAACCGTAATGACATACTACTGCTACCTAATAGAATGGGTCAAACAAACATACAGACAATACCAACCAAGCCCTAGCAAGGATGTGGAGCAACTGAAATCTCATACATGGCTGGTAGAAGTAAAAAATGGTCCAGCCTCCTTGGAAAAACAGTTTGGCAAGTTTCTTATAAACATACATTTATCATTCAACCCAGCAATACTACTTCTAGGTATTTACCCAAGAGAAATGAAAATGTATGGTCATCTAAAATCCTGTACATGAATGTTTATATGACTTTATGCATAATCACCCCAAACTGAAAACAACCTAAATATCCCTCAGCTAAGGAATTGATAAATCGTGGTACATTTATACAGTAGAATACTACTCAGTCATACAAAGAATTGAATTATTCATACACACTACAATTATATTCAACTATAGATGAATCTTCAAGTAATTATGCTGAATTTTCATTCAGACCAAAAAAAGCCAGACCAAAAAAGAGTACATGCTATATGATTGCATTCATGACATTCTGGAAGAGGCAAAAACTATATAGACTGAAAACAAATCAGTGGTTGTCAGAGCCTAGAAGTTAAGGAAGGAGTTGACCATAAAGTAGCACAAGGGAATTTGTTAGAGTGATAAAACTGTTTTGTATCTTTATTATAGTAGTGGTTACAAACCACATGTACTTGTCAAAATTCATAAAACTCACAACTATACACTAAAATGGATGAGTTTTATCATTTGGAAATTATGCCTTGATAAACCTGACCACCCCCCCAAAAGACTTATAAACAATATTTATCACAGATTTCAATAATACTTAAAAGGATAAGCTCCTTTTTTCTTGTTTTTCTCTAATGAAAGAATTGTGTTATTAACTGAGAAATCAGTAAGGACAATAAAATTTTAAATATAAAGTGAAAAATATTTGTAATGTAAAATCTATGTGCTTTAAAATGAGTAATACTAAATATATGCAGTATTTAATGATCATGTTCGTAATTTTTTTAATCTTTTTCACGTTTTGATTTTTTGAGTTAAATGTCAATGGAAGTTTGTTTTTTTTCAGAGAAATAGAAGTTTCATTTTTCTTTCACATCATGTTGACGCTGAAGTTTCTCACATAAACCCAGCTTGCCACCTTCAGGCAAGTGAAAGACTTACAGAGACCATCACCAGAGATAGAACATTAATTTTGCAGATTTCTCAATAATCCATAATTAACAAAATTTTGATCACTCTAGTAGTGCCTTTGTGAGATTTCCTCTACCCAGGATCTTTCCCTGGCATTCAGTGAAATCTTCCCAACTTTCAAAGCTCAATTCCAATGCCACTAACTCCAAGCCTTCCCTGACCACACTAGCTAGTTTTTCCTCTTCTAAATATTTTATCTCCTTGAATACATATAATGCCTTTAAAGGTAGTGATAATGTAGAGGCATTTCTATGCCTCTGCATGGCTATTTAATAGGGTGCATATAAGAGTTGTGCATTCTAATACTGAGAGAATATATGAACGAATAGGAAGTTAGCGTAATCATTGAGCCTTCACTTGAAAGAGGCCCTATATTACTAATAGAATAATGGGAATCCTACACATGTATTTGATTATATGCATATGTGTAAAGTATCAATTTCATTGACAATGGCTAGAAGTGTCGCAATCTTTACTAAACTCTCAATTAAATTATATCATTGATGAGTTAAATGACTGCTTGATGATTGGTCCTGTGATACTAACTCAAATCTTAATATCTGGACACTTGAAACATAAAATCAAAAAGAAAGTGAAAGAAGAGTGATAATAATGTCTTTTACTTTTGGACTGAAAGGTGGATACAACTCTAAGCTCTATTATATGACCATTTAATTATTTTCCTCCAGATTTCCAAATTGCTAACATCCCATAGGCACAATAGACTATATAACAGTGGCATGGGGTCCAACACTTCACTGAGAAAATTCCCAATTGTTTCTCTCTAGTTATACCTGGTTTAGGGAATGAGGTTCTTCTTCATGCTTCCATTCCCTCCAGAATGCACAAGCTCCTCTTCCTCTCTTTCCAGGCCTACATGACAAATGGGTCATTGGTTTTGGCTTTTTAATTTTTCAGGAAGTGGTCCGCACTTCAGGATGGCTCATTGTCTTGAAATCCATTAGAACTTATTAATGAAAAATCCTCTTTCTCCTGCCTATGTTGAGGGCTCTTTGTGACTTCTATCTGTTCTTCCTTTCTTATTACATTCTCCTTTCTCTCTGCCCTCTCTAAGTCCAGCCTTATCCATCTTAGAGAGGAAATAACCAGTTCTTCAAATATGCACAGGAGGCTCTTGGCTTACCGCTTAGGTCAGCGGTGTTCTTGGATCTGTTTCTGCTCTGGTGAGGGGTGGAAGAAAGTCCCTTGGTTTACAGGTAAGATAGAAATAGGGAGGGAAATACAAAGAAACAACCAGATCCATACTTTGGAATACACATCTGTCACCAATGTAGATTTATAATACTTACATTGACTAAAAGTTTGTTCTCTCTCCTCCGGTCCTGCATCCTTTCTCAAAATGTAAACTTGCTTTTTCTCCATCATCAGTACCTCTGTGTTTCAACTCTCCTAAACATACCTTCTAATTGTACCCCAATAATTTCATTTGACCAAGCCTTTTTAAAATCATACATAAACTGTAACAGCAGCATCTTTTTCTGGCTATTCTTTTCTCTCCCTTTCATTTACCTTAGTTGATTCTAACCAGACATCTCCAAATGCATTAAGTACATTTTTGATTTGCTTTCTAATTCTCTTCTCATCCCTTATAATCTAGCTTCTATCTTCTTCTCTTTATCAAAACAACTATTGTTTTGGTCAAATTCATTAATTTAGAAAAAATCCATATACTTTGATACCATTACTCTCTTTCCGTGACTTCCTATTATGATTAGCTTTCTACATATCGCCACTTGTCTAACATTTTTAACTTTCTGGATTTTATTGTATTAAAATCTTTGATAATTTTCCTGTCACTTCAGTTATTTATCTTAAATTATAACTGGTTTTATGCTCTTCTTTCTTTCCTGAAGATGATTTAAAATTTCATTTCCATTTTTGTAAACTTTTAATATTGAGCTCCTTCCTGTGCTTTGGATGCTCAAAAACATTATTTGGATTGAAGAACATTTTGAAAGACTGCTTATGAAGCAATAACAGCAGGATGCAATTCATACTTCTCACACTTTCAATATAATTTCTTTCAGGTTTATTTTTGTTGTTGTTGTTACCCAAAATCAGGAAATAGATTTAATGTTGTTGGAACCACTAACCTTTCTTCTCAGATTCAACTCATGTATTTTCTGTTTTCACTCTATATTTGTATCTTGTTTGCCTTTGTTATTTGTAAACTCACTGGGCAGGAAATAATTGTTGATCTTGTAGGCTTGGAATAGTCCTCCAGCACATAGATATTAATGGTAACATATTTTAAATGTCCTTGGTTTTAAAACCAACAATGTTAGAAAACATTTAAGTTTTTCATGTTTACTTTTCTTCATTCTTGGTTTGCAGGTTTTATTCTGGATACTCTCATTAGGTGGTTCTCAAACAAGAATGGAGTCATTCCACAAGAGCTGATAAACAAAGATTGGAAGAAAATACTATGTCAGGCACCAAGATAATTCCATCTCCCATTACAGTACAGTGGTGATTAGTGGGGCTTGAATTATAGTCCTATTACCTCATTGTTTTGTTGTCTTGGGCAATATGTGAGCCTTGATTCTCACATGTGAAAATTAGGGATGATAACAACCTACCTCTCTGGGTTATTGTGAGGAATAAATGAAAAAATGTGTATTAAATGTTTGACTACCAAGTGCTCAATAAATGGTTAACTATCATTGGTCTGAAATGATTCTGCTCATTTTCTTAGAAAGTGACTTTATTATGTCACTGATATAGCTGTCTTGTACTGAAATGCCTTGCTCTGTGCTCACCAATACTTTGCCTGTACTACAAATGTATTTTTGCTTTTTTTGGTTTCTTCTTCTGATTTGTAATATTTTGAATTTCTAACAGAATCCAGAAGGTTGGGAGATTCCCTTAATGGATGAGAGAAATGTGGGATGTTCTCCTATAACCAGATTTATCCTTGTACCACCAGGTTTTGAAGATATAATGTTGTTAGAAAGTTGCACTTCATTGGGTGTCATTCAAAATTTGACAAACTTGCATTTTAGGAGATGTTAATTAGACATTTTTAAAAAACTTTTGTAAATACCGTTTATTGGAACATCCACCAGCTCATTTATATATGTTTTTGCAAAGATCTTTTTTTAAAATAAAATAAAAAAATTTTCGGGGCCAGCTTGATGGCTCAGGTGGTTGGGGTGCCGTGCTCCTAATGCCGAGGTCACCGGTTCGATTCCCACATGGGCGTTAGCTGCACCCTCTACAGCTAAGATTGTGAACAACAGCGCTCCCTGGACCTGGGCTGCCATGAGCAGCCAGAAGTGGGTGTGAGCTGCTGTGTGCTGCCTGTAGGCTACTGTGTGCTGCCAGGAATGGCAGGTGGCCAGTGTGAGTGGCAGGTGGCTAGCGTGAGTGGCTGGCAGCAAGTGTGAGTGGCCGGCAGCCAGTGTGAACGGCCGGCAGCTGGCAAGAGCTGCCGTGAGCTGCTGTGAGCTGCCAACCCACCACCAGCGATCAGCTGCATCAGCCGGAGGGGAGTGCAAAGCTCCCCAGCATGGGCCAGGGTGCTGTGTCCTACATAACTAGACTGAGAAGCAATGGAGTAGGGGGGTGGTGAGGGAGGCGGAAGAAGAGGAAATAAACACTTTTTTTTCAACTAGTTAGCATTCATTATTTTGGTTTCAAATGTGCAGCATACTGGTTAGACGTTTATATAACTTACAAAGTGATCCCCTCATAAGTCTAGTACCCACCTGACACCATACAGTTATTACATAATCAGTTCATTTTAAAAGGAGTTGATTAAAGTACATTTTTAATGAGCACAGAAAAATCTGGGGGACCAATGACATCTTTTGAAGCCTGGTCAGATAGGAGAATAGTGACCATTAGTTAATGGTGAAGTGACAATTTTGAGTTGTCTTCTTTGGCAGTGTTGTTTAATTCTAACAGTAGAAATGTCCAAGAAACAATCTTCTTGCATTGATTTTGTTATATTGACACTATTAACAAAACCGCAAAGTTCTATAACAGAAAGATCTGCTCCCCAAAAAACCTTTTCTGAAAAGTAGCCCCATCTCTGATTGTCATGTATCTAGTTACCTTTTCAGTTCCTGTGGTTTCCAAGGAATCCACATCCATTGAAAGAGATCTTAATTCCTCTGGAGCCCAATCCTTCGTTCATCCATCCAGCAGATCCAACGAATATTGTCGGCCCACTTTGAATGACTTTGCTGGGCTCTGAGTGTATGGTTTTCTAAAGTTCCCACCCTCGTGATTAGTTGGGGGAAATGGGAAGTCAATAAGCATGGAAATAAATTAAAATACAGGATCCAACGAAAGAAATGAACAGCGTAGGGGACCTAAGTTTTGGACACAACAAAAGTAGAAGCCCTGCAACTCCGTAGCTGTGTGTCTTGAACAGGTTATTTCAGCACGAGCATGGTGAGAGTGTATTGTGAAACGTCGCATCTAGGAAGGTTCCAGCTCCTAGCAAAGGGTCACATTACGTTCGGTGTGTGAAGGCAGAATAGGCGTGCAGTGACCACTGTGGATTAAGAAAAGGCGTGTCGCATGGCTCTTTTGCGCACAAGAGGAGAAACAGGAGGAGGTTCTTCCGGACCCTGAAGATGGTTTCATCAACTGAGGCTCAGCGTACACCCGCAAAGGGCTGGAAACTCTCGGGGGTGGGTCCTGGGCTCTTGGCCCCGCCACGTAGCGAGGGTGCGGAGCTTTCCGGCCGCCACGCGACGCGTCATCAAACAGCTCCCCCATCCCTGTTTTGAGTCGCACGCGCGGAAGTAAATACCTCAACGTCATCAGGACGCGTCTTCGTCTTTCCCCTCCCATCTCCCCGGATCGGTGGACGTGCTCACCTCCGCTCCGGGCCAGGTCTATGTCCCGGTTTCCCGCCGTCGCGGGCAGGGCGCCAAGGCGGCAGGAGGACGGTGAGCGGTCAAGAGACCCCCCGGAAGAGCGGCCTTCGGCTGTTTCCATCGCTGATAGAGGTGCGTTTCGCGGGACGCTACGAGGCCAGCGAGAGTTAAGGCATGGAGGTTTTGGGGGGATAAAAGTCTGTCTTGGGCATGCAGAGAAGAGTGCGAAAGAGGCCGGAGCGTTCTCCTTGTCCTCCAAGCCAGAGGCGAACTTTGCGTCCAATGAACACTTTGGTTTAGAGGGGGGCGGTCCCAGACCCAAGTTGGGTGAAAACCCAATTGGGGGACAGAAAAGTGAACCCCAACGTCGAGACGCGCTCTGCTGTTAAACAGGCTCTTAAAGCCTTTGTTCTCTACCCATCCTTCCCCCTCCCTCCCTCGTCGGGCCGCCAGCCTGCCTTTGGGTACGGTATAGAGGGAGCCAGTTTCCAGGAGCCAGTTTCCATGGTTACGCACCACTTGGCCTTCTGGGATATCAGTCACTCTGAACAGGGACCTAACTTGAACCATGAATTAGAAGCAAACACAGGTGGCTTTTAATTCAGCTGAGAGTTTTCTGCTGTGTTGCAGTTTCTGGTCTATTGTTTCATAAAATTGGGTTTTGTGCTGCTATATAGGTATGCTTGCATATACATTGCCTTGTGTTAGGCTTACTTTGTTAAGTACTTTTGAGTCGCATTAGCAAATGCTCAAGTTGTTAGATTTCACTAAAAAGTTTTCTGGGTTTGTAAACCCTCACTTAAAAATTGGACATAGGTGATTTAATTGAGAAATCATGGCTTGATCTCTTCCAGCCCTAAAATTCTTTTGTATTTTTCTTTTCTGGAAATTTGAGTCAGAGATATCTTTACAGACCTTTAAATTGCACAATTGTTTTTCTATTACAGAAGAGAAAGGATGCACATCACAGGAAGGAGGAACTACTCCAACTTTTCCTATTCAAAAACAAAGAAAAAAGCTTATTCAAGCTGTGAGGGACAATTCATTCCTTATTGTTACTGGAAATACAGGAAGTGGTAAAACAACTCAACTTCCAAAATACCTATATGAAGCAGGTAATTTTATTCTGGGGTAATATTAGGAGTATTTAAAAAAATATCCCCTTAAAGACTGTAGGACTTCTGTATTGCACAAATGCCCACTATTTGTTTTACAGTCCTAATTCTTCTCTGGACATACTCTCTCTTCATCTTCCCTGCTTTTTTGTGGTTTTATTTCAGATTCAAGAATTAGTTGAGATGACATTTTTTCCCATTTTAGTTACCGTAATAATTCAAAATAGAATTATAGGTAGATATTGATTCTCTACTATGAAATAAAGTTGTTTTGCTGTAGACTGTTAACCATTGGGTATTGAAATAATTTTCCGAGGGAAGGGATATATTGATATCTGTTGCTGACATTACTATTTCTTGGTTCTTTCTCCAGAATGTTATCAGGTAAATATTTATTCCCTGACTCTGCTAACACCAAGCCAGCTAACAAATTACCTTTAAAGAGTCTTTTGCTTCATTATAGTAAAACTTTTTATCGTAGTTGGTATAGAACAGAGTTATATTGGATATTATTCATTTAAAAATAACAAAAATTTCTTGGTTTATATTAACTTACTCTAATGCATCAAACTTAAGAAGCCGTCTATTAAGACATACCACTATTCTATATAGTATTAATAAAGAAAAAATGTCGTCAATTGTAAGAGGCATCTCCCTTTCAAAGATATTTAAAATGGTAAAAAAAAATGCCTATAGAATCTGTGAAAGGTAGTATATTTAAACTTCTTTGGCTAAATTAAATCTATTTTAGGAAGTGTGTGGAATATTATGAATTCCTAATGATTAAAAAATCTTGGCTTACTCTTTAGAGTAAATTTTTAGACTGGACTTGGAAAGAAAACCAAACCTAATTAAAACATGTACATTGTTTTGAATGGTTATTAATATGTATTGTTATTTTTAATTAATACTTAATATCCATGATACAAATATAATACAGAATGTTGTTAATTTGCAATTTTCTTTTGGAAACAATGGAACAGTTTGTATTGATTAACTAGATACAATTTAGGTCTAATAGGAAGCAGCTGTTAACATTTTTGTGATTTTTTTTTAATTTTTTTTTTATTTTATTTTTTACCTCTTTTGGTAGGGTTTTCACAGCATGGTATGATCGGTGTGACTCAACCACGAAAAGTAGCTGCCATATCAGTTGCTCAAAGAGTTGCTGAAGAAATGAAATGCACTTTGGGATCCAAAGTAGGATACCAAGTTCGTTTTGATGATTGCAGCTCTAAGGTACCAAAATTTTGTTTGTATTTGTTTAAGTACTGTAAACTTACAGAAAGAGTGGAGAAAAGTATGAAAGATTTTTAACTTTGAAATTTTATTTATATTTTAACAAAACAAAGCCTCAGATTAGAATTAATTCTACTTGCCCATAGTTAATGCTTTAGCTCTGGAGTTTCTAACATTTAACCCATTTTCTCCCTTTCTCAATTGGTTTATAAGTGACAGTTATGTTTATTTTTCTTAGGATTCTCTTACTTTATGTTTTTTTAGCTGTAAGGATTCTATATGTAACTTACATTTATGTTCTTTAAACTTTTTTTATTGTAGTAAACTATACATAACAGAAAATTTACCATTTTAACTGTACAATTCAGTGGCATTAAGTACACTCACAATGTGTGTAACCACCACCGCTATCTAGTTTCAAAACTTTTTCATCATCCCAAACAAATTCTGTATCTGTTAAACAGTAACTCCCCATTCTCTCTTCTCCTGAGCCCCTGGTAACGTCTACTTTCTGTTTCTGTGCATTTGCCTGTCTTATATAAGTGGAATCATACACTATTTTGTCCTTTGGCTTATTTCACTTAGCATATTTTCAAGGTTCATCCATGTTGTATGTTTGTATTCTTGAAGTCAGTGGAAAACTGACAACTCAATTAACAAAGTCTATAAGAAAGTATTATATATTGGGCATCTTCTATATTCGTGGCACTAACAAGTTTATAATTGTTTTTTTTTTTTTTTAGTGGTTTATAGTTATAATTTACATTATCTCAGGATTTCTTAATCCTAAACCAGATACAAAATGTTCCCTGATTTACATATGGTCCCTAATAGCAATGGCCATCAATTGTGGCCATAGTTTTTGGGGAGTCATTCTTGACTCCCCAAAAACTATCGTTTTCTTCGTAGTGGTCACTGCTGTGGTTCTTTTTCTTCCGTTGTTTTATGGATTTCACTACTGTTAACTTCTAGTCTTTGGACCTTATTCTCATCTTATTTTAATGCTAGTCGACAGACACTATTTTTTTAATAGGAGAATGAGCAGGGAAGAAGAGATGAGAAGAAATTGTGTACTTAATCATATCCTCTACCTTTTCTCCCGAGTTCTCTAAAATAGTGGTTGAGATAGGGCGATGAATCCCATTTCATTGCTGTTTCCCACAACTTATTCACCTGAAACCATTGCATTACCTTACCGCTTTTCACTGACTTCATTGTGTTTCCTTATTGGTCACTTTTTTTGCTTTGTCTCAGAACGTCTACCTTAGTTCTTTATTCCTGTCTCTGTATAGATCACAAGTTTCATAATTTGTCATCCTTGTTATTAGACTATTTTATGTACTATTTTATTGAGTCAGGTTAGTTTGATCACCTAATGTCTGTACATTTTGGGGAAAAATTTAGTTTGCGAAGTAGGGGTAAATTTCTGTAATACTATATGTATGTATGTATATAAGTTGATACACTGTTGTTTGAACATTAGGAAACAGCAATCAAATATATGACTGATGGATGTTTATTGAAACATATTCTGGGAGATCCAAATCTTACCAAGTTCAGTGTCATTATTTTGGATGAAGCCCATGAGAGAACTCTAACTACAGTGAGTATTTTAATATATTGGTATTTATTGGACAGTTTATATTAGGGCAACTTTTTACTGTATAGAGAATTGCCTCCTCTTAGTTACATTTTAATCTATTGAAATAGGAATCTTTGGTTAGAAAAGGAAAATATTTAAAATAACTTTCTTTTTAGGTACACTTGTGACTTATTAGAAATTTACTTTCCTTTCAGGACATCTTATTTGGTTTATTGAAGAAGCTATTTCAGGAGAAGTCTCCTAACAGGAAGGAACATTTAAAGGTCGTGGTGATGTCAGCAACTATGGAATTAGCCAAGCTCTCTGCATTCTTTGGAAATTGTCCAATATTTGATATACCTGGAAGGCTCTATCCAGTCAGAGAAAAATTCTGCAATTTGATTGGGCCACGGGACAGAGAAAATACTGCATATATTCAAGCGGTATTATATGGCATCCTTTTTTGTCTTGTTTTACATCTGATTCTAATTGATTGAGTAGTTTGATAATTCATTTGGTCACTATTATTTTAATGGCAGCCCTCATAGGTCCTAGAACTTTTGAGAACCAAATTTAATTTTTCAGTGGAACAAGGGGAGGTGGGGAGGGAGGACTGTATTTCTACTAGCATATTATGCTTATGTTTCTTGCTTTAGATTGTGAAAGTGACCATGGATATCCATTTGAATGAAATGGCTGGAGACATCTTGGTTTTTTTGACTGGTGAGCATTCAGTATCAGGTTTAAATTTACCGCTTATAAGAAGGGATGTAGCACCATGATAGAATATTGTCTTTGTTGGGAAATCTGGGTTCTACTCATGGTGCTCTAGCTTTTTATGATAATCTAAATAGTTTTTATATGTTATATAAAATCTAAAATATATAATATAATTCTGCACTGCCATTAAAAACGTCGGTCTCATTCGTAAACATGTAAAACACAGTGGCCTTTTAGTAGAAAGATAGTAAATGTTAAAGTGTTAATATTTTTATTAGTCTATCTTACATAGAGGTGTTACCACACTAAACAGTTCTGGATCTGAGTAATTCTGCTATGTCAAAAGAAGTCCTACCAGCTCCTTTCTTCTTTGAGTGGTGGGATGGTACTGTATGATAGTACATAAGGTGTGGAATCCATGTCTCATAAACGAGCCTTTTTTGGAGGTCAAAAGTAGATTAGTTAAATCCCAAATTAATGTGGTTCTTCAAGTAGCAGCATCCTACTAATGGAAATGAGTCATTTCACCACTCACCTCCTACTCTGCTTTGTACTAATGTTAGAAGTGAGACGTTGTAACAATCTCTGCATTTTCAAAAGCTTAAGTATTTTCAAATGCACCTAAATGCAGTATTTCCTGAGCTATGTTCATGATTACTGAGTCTTCCTCAAATACCATATGAATAAGATGAACGGCTTGAATATTATAAACAGTTTTTATTCCTGTAGAGATTTAAATTCCTTGGAAACTGGCTCTTCTATTTTTTATTGTTGAGGTTTGGTACAACTTATGTGTTCATCTCTTTTAGATCAAATGAGAGATTTAAAATAACCATTATGCAAAAATGATTTTAATCTAGAAGGCTTTGTTTCATTCTTAAATTAATTTTGCTGATGTTATCTCCACCCCCGTACCCCCTTTCAGGTCAGTTTGAAATCGAAAAAAGTTGTGAGTTACTTTTTCAGATGGCAGAGTCTGTTGATTATGATTATGATGTTCAAGATACCACCCTAGACGGCTTGTTAATATTGCCATGTTACGGATCTATGACGACAGGTAATTCCTCACTTGAATAGAAAAATTGACTTGATACTTTAGAAACTTTTTATTGAATAATCACATATGTACAGAAAAGTACACAGACCCTAAGTGTTTAGGTCAATGGTTTTCACAAACTGAACTCACTTTTGTAACCAACACTCAGGTCACAAAACAGAAGGTTAAGAAAATGATCATTAAGGTAATTTTTTGACATGAGGACTGTAATTTTTTTTTTTTTAAGTGTGTGTTTTTCCAGGACCCATCAGCTCCAAGTCAAGTAGTTGTTTCAATCTAGCTGTGGAGGGTTCAGCTCACAGTGGCCCATGTGGGGATAGAACCAGCAATGTTGTTAAGAGCACTGCGCTCTAACCAACTGAGCTAACAGGCTGGCCCTGTAATTTCTTGATAGTACCATAAATCAAACATTTGCCATGGCCACAGAATTTCTAGAAATCGTACATATTCAGTTATATCTGAGATTAAACACAGTAGTTTTTTTTTTAAGTGACCACCCATTAGTCTACTTTTCAAGAATGATGCTATTCTTTTGTAAATTCAGAGAGATGTACAAATTCTTATTCTGATATTTGTTCATAATAAATGTTGTTAATGAGGCTTAGAGTTGGTTTTGTAAAACTATTTCATTATAGATTTTGATTTGTAAAACTAAGGGGAAAATTAACCGTAGCTTCCTATTTAGAGTTTGACTGGGAGTTTTACATTCACATTTAATGTAATGTAAAAAGCATTTAAATGTTTTTATATTTTATGTATATTTTTGTTTTGTTGAGCTCTTATCCTTATATTAACAAAAAAAGTTCAAGAATGTATATGTTGGTTAAATAACCATAGACCACATACTATTTTGGAAATCTCTTTTGTCATATTAGGCCCTGGCTCTCAATATTGAAATCTATTTTTAGATTTTTACATCTTAAAGGGAATTCTTAGTTGTTTAAGGTTCTCATTGTTTTTTGGGGATTTGATCCACTCTTATAATTTACTTTGTAACTGATACGGTAATTCAAAACCATTACGGTTGCTTTATAATTAACCATTAACTACCATATTTCCCCCAAAATAAGACTGGGTCTTACATTAATTTTTGCTCCAAAAGATGCATTAGGGCTTATGTTCAGGGGATGTCCTCCTGAAAAATCATGCTAGGGCTTATTTTCCAGGTAGGTCTTATTTTCGGGAAAACACAGTAGTTACCACCCATCAGTCTACTTTTCAAGAATGATATTTCCCCGAAAATAAGATCTACCTGGAAAATAAACCCCAGTTAAAATCTCAGCCAGACGGATGCATTTAGTACGTTATGACGATGTTCCAGAAGATGACATGACTGTAATTGAATAAATGTAGATTGTTGTACATGAAAAAAATGAGGCATCCCCTGAAAATAAGCCCTAATGGAGCAAAAATTAATATAAGATCCGGTCTTATTTTGGGGGAAACATGGTATATATTTTTTCTACATAAAGTAAAAATTTCATTCTTCTTACTGCCACATTGAAAATAATGTTTTGTATGTGCTTTTGCTTCTCGTTTGACATCCTGAAATCCAGTTTTTATACTATTAAAGGTTGCTAGTAACCTATTTCTCAAAACTCATGGCTTTTTTAATCCATTAGTTTGTAGTTTGATTTTGTGGTAATGGTAAGTCTCCTTCTTGAAATGCCGTCTTCGGGGATACTTTTTAATTATCTGGTTCTCTTGACCAATCTTTCGCTGAGGCTTCTGCCTTTCCACCCTCCCCAGCCTTTGTTCCCTTCTAAATGTGACTTTTTCCTAAGGTTTCATTCTTAGCTTGCTGTTTTCTTAGAATTCTCTTTTTTTTGGTGAAGTTGTCTCCTAGGACTCACCTGTCACTTCTCTGTGGATGATTCCTGAAAGCCGTCTTTAGTTCAGACTCTTGTGATCTAGACTTCCTGGGACTCCTCAGAAGGCTTTTTGGTGTGTGCATCAATCATATCACCCTAGATAATTCAATCCAAACAAGTGGCAACTCCTACAGGTTTTCTTTTACCCTCATCCTATCCAGGTCATTCATTCTTTTTCTTTTTTCATTATCATTGTTAGATTTGATATCCTCAGTTTGCTTTCCTCAATTGTTAACATAGTCTGCTAGCCTGTTTTCCCTGATTTCATTTACCATTCTACATAATCTTCCAAAAGCCCAGCTCTGATTGTGTCAGTCTCCTGTTGGGTACCTTTAGCTGTTCCTTATTATCTACTGAATTAAAATGCCAACTTAATAACTTGGCATTCATTATCCTTCCAGCATGACTTCAGCCTGCTTTCAGTCTGAATTCCCAGTGTGTGTGATTTTCTGTGATGGCGCATATGTGTAAATAGGAAAGATGTGGGACTGGGAATGAGTAGAGCCATTACTGAAGGGTTTCGTTTATTTGAGTGTCCTTTCTGGTTCTAAGGGCACTGTGTGGGTGAGCTACTGGTGATGTATTCTGAGCATAATAATGTTTATTGCAGCAATTTATACCAGTGCAGAGAGAGAGGCATACAGATGGAGCCGATGGAGTCCTGAGTCATGGGTGAGGTGGGATTGGGTGAAGCAGTGTGTCAGGTTCCTGGGACCTTAGGCTTTCTTTTTAAAGCCTGGTTCACACAATACAGCATTTATTTTATTATTGCTACTTTGGGTGGTGGGCAGAGACACGATTTTAATGTTAATTTTCTTTATTTCCTGTTATGCTTCAGGTACAGAAAACTTGCACCTGGGAATGAGGAGAGGGAAGAAGGGTTTCCTGCTTGTAGCCTGTAGTGAGGGGAGTTCACAAATGACCCATATCTAGGCTTAGTGAGTAGGTAAAAATTAGGAGGTGGATATTTTATATTTGTTCTTATTTTGGGGCTAGTCATGAGGGTGGGTGACTGTTTTAAAGAGCTTAAAATGTGTCCTTAATTTACAAAAAATTCTCATCTGTCAAATGTGAAGAGGTACTGTGGTATCCTTTCTACTGCCAAGGTTACGTGATCCTGCTCCCCGGCTGAACTCCTTCAACCCCCACCCTTTGTCATCAACATTTCTTTCAAGCTTGAAATGTTGGTGATTTTTTTTATTCCTTTTCCTCCCACATCTTTTTTTTGTAACTGTGTTTGCTATTTCTTTAACTTGAACTCCTCCTTTCCCTTTTATTCTCCCTCTCACTGGCTGAAATCCTGCTATTTTTTTTCACCAACTCCATAAAAACCTTTCCCGATTTCCCTCCTCGCAACTGGCTTTGATCTTTTCTTCATTTGAACCTTACTGTGTTTTGCTGTACTTCTTGTGGCACTTAACACATTCTACCTCGTGTTATGGTTGTCTCATCCTCTCTATGAATTGTGACCTTCTTGAGGGCAAGTACAATATGTTGACAAGTCTGGATGAAGTAATTGTTAAAGGGTGTTCCAGATTTTTTTTTACTTTCCGCTGGACATTCTGTTAATGTCTTGCATCAGACGCTATATCTAGAAGCTCATTCTTACTTCTCTCAAACCTTTTTGCTTTTCGGACTTCCTCTTTTGGCTCAAGGTATTACAGTCCTTTAGGTTTTTCCTAGATAGGAAAAGCTGAACCCCACAAAATTAATGAACTGAAATATACCTGTTACTACTTAAGTGACAAATACTCGCATGGAATTAGACAATTTTAGAAAATAATTATCTAATTCAGTGCTTCTTAGCCTCTTTTGGAAGGTAGAGTCTTAGATTCTTTTAAAAAGGTAATGAAAGTCATGTCGTCTTTCTCTAGAAAAGCACATATACCTATATATGTTTTTGCATAATCAGACTTCTTTATTTTACAGATAGAGGCTAAGTGATGCTCCTGAGGTCACATGGTAAATCTGTATTTGGTAATTGGTTATTTATTCAGTAGTGGATGATAAAACAGTATATGTGTTTCCAGAATACATGAAGAAAAGGAAAGGAGTTTTACCATGAATTAGTGTACAACATTTTGAAAGAGGAAAAGCTGCTCATTTAGATTATTGCATAAATTCCCAAATAGTTTACTTTCTTCTTCCTGCAAAGCAAAGACATAACATATGGCAAGTACCTACAGTTTGACTTTGTCTACAATAGTTTCCTTAACTGTTAAGATTAAAGGTGTGGGGGAAATAAGGCTAGTGAGCTTCACATCACAATTTTTGCTTTATGTGGAGTCCCCCAAAACAGGAAAAAAATTTTTTTGTCTTATAAAGAAATACATACTTAAAAAAAAATAAAATCAGCAAAGTAAGGAAAATAAACTCAGATCCCATCAACATGGTTAAGTGATAATCACTATTAATGTTTCGAGGTATATCGTTCTGAACTTTATACATTTAAATATATTTTTACTGTTTAGTTTTTTAAATAAAAATGGGATTATGTTATATATGCTCTTTTATGTTTTGCTTTTTTGCCCTTTGTGGGAATTTTAAAAGTACAGAAAAGTCCAAAAAACAATCAGTTTCCCACTATGCAGAATTAACACACTTGTTAGTTTTTGCTCCAGTTTTCTTCAAAGAAATACTACTCAATTGAGGAAGAATGATAGTTTCATTTTAAAGAATTCAGGCAGTGTACAAAATTACAAAGGTAAAAGTAAAAAAATCACCTCAAATTCCTCCATCTAGACATACCATCTTTAATGTTAGGAAACCATTATTCAGAGGTAGGTGTGTGTGTGTGTGTGTGTGTGTGTGTGTGTGTGTGTGTGGTGTGTGTGTGTGTGTGTGTGTGTGTATGTGTGTACATATAGAAGGATAAGTAAATAGGTAGGCTGATAGAAATGCTTTTTAAAAATGAGATTATACTATTGCTTTTTTAAAAGGTATTTAATTTTACTTGAAGAAATTGTTAAACTTCAAGTAAATCTTTACCACATGAGATAATATTTTATAAAAGATTGCTTTAAAGTTTAAAAAGAATATCTTCTTTTTAGACCATATTTGATTGGAGATCTTATCTGTTGACTCTCTGATTTGAAAGATGAGGACTTAAGTACTTTTCCTCTTCTATATATATCCTCTCCTGATTTTTGTTAGTTACCTTTATTCAGATGTATTCAGTGTTTACCATCATTTTTGTTTTTAAACCATGGTTTGTCCATTCCTATGTTACTTTTGGTTAATTTTAGATAAGGGTGGATTTTAACTTGTTTTTTAGAAGGGCTCTTGAGTGTTATTTTTGTTGCTCTTTTATGTTTGAGAATGTCTGGCTTTTGCCTTTATACTTGAACTACATCTTGGCTGGGTTTTATGTTCTTGGGTCACACTTTCTTTTCCTTAGAACTTGGTAGACGTTGTCCAGTTGTCTTCTGGCATTGAATGTTGCTGCGGAGAAGTCTGAGGCCAGCCTGATTTTTTTTCCCTCCTTGTAAGTGATTTGCTTTTTCTGTCTGATTGCCTGAAAATTTCTATTTTTATCCTTAAAGTTCAATAGTTTTAATTAGGATATTTTTTGGTGTTGAGTGTTTTACGTTAACGTTTCCTGGAATTTGATGTGCTCTTTTAAAAAAAATCAACCAGCTTTATTGAGGTATAATTTACATACGATAAACTATGCCTATTTTAAGTATTACAGTTCAATGAGTTTTGACAAATGTACATGCCTGTGTAAACGCAACCACAAACACGATGAACTTTTTTGATGTGCTCTTTTGATCTGCAAATTCAATTCTTTATTTCAGCGAAATTTTCTTGTGTTATGTCTTTGAATATAACTTTTGTCTATTTATTGGTTTCTCTATATCAGAGGTACCAATTATTCTTATGTTGATTGCCTGTCTTCCATATTTTTTAGCTTCCTTCTAGTTACTTTATCGTTTTCAACTGCATTTACTGATTATCTCAACCTTTTCTCTGTGTCAGGAATTTGATTTTCAGCTGTGTTAGTGAGAATTTTAAAGCTATTTTGGACTCACTCAAAAATGACTTGTGGCGCAGGAGTAGAGTTTGAGCTGAGCAGTGTTTTACCTCTTTATTCTGCTCCAGAATTGTCATCTTTCCCCCTCTTTGACAGTTTCTGTTTATTGCCTTAAGTAATGTTCATTTTACTCTCTCTCTCTCTCTCTCTCTCTCTCTCTCTCTCTCTCTCTCTCTCTCTCTCTCAGACATATTTCTGCTTTGGGATCTTTTTGCGGGTAATTTGGGACAAGAAATTCTATGAGAAGTTTCAGTTGGCCTCTACATATAATATGTCACATACATATATCTTAGGAGCATTATTCCATTAAGAGTGTTGAGTAGTCTGTCCTCAGTGTCCTGATTTCTTGCTAGATTTTGGAACATCTTTCTGTCTCTTGGCCCATTTTCCACCCCCTGTTAATAGCATCCATTATTAGGTACTGGGATAGATGGGGTAAGGTATATCAGAATCTTTCTTCGTAGGTAGGAAATTCAGGGAATGGAAGTCATCAGGAGAATTACTACATCTCAATGAAAGCTTTCAATTTCCCCTTTCCTTTTTGGAGAGAGAGAGAGTGAGAACGTGCTTTAAGATAATATGGATTTAACTTTTACCAAACCTTTATAAACAAACATAACTGGCATTTGCTTATAATTCTGGAATATGTTGTTAAAGTATATGGATAAATGTAAATGTGAAACAAACACGAGTCCTGTCAAAACAGCAGTTTCAGGACTTTAATTGATTATAGTGAACAAAATGAAAAGTGAAAGAAATTTTGCTTAAAGCGAAGACTACAACAAATTAGGTAGTTTTAGAAATGGGTTGATTGAAAAACAATTGATTACAGATAAACATGTTCAGAAAGGACATTTCTAGCATACGTAAAATTTTAGGGAAATGTAGGATTTTAAAAGTAGAAAGATCTTTATTTAAGAATGCATTTTTAGTTTATCAATTTATTCAAGTTTATTGAGCACTTTCTATGGTCCAGGCATTAGATACTGGGAATATGTCTTATATAAAAAGTGTTTTTATTCTCATAGAGCTACATTGTAGTAGAATAAATAGACAATAAATAAATGTATAAACACATAATTTGAACTGCAAAGTAGTATGTAACTCCTTTGAACCATGTAGAAGATAGGAGCTACCTAACCCTAAGAACTACTTAAGTAATTTTTAGCACTTATGTTTTTTACCAGATTAATCAAAACTGAAAGAAATAGATCTTTCTGGAATTATTTTTATATTTATATCACAACTTCTCTTCAGGTATCTTTTATAAATTGCCTTTTTAGTACTTTTTTATTTGTGAAATTAACTGTGGAATGATGTGGAAGAATAGCAGCATTACTCAACTTTTTAAAAAATGTATTATTTTTTTTTCAATGACAGTTTCAACTTGATTTGGAATTTTCCTGTCTGTATAGACAAGCCATTTAACCTCTGGGCTTTAGTTTCCTCACCTATAAAATGAGATGGTTGGCCTAGTTCCATGATTTTAAAGCTGTTCATCTGTGCCACTCCTTTTCTCTCTCATAATGGTTCAACTTTTGTCTGTTTTGTGTATTGAGAATGCATGGCTCTTTCTAGGATTTTATTTGAAAACATGCTTTGTACTTTATTTGAAAACAGGTTTTGTTAAGATTTTCTTGGCTGCTGAAAAGAAAACAACTTGAGGTTGCTCGAGTAGAAAAGTGAATTTTCTACACAAATATGGGTATATCTCGTGGAAATCAAATGCAGCCAGACATTAAAAATTTTTTCTTTTTAAAGTATATATATGTACTTACTGTTCTAATATGTAATGTACAATAGTAAACACATGTAAAATAAATAGTTGAAAAGGATGTTATGAAAAATATAAACAGAAATGCTAATAATTTCTTTTAATACCCCAGTCAATTGATTTGTGTACTCTCTGGAATGACTATTCCTAATTTTTGGAGAACATGGAAATGGGTGATTCACCCAAGGAAGTTCCTTGACCTCTTTAGCTTACTTGATCTTTTCCTTCAATCCACTTCAGCCACTCATTCAAAAGCTTACATCTTAGACTTTGTCATTACCATCATTTCTGGTCTCAGTTTTCAACATCTTTCTAATGATTACTTCCTGTTTCTGCCAACTCACTCTACTGTTGCTGATTCAACAATTTTCAAAATGCACTGAGATTTGTCCTTTACCAGCCTTCACTTACCTCCTTTCGCCCATACTGTAATTATTTCCTTACAAATATTCTTAACTCTCTTGTCCTGTTCTCTGTGTAACTGGCAGAAGAGAAGAAAGTCTAGTTAAGTCCATCCTTCTACTTGTTTTACACACAGAAGTGCCAGGAACCCAGAAATACTCTCGTCAACTCTCATTAACGATTCATTTTTTTCTTTCTTTAGACTAGCTTTATCTCCTTCATGTCCATTAGTCACTTACTTCCCTATGGTTCAAAAGTTTAGTTTTCCTCTTTGCAAGGGACTAGGCTAATCAAAATCGAGCATCTCTTGGACCTTATTCCCGATTCATTGGAGAATCCGATTGGCTCAGCTTGGGGAAGATGTTTATCTTTGGTGCCATAAATTATGGCCAGAGGAGCAAGGTACCATACGACAAGCATTGCTGTTGGGCTTCACCCTTTAGAATGTGTGAGTAGTGGAAATGAGTGATTACTTTAAAGAGGTAATCAATCATGACTTAGGCAGACACAGAAAAAACAAAAACCTCTTGGCTAATCAGTTTTTAAGGCAGAGAGAGGTCCTTCATCTGTAGTCCACGGATGGGCTTCAGAGAGTCCCTGAATTCCCTGAAATTGTTTGCAAAAAAATTTTTTGAGTGTACATGTCTGCCTTTTAATGGAGTAGAGGTCCACGGTTTTAAAATAGTCTCAAAAGGAGCTATGACCTACATAAAGGACTCTGCTGTAGGGTTTATTTTAGCAATAATAATCATTCCATGGATGTAGAAATCTTAACAGTGAAAGGTGAGGAAAAAATAGTTTTTGCTATTATATTTTGAATTCAAGATAATTAAAGAGGTGAAGAAAATACAACTTTTAGTGAAAAGAAATGAGTTTTTCAAAATGAGTTTTACAAATGTATGTTATAAGTATTTTATCTTTGCATGTATTTTAGATCAACAGAGGAGAATATTTTTGCCACCACCACCTGGAATTAGAAAATGTGTCATATCCACCAATATTTCTGCAACATCTTTGACAATAGATGGAATCAGGTACAACTTTTAATATTTCTTTTAAAGCCAAGGAAGCCACTTAGGGAATCATAAAACATTGTGTTTGCTTCTCTGTGCCCTCTACTAATTCCCTTCTCACCTGCTTAACTTGTAATCACCTATCATTTTTTGTAGTTATTGATTAGCTATGAATAGGAGATGGAGATGTGCACATAATATTCTTGTTCACACTTTTGAACTGCTTGTGCTTGGTGATTTGTAGCTTTCTCTTCCCAAATTTAAGATTATACTTAATGCTTCATTGGTTTCACTAAATAGGAAGCCAAATCTGTTTTTCTATTCTCTCATTACTAGCATATACCTACAGTGATATTCTCTCATTACTAGCATATACCTACAATGATCTGATAACCCTTTTCTCACCTGGCAGCTCCACTTGATAGAGTAAGCTTATATGTTGAAGTATTTATTGGGCAGTACTGTTTTTCACTTTTCGCCTTTTTGTGAAATGAACGATGCAGGTCTCTTATTTTTTAATGTAATCAACATTGCCACGAAATTTTTGAATAGATATAGTCGAGAAACACTTGGAAATTTAAAATCTATACTGATAGCTAATGTGAAGTTCTTTCAGACTCTTGAACAACATCCCTTTTGGATATTTATCTTTTACCCAATGTATTTTATATCCTTACCTAAATCTGTCTGCCATTGGAAGTCTGGAGCTGAATCCCCCAAATCCTATGTATTTTGGGTAAAATGATCACCCATATCTGAGAGGAAGTCTAATTTCCGCTCCTATTCTCCTTTCTTTAAAAAATAATGGTTTTACTATAGTCTTAGCGGAAAGCTCACCTGAGTAAATTTCTGTTTCTAGCAAAAATTATTACATAGCGTGTTCCAGAATGTTCCCTTAGTGAATGATAGACTTATTGCTATTCCCAATTTGTTTTTTTACTTGACTTGTTCACCGTTTAATTGGCTTAAAATGGCATTGTTAAAGGCTGGCTGGAATTAAATTCTGAACCTGTTAGAATGGTCTAGAGATGAATTTCAATTTTGATTTTTTTTGTTTTAGAGAAAAAATTCATATAACAAAATTTAGCAATGAACAGCTAAGTAGTATTTAGTACATTTACAACATTGTACAACCACCACCTCTATCTAGTTTTAAAATATTTTCATCACCCCAAAATAAAACCCTGTACCCTTTAAGCAGTTACTCAGAATATAGTATATGTTCCATTATATGCATGTGCCATAATTTGTTCATCCATTCATCCCTCAGTGGGTAATGAACATTTAGGTTGTTTCTGCCTTTTGGCTCTTAGTGCACATAGTGCTGGTGGTGCTATTATGAACGTACGTTTACAAGTATTTATTCAGTACTCTTTCAGTTGTTTGGGGTATGTATACTTAAGAATGGAATTTCCGGATCATATGGTAATTCTATGTTTAGTATTTTGAGGAACCTCCAAACCGTTTTCCACATTTGCTAAACCATTTTACATTTCCACCAGGAAATGTGAGGGCTCCACTTTCCTGACTTTCAAGTTTTACAGTTAACGTCAAAATCATCATGTAGTTGTTAGTTTGGTGGGAAAGGGGAACCCAAAGTAGTTGAAAATTAACAAGTCTTTCCTTATTGTCTAGAAACTTAACTGTTTTCATTCTCCTTAGATATGTGGTAGATGGTGGCTTTGTGAAGCAGTTAAATCACAATCCCAGGTTAGGGTTGGACATCCTGGAGGTGGTTCCAATTTCAAAGTAAGTCTTCATGTCAAGCCTTTTTGTTTAAAGAATAGTGGATTACATAATTTCTGGTTGGTTCGGGGATGGGAAGTTAATTACTTAGGAAATCCGCAGAACATTTTGGGGACTTGTGGTTTTTTTCCTTCTAAAGGAGTGAGGCCTTACAGCGAAGTGGCCGAGCTGGCAGGACTTCCTCCGGAAAATGCTTTCGGATCTATAGTAAAGATTTCTGGAACCAGTGTATGCCTGACCATGTGATCCCTGAGATTAAGAGAACTAGTTTGACATCTGTAGTTCTGACCTTAAAGTGCCTTGCCATACACGATGTTATAAGGTATGTAGACAACTTTAAAGAGAAAAAAAGAAAAGTTTGTCACGGTGGAGCCAGGTTATTTCTCAGAAATTCTTTTGAAGTATTTGACCCAGACATTCCTACATCTCAGGGTTCAATTAGACCCTAATAAAAGGCTTCTTTGCGTTGCTTTATTGGAATTTGATCTCTTGCCCATATTTTAACTTTGGCTTTATGGTGTGCCTCATGCTTCTATTATTTGGATCATTTAGTGACCACTGTTTATCTATTATGAAAAGTGTATAGTGACCCTAATTCCAGCTCGAAAGTGTTTTTTTAATAGCATCTTTTGTTTGGCCAGCATTGTACCACACACTGTGAGAGACAGAGTCATACTGTGTAGTTTTTGCTTTCAGTAAGCTTAAGTTATATTGGGAAATAAGATTCAGACACACGAAGCAAAAAATAGAACAACTGTTAAATTAGTCAAATGTTAAACTATATAATTCATTGGTACAGTATAGAATATTACTGTAGGGACTTAAAATTTCATATTATACATGGTAGAGGAAGTAATGAAAGAAAGTAATGTCTTGTTCTTAACTTTGGTCTTAGTTGTCTGGGAATGTAAAGTGTCAAGAACTTGGGAAAAGGTGAACACACATTCTTTAAATTCACAATAAGGGGAAATAATTACTAAATGCATCCAAATATGTATTGTATACTCTTGGGAAGCCAATTAAAATTTTTTTGGATACTATCATGAGACTAGAGATTTTTAAAATGAGAATATAGGCCCTAGAAAGAGGAAAGCATGTAATACATGAAATTCTAATTATAAATGATACCAATGAGAAAGCAGAGGCATTTAAAGAAATCTAAATGGCCAAACAACTTGCAGATGAACCCAGATTTAAATGTAATATTCACTAAGGATAGCAGAACAGCATATGACCAAGAATAAATATATATTAGAAAAACCTATGTTAGAAAAATAGGAACAATAATTACTTAATATCATCTGTACTGAGTTATTTTTCCATCTTAAGTTTTAAGACTTAGAATATACTAAAAGTCCCCAAAGTAGAAGAAAGAAAAAAAAGACTTCGGTCCCTTTCTTTTTAAGATGTTTGTAGAATAAGGTGAGATAGAACCAGTATTTGGAGTAGATGGTATACTATTCAAGGATGACAGAAAGAAAATGGAGCTTTTTAGTTATTTTGCTTCCCCTTTCTCTTCCATCACAAATGATTTTAAAACCGGAAAGATAAGAACAAGTCTAGATAAGAAGGAATTGATGATGAAGATGGATTAGAAAATAATAAGAGAAAACCTAACGACCATAAATGAGTCTGTCTTGAGGATTTAACCATTATTTTCATGGTACTAAAAAAATTTGCATGTTAGAGGTATTGTGGGTCGTCCATGAGAAATTATGTAGAAAATGGTGAGAAATGCAAATGCCTTGATTTTTCCATTTAAGAAAAGGGCAGATTCTGGAAACAACTGCCCAGAAAGCTTGACATTGATTCTTAGAAGACTCTAGCATAGTTTATTGGAAAATGGTTTAAGAGAATTTCATGGTGATTTATAATAATCAGTGTGAATCAAAATGGTTCACAATGAATGTGTCATTATAAACCACTTCCTTTTCAGTTTGAAGACAGGACCATCTACACAATGCGTACATTAAAAGAATTTGTTGAATAATACCCTGATGTCTCTTGTTTTGAACACAATATTTAACAAGATCACATCTGACATCTTTGTGAATAAGGAGGTGACAGTACTGCTGAATAGTATATATTTGCCAAATAGCCAAATCCAGAAAGTATTGATTAATTGCTTAGTGTAGCCGAGATGGAGGTTTTACTGGTAGTATGCTGAACTTTTCTCTTTCCTAATAAGCATTTTGAATGAAAATATTAAAAATATTGAAGCCCTGATTATCAGATTTCTGGAAAAATGTCTGGATATCTCATTGGTAGATGATTAAAACCAAGATCTAAAATGATCTCAACAGGCCAGAACCTTGGGCAAAAATTAACAAGGTAAAGATCTGAAAGGATACATTTCGTATTCTGTGTTTTGGTTGCACATTAAGAAATTCATTTGAAAAATATCTGAAATTATCAGATTACCACAAACTTAATATGAGTTTGCAATTATTATTCTGTTTGAAAAACGATTTAAGAAATCCCACTGGCATAGACTTTGGTTATATTAATAGACAGCAATGTCCAGATGACTGGGAATGATAGCATCCCTGTTCTGTGTTGGTCACTACATTTGGAGTTCAGTTTTGGATATTACTATGTTTTATGAGCAGTTTGACACTAGAGTTTTTCTAAAAGATAATAATTAGGTATGGTAGGTCATTTAGAGACCAAATAATGCAAGGAGTGCTTGGCAGATTGGGAATTGGTATAATCAAGGGAGAAAAATAATTGTAGTTTTCACATACCTGAAAGGGC
The DNA here is from genome assembly GCF_004115265.2 of Rhinolophus ferrumequinum. Lineage (NCBI taxonomy): Eukaryota > Metazoa > Chordata > Mammalia > Chiroptera > Rhinolophidae > Rhinolophus > Rhinolophus ferrumequinum. The sequence goes on along the minus strand of NC_046304.1, from coordinate 26,516,881 downwards.
TCTTACATAGAAGAGGAAGCTGACTAGTTTGGTATTGCTGTAGGGCAGGGGTCACAAACTATGATTCAGGGTCACTGACCATTTTTGTAAATAAAACTTTATTGGAACATAGCCATGCCCATTCATGTGTGGCTGCTTTCGCTATAACAGCAGAGTTGAGTAATTGTGACAGAGACCATATGGTCTGCAAAACCAAAGTATTTGCTCTCTGGCCTTTTACAGAAAGTGTTTTCCAACTCTTGCTCTAGAAGAGACCAGGACTTATTGGTACAAGTTGTAGGAAAGCTGACTGGAACAGTCTGTGAGGTTTTTGTTTATTTGTTTTTAAATAGAGCTGTTAATCTTGGATTGGACTTTTTAAAAATAAGATATTGGATCTTTTGTCCTTTGTTGGACCTTTTTCAAGGTACACAATTGGAGCAGATGATTTATCATTGCAAAGACCTATGGTGGAAAAAATAATACAGTGCAGAAAATATTAATTGTTCTTGTGTAAAAGTGTGTGTGTGTGTATATGTATTCATGCTTGGTTATATGCTGCTCCGTTACTCTTTAAGAATAGCTTTTATTGTCCTATGTTCATTAATGGTATTGCGGTTATGTAAGAGAATGCCCTTATTTTCAGGGGATTCATGCTGAAGTATTTTGGGGTTGAATTAGCATTATATTTTCAACTTGCCTTCAGGTAGTTCAGGAGAAAATAAGTACATATACATACATACATAAAGCAAATATGGTAAAATTAATTGAATATACTTACCGTTTTATCAGAAGCTATTTTGAAGTACTGTTAAGTAATTTGTAATTTTTGACCACTTGCAATTAATTTTTCTCCACTGTTTTATAAAATTGTAATAAAAATTGTGGACTACAGAACAGAGTAGAGGTGACACTGGCTATGAAGAATGGGGCAGGGTTAAGGTAAGTAAACAGGAATGATGAAAGTATTCCAGCTAAGGGAGAGCCAAAAGAATTGCTTCTTGAATTAATAGAAGAGTATAATTCAGAAAAAATTATTTCCTCCTTTGCTGAATGCTGATCATGATCATAGAATGCTTAAAAAGAAACGAAACAAAAACAAAACTAGAAAAATAGGACAAGTAAAACTTTTTAAAGAAATTTTCAAGTCTGTATAAAATTTACCATATTCAAGGAATGGAAACTCATTTTATATCTCATTTAACACAGGTTTCCCTATTTGGATCCACCTAATGAGAGACTTATTTTGGAAGCTCTTAAGCAACTTTACCAGTGTGATGCTATTGACAGGTAAAAACAAACAAATAAAAACCCCCAAAACCTGACCACAGCAGATGTTAATCTCTTTTTAAAATGGGTTCTTAATACTTTCATGTATAAGTAGAAAATGATTTCTTTGAATTGAAAGGATTGTTTTAGCTGAAATTAGAAGTTGTCTTCAGTCTTTCTTCACCTCGATTCTAAATTTAAAAATTATACCGTAAAACTATTTTCGTTTGATATTGGTGTTATTTGACAAGTAATTTCTGAGTACCGTTTCAGTGCCAGGCGTTATGCTGGTGCATCAAAATGATAGAACCAGAATCCTTGTCTCTCATGATTGTGTAATGGGGAAAGATCTAGTAATTATCATTCTCTCATTTCTTCAAGGACACTCTGTTTCTATAACATTTTGTGTCTTTTATTATACTATTTTATTCTGCATCATTGTTTAGTTTTTTTTTGAATGTATTGGCTCTTAACAGCAGGGAATTAATCATCTTTATATTCCTCTTATCAATGACCACAGTGTATCATGTTTCCTATATTGAATTGAATTTCTGGAGGTGATTTAAGGTAATCTAAATTATGTCTGATTTATTATGAATGATGAACATTTCATTTGTACTCTCCTAAGATAGAAAGACTTAAGAACTTTTTCTTTCTATTAAGGAGTGGCCATGTGACCAGACTGGGTTTGTCTATGGTGGAATTCCCTCTCCCTCCACATCTGACATGTGCAGTAATAAAGGCTGCTTCTCTGGACTGTGAAGATCTATTACTTCCAATAGCAGCAATGTTGTCTGTGGAAAATGTCTTCATTAGACCTGGTAAGAAGCTTATTGATGAGCTTTATTTTTTAATTAATAGACTTTATTTTCTAAAGCAGTTTTAGGTTTATAGAAAAATTGAAGGAAAGTACAGACACGCACTGTTTCCCCTAGTATTAATATCTTTTTTTAGCATGGTATATTTTTTACAATTGATGAACCAATATTGATACATTATTAATTAAAGGGATCACTGTTTGTGTTGTATATTCTACGGGTTTTAACAAATCTGTAATGACACATATCCATCATGACAATATTATACAGAATAGCACTGCCCTAAAGATACCCTGTGCTCCACCTGTTTATCTCTACATCCCTTCCCCATACCCCTAGCAGACATTGATCTTTTTACTGTTTCCACAGTTTTGCCTTTTTACTGTTTCCACAGTTTTGCCTTTTCCAAAATTCCATATAGTCGGAATCATACAGTAGGTAGCCTTTTCAGATTGGCTTCTTTAACTTAGCAATGTACATTTTAGTTTCCTCCATGTGTTTTTGTGGCATGATAGCTTTTTTTTTTAATTGCTCAATAATATTCCATTGGTTTGGAATTTATCCATTCACCTATTGAAGGACATCTTGGTTGCTTTCAAGTTTTGACAATTATGAATAAAGCTGCTGTAAACATCTATGTGCAGGTTTTTGTGTGGACATGGGTTTTCAGCTCTGCTGAATCGTATGATAGGAATATGTTTCGATTTGTAAGAAACTGCCAAACTGTCTTCCAAACCTTCCAAAGGTCTGCAGCATTTTGCATTCCTACCAACAAGGAGTCTGAGAATTCCTGTTGCTCCACATCCTCACTAGCACTTGGTATTGTCAGTGTTTTGGATTTTGGCCATTCTAATAGGTAATGTAGTGGTATCTCGTTGTTTTAATTTGCAGTTCCCTGATGACATACGATGTTAACCTTATTTTCATATGCTTATTTGCCATTTGTACATCTTTGGTGTCTGTTCAGGTCTTTTTAAATTGGGTTATTTGTTTTCTTACTGTTGAGATTTTTTTGTGTATTTTGGATAATAGTCTTTTATCAGATATGTCTTTTGCAAATATTTTCTCCCAGTCTATGGCTTGTCTTCCCATTCTCTTTACATTGTCTTTTGCAGAGCAAAAGTTTTTAATTTTTTTTTTAAAGATTTTATTGGGGAAGGGGAACAGGACTTTATTGGGGAACAGTGTGTACTTCCAGACTTTTTTCCAAGTCAAGTTATTGTCCTTTCAATCTTAGTTGTGGAGGGTGCCGTTCAGCTTCAAGTTGTTGTCCTTTCAGTCTTAGTTGTGGAGGGCGCAGCTCAACTCCCGGTCCAGTTGCTATTGCTAGTTGCAGGGTTGCAGGAGGCGCAGCCCACCATCCCTTGCGGGAGTCGAACTGGCAACCTAGTGGTTGAGAGGACGTGCTTCAACTAACTGAGCCATCCGGGAGCTCAGCGGCAGCTCAGCTCAAGGTGCTGTGTTTAATCTTAGTTGTAGGGGGCAGAGCCCACCATCCCTTGCGGGACTCGAGGAATTGAACTGGCAACCTTGTGGTTGTGAGCCCACTGGCCTATGTGGGAATTGAACAGGCAGCCTTCGGAGTTAGGAGCACGGAACTCCAACTGCCTGAGCCACTGAACTTCTTAATTTTAATGAAGTCAGCTTATCAATTATTTCTTTCATCGGTCATGCCCTTTGTGTTTTATCTGAAAAGTCATCACCATACCCAAGGTCATCTAGATTTTCTCCTATGTTATCTTCTAGGAGTTGGATGTCCATTTGTTCCGGTCCATTTGTTCCTTTGTCAAAGATCATTTACCTGTGTTTTTGTAGGTCTGTTCTGGGCCCTGTATTCTCTTTGATTGGTCTATTTTTCAATTCTTCTGTCTGTACCGCACTGTCTTGATTATTGGAGCTTTTTAGTAGCTTTTGAAGTTGGGTTGGGTCAGGTCTTCGACTTTGCTCTTTCCCTTCAACACTGATTTGGTTATTCTGGATCTTTTCCCTTTCTATATAAACTTTAGAACAGTTTGTGGATATCCACAAAATAACTTTCTGGGACTTTACTTGGAATATCGTTGAATCTATAGATCAAGTTGGAAAGAACTGACATCTTGCCAGTATTGAATCTTCCTATCCATGTACACAGAGTATCTCTCCAGTTATGTAGCTCTTCAGTATTTCACTGAGCATTTTTTGATTATTATATACCTAGTCCTGTGGGACATGAAACTGAGGACAAACAGGTTTTACATTTCGTTATCCTTTAACCTAGTTGTTTGAAATAGGGAGTATATAATGTTCTTAGCTGAGAGTTAATTTCCTTTCACTGGTAAGGAAAGATAGTATGGTGAACCTTTGCCCTGTTATAGTACATTAGTAATATATTAACCTTTTTTTAAGAATCAAAAGAAATGGTGGTTTGGCCCTTGTCCCCTTAGAGAATTTGAGGTTTCCATATCTTTAAACTTCTGCTTCTTTCCTTTCTTGGTGTGTCAGTATGGGACACAACTTAGTTTGTCACATGTCAGCTTTGCTTTCTTCTAGTTGGGGGGTGGGGGGTCCACAGTTTTTCATCTGTAAAACCAGTGAGTTGGATTAAGGTGATCCAATTCTAATAGTCTTATAAGACCAGAAAAAGGAAATGTTTTTCTTTGTTGGAATATTTAAATAGATGAAACCAGTCTGGTGTTAGCCTCTTTTTTTTGGGGGGGTCACATTTTATAGAAACACAATTTCAAACTTACAGAGTTGTTGAAAGGACAGTAAAGGAACTCCTTTATACCTTTTATCTAGTTTCAGCAGTTTTTAATACTTCAGCAGTTTTAAGTACTTGCTTATTTATTCTCTCTCTCTCTCTCTTTATATATATATATATATATATATATGTATAATTATATGTGTACATATATACATGTATATTTATAAAAATACATTTTCTTTTTCTGAATCATTTTAGAATAAATTGGAAACATTGTGCTCCTTTACCACAAAATATTTACATGCATATTTACTAAGAAAAAGGGGAATCTCTTATTTAATCATAGTACATGTATCAAAATTAGGAAAATTTAACATTGATGTAATACTATTACCTAGTCCAGAGTTTGTGTTGAAGTTGTCCATTGTCCCTAGAACATACGAAAGTTTCAGATTTGCTAAGCTATACCACTGTGAAAGGCAACCTGTTATAACTAGAGTTCAATATTTGTTGCATTTTTTTTAAAGTGAAATTTACATGTAGCAAAATGTAAGTCTTAGGTATATGATTCAATTAATTTTGTGAAATACATGCACCCATAACCCAAACCCCTGTCAAGGTATATACAGTCTTTGTATTCCGTGCTTTGATTTGATGAGAAATTTTAAGTCTTGTCTTTGTGAAGCACTTGATTTCAGAGATGTTAATGAATATGAAACATGAATTACCCCCAAAGCACTAAGGTAGCTCAGAGATTTATCAGTGTTTCTAGATTCCACACAGCAAAAATATAACTATAAATAAAGCAGTAGCCTTTTCTATTGTTATGTTAGTTTCAGGATTGGGTTTATTTTGCTTAGACCTAGGCCTCTTTTTAAAAAAATAGATAATATGTGTGTTGTTATTGTCCAATATATTACATTTCTATGTTATAGGACCAACAGTACAATTTTATAGATAATGTTTCATGTCATTTCTTTTTAAATCACATAAGGGAATATAATAAAAAATCATATACTCTTTTTTATTTTCATATATATTTACTTTTATTAGTACTGTTTTTTTAGTGTCACTCAAATTACCATCTGGTGTCACTTCCTTTCAGTCTGAATAATTTCCTTTATTATTTCTTACAAGGCAGGTATGCGAGCGAAAAGTTCTCTCAGGTTTTGTTATATGGGAATGTCTTTGTTTTACCTTCATTTTGAAATATAGTTTTGCCAGATATAGGATTCTTAGTTGACAGTCGTTTTCTTTCAGCGCTATGAATATATCATCCCTTAATCTCCTGGCTGCTATCATTTCTATTGAGAAGTCAGTTGTTAATTTTATTGGAGTTCTATTGTGAAAATATCATTATTCTTTTGCTGCTTTTAGTAGTTTGGCTATTATATATCTGTGGCTCTCTTAGGTTTTATCTTACTTGGAGTTCATTAAACTCTTTGAATGTGTAGATTTTTTGTTTTAATTAAATTGTGGAATCTTTCAGCTGTTATTTCCTCAAAAAGTTTTCTGCCCTTCTCTGCTGTCCTTTTGGCACTCCCTGTGCTTAATGGTGCCCCACATTTCTCTGAGACTGCTCATTTTTCATTTTGTTACCTCTTCTGTTCTTTGGATTGCACAATCTCCCTTGATCTATATTTTGATGATTCGGTCTTCTGCCTGTCCAAATCTACAGTTGAGCCACACCGAGTGAAGTTTTCATTTTGTTTATTGTACATTTCAACTCTAACAGCCAGCCACTGATTGGTTGGAGGTTGTACCTCGACCTCTTAAGCCAGTGATGTTTTTACCCTTTACTATTGGATCAGTGTTGTGTGGTTTGAAGACAGTTTTCACGGTTCATGGAATTTATGAGTTTGTCCTGTCTTCAGCCAAAAACCAGAGACTCAGATGTTCCCTTTCCTTTTGCTCCTCCAAAAGTACAACCTTGGGCATCTGCACAGTCTTCCAGAACATTGGACAACTATAGCTTTAGCAGGTTTCTCTGATCTGTTAAATTTTTGGCTGCTCTGCCACGTTTTGTACCATACCAAACTGTTAAGTCTCCACTAATTGCTCTGTTGTTTTTGACAATGCCCTAGGGCATAAATTGCTCCATAGTCTGATCCAAATGAAGTTGAGCACCTTTGCAGGGGCAAACTATTGCCAGTCTTTGACAGTGTGTGTCCCACCCTGCTCTGGGAAGAATCCCTGTGCTATGGAGCATTAACTGGGGCTTGATTGGGAACCTGCTCTTCAGTGGCTGCCCCTCTTGGCTCCTCCCCATAGAGCAGAAGCTTGAGGTGGGAGGTGGTGGGAACTTGAGCTCCCACCTCTGACTAGTATGTATCTTCCTCAGCACAAAGCTTGGCAAGATGGGCTCTGTGGATATTCACTGTCTGCCAGAAAAATAATATCTGAATAGCTCTAGGAAACTGGTAGTAGTGGGAGCTTCTCCTCAGCTGCTGAACTCACTGGAAACAGCTCTTCTACAATAGAGCTGTAAAGAAATGGAGGGCTGCACTGTCCTTAACTGTTCCCCCATTCATTTAGCTGCTCAGCCTTGCTCCTCCCTACACAGTAGGAACTGTGGGTGAAAAAAAGGGTGCCATTCTCAGGCTGCCAAGCCCTCTGGAATAATCGTTCTTCACACAAGCTTTGGGGGGATGAGTGTCATTCCTATTTGAATGCAATGCTTCCTACTGTTCTTAGGGAATTCCATAGATTCAGTCACTCTCCAGAGACCTTGAATGACTATCTTTGATACTTTGACTAGTTTAATAGATGTCTCTCTGAGAGAGAGGTTCTGCCTACCTCTTCATACCACCATTCCCAATATATGTATATAGTTAAAAATTCAAACACAACAAAAATTAAATTATAGTCTTTATAGGTTAAGCGGTCTCTTCTGGCTTGGGTTTTAGTCATTATAGATCACCTAACTTAGTTTACTATATACTTATTTACTAGCTAGTTTACTATATACTAGCCGGGTAAAACTGGCTAGTATTCTCAGATATAACATTGAATCTCGATTTTAAACATCAAAATGATGATCTTGTCAACATTTTTAGTAACCTCTTTGGCTGTAGTAAACTGTGTGCACAACGTCTGTTATTATAGATGTAGCTTTAGAAGTCAGACAGTGAAGTGAGGGCTGTTAAATATTTTTTAAGCGGTGAAGAACATTGCCTTAAAGTAGAAAAAATTTAAAATAACAACATTAGATTGGTTTTAAAGTTTTTCTTTTAATTATTTTAACTGTGATATTTTTAGAAATAAAGGGTACTTTATTGGTATGTGACACGTATAGCCTTATTCGGCCACTTCAGTTCTGAGGACCATTATTGAAACTCTGTGTAAGGTTTGTTTTCTGATTGATTATTATATAAAGAAATATTGAATTATTTTCCCAAAGGGAGTGATATAGCCTTGTTTTGCTGCTTTAGCTTTTTATTTATAGTTTTTGCCTCAGTAGCATCTACCTATTTGCATGATGTAAAACTGAATAGAATTTTATCTGGGCAAAGATAATAAGTTAAAGAAAATGCCAAGTCTACCGGGAAAGTAATTAGAGATGGATAGTCAAACTACTGTTGGGTCAGAGGATAAACTTGCTGAGATTGTAGGAACTGTGTATGATTTGAACTTCAATATTACTTTAGTCTCTCTCCTTTTGTCTCTAGCAGCTTCCTTCAGTGTTACCCAGGTAACATAGGTAGAAACTACTTAAAGTCTGGGATGGAAGTCTTTATATCTTTATGAGTATTTTTTAAAAATCAGATTGCTTTCTTCCTAATACCAGGAACTGTTGCTTTACAGATTCCCATTGTAGTTTATATAAATACTGCTCCCTGAAATCAGGCAACGTGATACCTCTGCTAAATCTAGCTGTGATGGGTATACTGAATGAATAGGAATTGTGGTATGATGTGGTACAATGAAGCAAGAAGCCCTAGGAAATTTTGAAAAATGGGACTGAAAGATTAGCCTGGGTAAAGTGTTACGTGGTGAACTTGGGCAGTCCTGAGTGGAATTGGGTCAAAGTCAGTAACAGATCATCTCAAAAAGAAAATGTTGAGCAAAAGACACCAGACAAATAAAGTGCATTTATACAAAGTTTAGAAACAGGCAAAACCCTTCTTTGGGGTTAGAAGTCATGAAATAGTTGCCCTTGTGGAGGTTAGTTATTGGAAGGAGAGCAAAAAGAGGGCTTCTGGAATGTTGATAATACTCTATTTGTTGATCTGCATGTTGGGTACATTAGTATGGTATGTTTATTGAGCTGTACAGTGATGACCTGTGTAGTTTTCTGTATGCATGTTATATACTTCAATATAAAGTTAAAAAAGAAAACTAAAAAGTTCATAGTAGTTCAGTTCTGCCTATATGGCTGTCCTAATTGCCCATAATTAGGAATTGGATAAATAGGGACTTGGTTAAATTGTGTTATGTTCCTTATACCCCTGGGGAATACGATGTAGCTATTTTGAGAAGGAATAATTCTGTATGTACTGACATGAAGCTGTTATTAAGTGAATAAAGGAAGTTTCAGAACACATATCCCATTTATGTAAAAATAAATCACGATATACATATGCTTATTATATACATAGGAAATATCTTGAAGGACACACACTAACCAGTGGTTAGCCTTGAGGATCGGTTTATGGGTAATGTGACAAAGTGGAGAACATTGAACTTTGACACAATTTTTAAACATGTAAGCTGGGTTACTCTTATGATAAAAATGAATTTAAAAAATTCCAAATACTATTTTAAAGGCAAATGGATTGGGAGAAATAATGTTACTATTCTGGTAAAATCTCAGGAAGTGTCATTAAAAGAAGAAAAAGAAATTACGGGAGGAATTAGAGTCCCCCCGAGAAGAGTGAATATACTTGCACTTTATTCCACCCCAGAGGGTTAGACAGATTTTAATGAGCTTGAATAAACAAAGTGAATGTAAACACTTGATGTAAAGAAGAACTAAATTGCCTCTCCAATTGTCATTTTAGTTGATCCAGAGTACCAGAAGGAGGCAGAACAGAGACATAGAGAACTGGCAGCTAAAGCTGGAGGATTTAACGACTTTGCAACTTTAGCTGTCATCTTTGAACAGTGCAAATCTAGGTATGTGAGTTCTATGTACTGGAAATTGTCAATTTGAAATATAGTTCCAATCTGTACTTACTACTATCATAGGTGACTGTAGAAAATTCGGTTCAGTGAGGATGATATTGACCTCAAGGTATTTTTATGAACATTAGTGAGATTTATCTATGTCAGGTGACTGTTAACTCAGTAGGCATTTATTATATAATATTAGTTCTCTTCTCTCCCTAAACCTTTCCAGAAAAATGACCTTATGGAATTTTGGTTCTATATAAGTAGCTCAGATGAGAAAATGATTGGATATTTGTTAAATCATGTGATTAAAGAGATACCCATTTGCAAATTATTTTTTAATTCACTCAGCATTAATTTGTTTTTTCAAATTCTTTAAAGTGCTTTTTTCAGTAATTGGACAGTTCTCATAAAAGGGCTGACAATTGCTTATGGGTTTCTAGTTTTGTAATAGAAATGAGATTGTTAGACTTTCACTTAAAGAAGATATTTTTGAGATACCAGTACTTTTGTCTTACAGTGGAGCTCCAGCTTCGTGGTGCCAAAAACATTGGATTCATTGGAGGTGCTTATTTTCTGCATTTCGTGTTGAAGCTCAACTTCGAGAACTAATCAGGAAGCTTAAACAGGTGATTGTTATAATGGCTTTTTTCTTGAGTAGCATTTTGGCAAGACCCACTGAGTACCAAAATCATATAAATTATGAGATGTTCCAGTTTGGCTTGTAGGAACAGGCATCATTCCTAACCCTGTGTGAGCACCAAGCATTGTAATCTCTTATCTTTGTAGGAGGTTCTTTTCCTGGCTTTGGGCAGTTTCCTCACATTGCTATGCTGATCAATACTCACCTTTTATTTCTCAGAGATCACTAACCCTTATTGCGTGATATACAGTATTTTGGAAATCATTACTTCATACGTTTTGTCCATTTTTTGGTTGTTTCAAGCAGAAGGGTAAGTCTGGTCCCTCTTACTCCATATTGGCCAGAAACAGAATCTTTAGAAATACTGATTTTTCAAAAGAAAAGATTATTTTAAATTGTTCTGTGAGATTTACCACCACATATATATATATTCTTTCAATAGCAAAGTGATTTCCCAAGAGAGACTTTTGAAGGCCCTAAACATGAAGTACTACGAAGATGTCTCTGTGCAGGTTATTTCAAAAATGTAGCCCGAAGGTAAGCAATATTAGTGTGACTACATTATTGAACTATTTAATATTAAAGATTGACGGTTTGATTTAAGCTCTGTGATTATGATGACATCAGCTACGGTGAACCTTTTCATAACTTGTGCAGGGGGAGCTGCAGCGATTCAGAGTGGGATGTTGGAGTTCAAGTGGGGCGACGGGGGCGTCTGTAGGACAGCTGTCCAGCACGGGGTATCAGTGCCTACGTTGAATTACAAGGTTTCTTGTAAAGGGATGGCTCTGTGGAGTATGAAAGCCAGACAGGTTGAGGTGGCATCCCTGAGGAAGGGAAAGTTGGTATGGGGTATCAGAGCTTGAGCAGGATGGGGAAAGCATTCACATGGGAATTGTTCAGTGCTTAGTGTCCGAGTTTGAGTGTAGTGAGAGAAGGCATCTTTGTAGGGAAAGGGGTAACAGTGGTGGTGATGGGAGATTCGTTAGATACAGAGGAACAGATCACATAATTAAATACATTAAAGATAATGGCGCAGAGAGTTAGAAATATGGAAAAGGAGACAACGAGAAGGAACTTTGTAGTCCTGGAATGGAATTTCAGGGTATCATTATGAACGTATGTTTTTTTAATATAGTTGGATGGATAGTTAGATATGAGAATAAAAATAGATATTACTGTGTGTATATATAACATATATGTGTGTCTATAAATATTTATATACACATATACCCTAGCTCTAAAATGAACTGGGAGCAATGACACCATTATAGCAATGAATATACTTAGTACCCAGATCTTGACTTGGAAAAACCATCTGCCACATAAAGGACTCAGGGCTCTTTGGAGAAATAGGACTGGGAAAGAACAAGATGAGCCCAGAACATCTTACTTTGCCTGCAAGCAAAGAAGTGATCAGTGAAGTTTGAGGCCGTGTCAAGTACACGATCAGTCAGTCCTGTACTGATCAAATATGGAAAATTTTGAGCATCAAAATAAATAATGATAGTAAGGGATTATACAATCCATTGCATAAAATGTGAAATCCTGGGTCTGTAATCATAAATTAATAAATGAGTAAATTAAAAGTTTAATGACAAATGGAATTATTTACATAGTTGAGCATCTCTCCACAAAATTCTTATTAATTACAAGGGAAAAAGTAACTTTTCAGTGGAGAAGCCTGGCAGATGCTTCTCCACTGAATCCAGCAATCAAAGTGAACATTATCAGTTATGAAACAAATCAAAATCGTGTTCTTCCTGATAGGATATAATGAAAACACAGCATCACTTCTGTGATATTCCTGCCAAAGATGCATAACCTGAATCTAATCATCCTAAAACAGACAAACTCACATTGAGAGACATACTACAATATCACTTAACCTTTAAAGGTGTCAAGATAATGAAGGTCAATGAAAAACTGGGGGAGTATTCCAGAATGAAGGAGACTAAGAGGACATGAAAAGTAAAGGCAATACATGATTCTGAATTGGATCCTTTTGCTATAAAGGATATTAAGACATTTGGTAGAATTTCAGTGGAGTCTGAAGAAATGTTAGTCATGTATCGTGTTAATTCCCTAGTTTTGTTGGTTGTATCATGGTTATGTATGTAAATGTCCTTTATTATAGGAAATGCACACCCAGGTATTTGGGGGTGATAAGGCATAGGTTGGGAATTAACTCTCAAATGGTTCAAGTAAATATTTTTATACTATACAAATACCGGGGATGCCAAAAAAATGTATACACGTGACTTGAATTTGTCTTTTGTTATCGGTATATATTGAGTACAATTTCAATACAGTTTTTTCCTTTCTTAAAATGTGTATACATTTTTTTGGCACCCTCTGTATATACTGTACAGATATATAAAAAAATAATTATAATGCAGTCTGATCTGGGTTATAATAGGAATATATATAAGTTCTATAGGAAATCAGTTGTGATGATTGAACAAGGGTTATTTTTTTGACAAGTTTTTGGAATAACATTTATGTAGGGAAGTATAGAAGAGGATACGAATTTGATATGAAGACCATGAATTAGAAAAAGGATAGATGAGATGTTGTAATTGTCAGATTTTAGAATGGTGAAACTCATACCTTGAAAAAGAGATGTAACATAATATAATATAAAGAATACTATGTTTAAGTTAGAAGACTTATGTTTGGAACTTGCTTTCACCAAACATTAGCTCTGTGACCTTGAGAAGGCTAGCTAATTTTTTTGAATCTCAGTTTTGATCATAAAGTGCCTGGCTCTCAAAACTTACAGGTTCTTTTGAGCCTTTATTATAAAAACATTTTGGAAACTCTAAAACACAAAGACAATATTATTGTTAATATTACTACTTATTAACCAAAAATATTTATACTTAACTGAAATGACTGTTTGTTTAAGTTGTATCATTAATTTTAGATGAATTGGCAGAGAAATTATAGTGACAATTGAATAAACCTGTTTATAGTGTTTTTTGTAACAGAACATATTATAATAGTTCATTGTTTGACTTAGTGCTTTACTTGTTTGTTTTACAGTATTGTCTTTATCCTTTGGTTTTTTTTTGTTTTTAGATCTGTTGGGAGAACGTTTTGCACAATGGATGGGCGTGGAAGCCCAGTTCACATTCATCCTTCCTCAGCAGTAAGTACCTTATTTTTAATAAGGAGAAGAACTTTGTAAAGGTATAGGAATAAGTAATATGTAAATGTCTTCTATTTTTCACTTTGAGGTTAAGTTTAGCATACGTCTATATTACATAAAACTGAAAAGGTGTTGAATAGGCCCATACCTCCTGTTTGAAGAATACAGGGATTAATTCAGGAGTTTGGGCTATTAGTATTTGATTGATCTAATGTGGAATAAGGCAGTTTATTGAGTTATCATCCTCAAATTAATTCTTTTATATAGCTTCATGAACAGGAAACCAAACTTGAATGGATAATTTTTCATGAGGTATTGGTTACCACCAAAGTCTACGCAAGAATTGTGTGTCCAATCCGTTATGAGTGGGTGAGAGATTTGTTACCCAAGTTGCATGAATTTAATGCACATGATTTGAGCAGTGTGGCCCGACGTGAAGCAAGAGAAGATGCAAGAAGGAGATGGACAAATAAGGAAAATGTAAAACATCTAAAGGGTGAGTGTATCACTTGTTCTAGTGATATAAGTCCAGAGAACACAAATGTCCAAATTCTCATATAATTACAGAAATATTGTTACACGGCTTAGATTCTGGCTCTGTCTACTCAGAAAGGAAAGAGTTGTCATGAGTCTCAGACTTAGTTATTTTGACTTCCTTCTTTCCTTTCAGTTAATCTTGTTTTTCTTAACCCTTCTATCCAAAAACATTATTAACAACAGTATGTACTGAGGTTTTACCATTTGCTAAAAGCTTGTATTACCCCCATTGAATTTTCACAATAACCCTATGACATAAGTACGTATCTCCACTTACAGAGGAAGTATTTAGCAGTGTGTAATAATTTGCTGAACATCCCATAGCTAATAATTAGTGCGTCTGGATTCTGAATCCAAGAAACCTGATTCTTTGTCCTGTACTCTTTCTTAACTATTACGCCATAGTGCTTCCCAGTATACTTTACTATTTTTATTTGGTTTATAAAATTTTGTGAATTGTTACTTCAGAAGATCTTTTATTTTCCATAAAATGTTAGGTCCCTAGTTGGGAGGCTGAAACAGTTGTGCTACTGATCTAGGACACAAAACTTATTTCTCAGCTCACACTTGTTTCTTACTTGAGAAATAAGGAAACTTATTTCTCAGTAAAGCTTTCAGAGGCTGATTGATGGAGCAAATTATATTATCCTTACTTGATATCCCTGAGAAATAGAATGGTGGGAAATTTTGCTCAAGATCATGGAACAGTCATTTTAGAAACATTAGACTTGTGTTTTGTTGCAGGGTGTAACTGCACTACATGCTTGAATAGGGTCAATTTGTCTGACTCCTTAGGACTCAGAAAACTGACCATTTTTTAACCATAGAATACATCATTTTTTTTGAAAGGACAGAATTTAATTTTCTTTTTTCTCTATAACATTAAAAATCTGGGCATCTTTTTCTCTTTAACTTAAATTTCTAGTACTGAATCTCAAAACTAAAGTTTTACTGAATTAATTTGTAATGTTTTCAGATGGAATATCAAAAGAAGTCCTAAAGAAAATGCAAAGAAGAAATGATGATAAATCCATATCAGATGCACGTGCTCGTTTCCTTGAGAGAAAGCAGCAGAGGTCCCAGGATCACAGTGACACACTGAAGGAAACAGGCTAAGCAGTTAACCCTCCAATTCAGGAAGTAGGAAAAGCAGCCAGGAAGTGTGCTTCTACTTTGCCATTTATGTCAGCACTACCAAGAGGGAAGTGGTCAGCAGCTGTCATTAGCATACGAGCTAAAAGTAAATCAAAGCTCGTCAATGCTAATAAATGGAATTTTCAAAGGAAAGATTGGATTGCCATAGTCGTAGGTAATATTGTATGAAACCAATGAAAGACAGGACATGTGACATTTTTTCCTCACTTCAATTTTGCTGGCCTTAACTGGTTTCAAATGCTGTCGTTGAGATATTTTCAAAGGACATTGAATTGTATGTAATCAACGTGTATTCCATTTGCATTGACGCATTAAAAATTATTTTCCTTAAATCTCTTTAAGGCCTTCTTGTTGCTGTTAGAATAGTATTATATCAGGTTATCAGGTATGTGACCATTTCCTTCAGAAGGCTGAACATAAGAGGTTGTTACTCAGCAATACTTAGATGTCTAACTGTTTAATTGCTAAAGAGCTTTATAGATATTTAGAGAAAAGAGTTAATCAATTAGTAAATAAGAAAATTGCCTATGGCAAGATTCTTTGTTGAATTAATATTAATCCTTAAATTGATTTTTCTGGGATTATACAAATTCCTTTTTATATAAAAGTATATTGTTTAAAACAGTAGCTATAGCCATTAACCAAAGGACAGATGATATATATATATGTTCTTTTTTTAGCTGTCCCTGCATACTTGTATCAGCACCATGTATGTAGGTATGACAGAGTTTCAAACAGCCCCTCCACCTGGCATACTCTCTTGCCTCCAGCTGCTTGGGTAGGACCACTTAAACATCTACTATGCCAATCTTGAGATGGGATTTTCAAAGCAGCCAACACTACATCCCCAGTGTCTCAAACTGGAACCTTGAGGCTAATTAGCATCACACTCAGGCCACATTCGACACTTGCCCACTCTGTTGTTTACTGCCTTGTATTCTAGTTATTTGTGTACTTGTCTCCCCCACTAGATTATACGCTCCTTGTGGGCAGGGACGATGTCTTTTTCATCTTTGTATCTTTCATGGCACCTAGCACAGTGCTTTGCACATAGTAGTCACTCAATGTTTGTTAAATAAAGCTATTAGTGTCATTAAAATTCAAAAGGCAGTAGAATGTGTGTTTTTAGATTTTTATTTTTTTTTTTGGTAAAAACTAATAATCTAATGTTTTTATAGGTGACTAATACTTTTGCAGTTATTTCCTTTGGCAGCTAAATAGTTTTCTGTTCAATATTAGAAACTTGAAGCCTTTATTGAAAAATCACATGTGGACCATGTGTTTGTTCTTGAAGTAAGGTGAGTGGTGATGGTTTCTGTGAACATTCCCAGAATTGTTAATTTGCTCATTTTAATCTTCAGTGTTCCAGACACTGTTTCAGCACATTAGTCCTATCAGTTTCTCTTCTCAGGTATATGTATCTTTGCATTTCCTTAGATGTGGATTCTTGGAATGAAAGCTCTTTTATTTCAGTAAATATTTATTAAGCACACGACCTGAATCTATAGTCCATACTCAAATTTCATTAATTCTCCCAATAATGTCCTTAGTAATTTCCCCTGTTCAGGATCCAGTTAAGAATTATGTATAATTTTTAATCTGGAAAAAGTCCTTAGTCTGTCTTTCACATTTAACATTTTTGAATAATATTTTAAAATAATACAGGCTAGTTATTTTATAGAATGTCCTAAGTTTGGGTTTCTCTGATGTTTACTCATGGTTATGCATTTTTGACTGGAATACTGCATAAGTGATAACAGTGTCTTTCTCAAGACATCAAATTTGGAGGCACGTGGTATTTGCCCCTTATTGATGATATTAATTTTGATTAGTTGGTTACAGTGTTTTTTTTATTTCTTCAATTTAGTTACTCTTATAAGTAATTTGGGGGAGGGATACTTTGAGATTATGTGAAGTAGCCTATTCCTCATAAATTACCACCCTGTGGGTTTTCATGAACTGATGATTCTTGCCTGAATGAATTTTATTCATATGGTTGCAAAATGGTGATTTTTTTTTCTAATTCTTTCCTATATTTATTTGTTGGCATTATATTATAAGGAAGAGCTTTCCTTGAAGAAGAATTTCCTATAATCAGATGGGTGCTAGGAACTGCATAGATCAAGACAGAATTAGAAAGCAGGGGGTATCTGAGATAGGTGGCAAACTGTCCAGTTTATTTGGTGCATAGAGTATATATAGGAGAGTAATAGGCTGAAAATGTTGGTTGAGGACAGATTATGGAAGGTTTTGAAAGGCACATTATGGAATTTGGGTATGTTCTGTGCTATATGTAAATATATTGGAGGGGAATGGATGACATCATTACAGCTTTAAGGTAATTGTGAAAATGGTGTCAATAAGAGGAATTTATTTCCATTGAGAGGGCTGTGAGAAGTAGTATGAATGGAATAATACTGGATCTAGTTAAGATGGAAGAGCTTTGGAGGAAAAGTGGTGGTTATAAAGTTTGTTCTTAAAAGAATGAGGATTACATTCTGAAAGTACACACTGTTCCCCCAATAAAGGCCTTGTGAAAATGGTGTCGATAAGAGGAATTTCCCAATGAAATCTTTAAAAAAAAAAAAAAAAGAATGAGGATTCACCTTCAAATTACTCAATGAAACAAAACAAAAAGAAACAAATGAAGACAAATGTTATCATAGAATATTGGGCAAAGGACCTGATCAGTCACTTCATAAAGAGGAAACATAAATGGTCAATAAAGAAGATACTGAATCTTCCTAGTAATTAGGAAAATACAGTTGAAAATAACAGTGAGATGCCATCAGGTTGGCAACAATTCTCTTCCATCAGATTGGCAATAATGAATATGTCTGAAAAGTATTGACATAGAATAAATTGTTCTTATTTTAGAGAACATTTTGGCACTGTCTAGTGAAGTTGAAGGTGTGTATAACCTGTGGCCCAGCAAGCTCACAGAACTCTGAGATTATATAAAATACTCTGTTTCTTATAAAATGTGACTCCCATAGATTTAGTATCAGTTGATTTATGTTAAATACATTAAAATCTTTAAAATAAAGCATTCATAAAAATGTTATATATTCCATTGTTTCTATAGTAAAACATTGAAAATATACATATAGCTATCAATAGGGAAGTGGTTGAATAAATTGTGGTATGTTTTTATGGTCAAATTCTTTACAGCACTGAAAGTGATATTTGAGACTCCTGATACCTATTCCCAAACGGCTTCGCAGAACAGATAAACCAGTTTACATTCCTAACAGCAATGTAGTAAAGTGCCTGTCTTACTGCAGCTTTATAGTCTCAAAAATATTATGTTAACTAAAGACCAAAAAAGGTGCCTCATTATTTTGTTAATTTACATATTTAGATATTCCACCATTTTTCCTTATGTTTAAATTGTCTACAAGAAATAAAATTAACTCATTTGACTTTGATAAGGCCAGACAGTAAATATTTTAGACTTTTGGGTCATAGTCTCTATTGCAACTACTCTATTGTAGTATAAAAGCAGCCATAGATAATACATAAACAAATGCGTATGTCTGTATTCTAATAAAACTTTATTTATGGACAATGAAATTTCAATTTTATATAATTTTCATGTCAGGAAATATTCTTTTGATTACATTTTTTTAACCACGTGCATTCTAATCCAGGGTAGCAACTTTTCATATACCTAATTAAAATTATTTTATTTGAAAGAAAAAAATCTTAATTTCATGAAATACCCGATTTTCCTGGTTTTCGCCTTTTCTTCATAGCAGAACTGATGGGATTGAGCATGTCAGGAATCAATAATTTAAAATTTTAATCTTTATTCTCCCAAAGATTTTTAAAATACCTATTGCTTGTTAGCTGTTCCTTTAACCTTAAAATATGAATACAAAACTCTCTTGTGAAGCTATAGAAGATTTTTCAAAGAATCACATATTCAGATAAAATCTCTGTATGTTTCTTAACCTAATACTGCTTGGTGCTCAGCTGAAACATAGGAAATGAGATCAGTCAACCCAAAATATAGCCTACCACCCAGTTTGGTGCTTTTTGTATATGGTGGTATTTAGAAATGATTGTTGTGCCAACTCTGGGTGTGATTATTAACAACATAAGTTAGCCAAGCCTTCGAAATAAATAGGTGGTGCAGTCAATAAATGCTATAATAGCTTGAGAAGTAGGGTAAATAGATTTTAAACTCAGTTTTTTAGGGAAAGTAGGACTTGGACTACAAGAAAAAAGACAGGATTTGTGTGGTTGGGGAAAGGAGTGAGAGTTAAATAATGGAAAGATTATCAGTATCACCTTGAGAGGGGCTTTTTTGAAGTGTTTTGCAGTTTCTAGTCTATAATTTGGATTAACACTTAGTAGGTCAAATGAAGAATAAGTTGAGTGCCACTCATTTTGCAGATAGTTAAATTTGAAAGTCATCTTGGACTGGGGTTTTCCTTTTAAAAAGTGCAACATTTATAGACTGCCATTGCATGCCAGCTCACTATCCCAATAGTTCCTTTTCAAGAAATGGAATTTTAAAATTATTATTATTTTTTATTGGGGAACAATGGGAAACAGTTTTTTTTTCCAGGACCCATCAGCTCCAAGTTAAATCACTGTTTTCAATCTAGTTGTGGAGGGCACAGTTCAGCTCCAAGTCAAGTTGTTGTTTTCACTCTAGTTGAGGGTGAAAATTCCCATGTGGGAATTGAACCAGTAAGCTGGGTGTTAGGAGCACTGCGCTCTAACCAACTGAGCCAACCCGCCACCCCAGAAATGGAATTTTTAAGGCCTCCTCAGGCAGGGGGCATGTAATCAACTGATCTAATAGTTAGCTATAACTGATCTAATGGTTAGCTAGATAATCTGAAAATATAGAGATGATAAAGGGTTGTCTTTATCAGATTTTTATTTTCACCCTGTAGAAAGCTGTATATTGGTACATCTAACCTGAAGAGACCTTTTCATTTTTCATGCCTTTTAGTGCTAACAGGGTTGGTTCAAAGAAGAAAAATAAAATTTAAATCAATAACCATGAGGTAGGTTCATATGAATACTACATATTTTTCATTACTGGAGTGTAATGAATAGTAGTTGTATGATTGTATACATTAAACTCACAATTATTTGGAATATGAGCAACCAGGAAAAGAAAATAACCCGGTTTTGGGTTTATTTTACATGATCCTCTTTTATCAGTCATGACATGTTACTAAGGCAATTTTTAAAAAGTCATTTCTAGTGTGTTCTAAATTTGGTACATACTCGGACCAGGCAACATTTGCAGGAGTATTGTACAAAAACATCACAGTGATGAACCTGAGGCCTTTTTAAGTTTCATAATTGCTTTCCCTACATAAAACGTTTTTTTTTTGAAAAGCCTTTTCAAAAGATTTTAACATTATTTTTCATTTTTTTGTACTGAAAAGTATTTGTTGACCATGTAAATTCAATTTTACACTTCCTTGAAACTTTGCTATTATTCAGTTAGTGAAAACTTTACCAAATCTCAGTCCTTAGCCATTCTGTTCTGAAGTAGAGTTTACTACCATAACAAGGCCACATATGTGTACATTGCCACTGATGGGAGTACCTACCCCTGGAGTGTGACAGAATTTTAAGATTACTGAGAGAACACGTTTGTGGGTCATGCCTTATTTTGAATTGGAGACAGTAATAACTCTAGAAAGTGAAAAGACAGTTCCACATGTTTAGAAAGGAGGAAAAAAATAGCCCTTAACAATCATTCCCACGCCTTGAGCCTCATTGCCCTTCATTCTATAGATCCTCTCAAGCTTCTTGTGACTTGTTTTTGGTTGTAAAAGAGATGTTGTGATGTGGCATTTGATCCCCTATTGATCAGCAGGGTTATAACTTCTGGGTTTTCTGTCCACAATGCTCTATCACTATATTTGAACCAACCTTCCTGAGATGACTTTGTAAGGTAGTGTTATTATAAGCTTTATTCCTCTGCTGGCCTCTGATTTAACCTTTAGAAAACATGCGAGGGGCCTGTGTAATATGAATAGATTCCAGACCGTATTCCCACAGGACTAGTCTTGGCTATCCTGACATGGAATAAAGATTCACTATAGATCTTATTGCCATCTTTGAAGCATTATAAACTTGTCTATGTAAATTAGGTTTAGGGCAAGCCTGAGTGAATGATACTGAGTATCCGAGTTAAGTTCGAGAACATTTCATTCTAAAAAAGGCCACAAAATTTTTTTTCTTTTTGTGTCCTTTTGGGTGAGCGTTGCCTATAATCAGTGCCTTATACAGGGCTAAAATAAAGCGAGCACTGTATGTTGACTGATACCTGAGCCACTTACTGTGCGTTTGATGTACTGCCCTTGATTTAATCCTGCTGGGATTCGTATCAGTGGCCCTAGAGGGCTGAGATGTTTCAAAGCTGCGGTTTAAATGGCAAAACCACTTATCTTACTTGGGTAATGCTAAAGTATATCCTGTTTGGTTTTGCTAAAATCTGAATTTTAAATATTTGGTACTGGTGGATTAGGTTTAAAGTTCTGCTTTAAAATTAATCTCTTAATGTTTGAGGAATGCCTTTACGTTGTGGTTTTTGCAATGCAACTAGCTCACACTGTTTTTAAAAGGTCAAGTTAAACAGCAGGGACCTTAATTCAGGGACTGCTTGAAGATGAATAATACAGAGGAACTTTCGACAATGATAAGTTTTTCTGAGGTGTCATTCTCATGTGAGGTTAACCTGTATTATAGTTATCGGCATAAAACATAAAAAAGGTTTTGAGAAATTGGCACGCCTTAAAATAGATGAACAATGCAGTTTTTGCTAATGGTGCTTGCTGTGACTCAGAGCAAGGATATTCTGCTAAAAAAATAGCTTCAAATTGAAAGAACTTGGACCATTTTTTAAACATGGCTACCTTACCTAAACCATTTTCTGAAACCAAAGGATGATGATACATTTATAGTAGTACTCTTATTAAAAGACTTTGTCATACTTAGGGGGGAAAAACCCCCAGCATTTGTTTTCTGGTTTATTAGGCTATTTATTTTCTTCTCTAACTTAATATGGTACCTGAAAACAAAGCCCTTCAGTTACTGCTCAGGTAACTGTTCATAGTGACTCAGCCTTTGGGGCTTCTAAACCAAGGATTGACAATCTTTTTTTCCCTGCCTCTGCATCTTTAGCGACAACAGCATACTACCATACAAAGCTCTTATTACCTCAGCCAAAATTACTGATTTTTAAAATGCAATTTTGGTTTTTCAATTTTTTACCATCTGGACCATTTTTTTCTCTTGAAAAATTTTGGATTTTTTGATTTGAAGTATACAGTGTTCAAAATGAGCGGGTATATTGTAATCTATTTTTATTCTCCCTAAATGATTTCTGAGAACTATGCATTCACTAGATTTCTGTGTGTGATGACACAGCAGTCACTTTAACACAACCTCAGTGCACTTTTGGTTAGATATTGCCCACCAAATATCCAAGCTAAAATCAATTCCTTTGGGGATTCTAAATGTAGTTAAAATTACACAGGTCTGTACGAAAACACAAGTTATTAATAAATTTCAGTGGCTTGTTCATGATATAATTTGTATCCCAGATTATAATTGGAAACGTTTCTTAAGCTATAGCTTTTACTGGAATAAAACAATAAGTCCTATAGATTTTTAATTTAGAATTTGTCTATTTCCAGAAAGGATTGAAAGTAGCTATTATACTGGTATTAGGAAGGTCATTTACAATGTTGCAGAATACAGAACATCTTCAAGTATTTGGCTTAACAAAATGAAATTTTGCCAAGCATAAATATTTACTCTTATGACATGGTGGCAAGGCTTTTCTTTGCAGAACGTTCTCTGCTGTTTCTTACCTGCCAAAGATTCTTCCCTCATCCTCAGTATGTGACATATATTTTGGAAAAAACAAAGCAATTTAAATGATGAAGCAAACTTCTCTAGGCAAAACTGCTTAACACACAAAATCATTGCATACTTAATAGTGTTCTACGTTTTTAACTGGGAAGGGCACTAAAAATCACTGTATACTTGAGTATTTCCTCAAGATCTTTCTGGAAAAATAATCACATCTCTTATCAAGATGAAAGGCACGGAACTAAATTTTTTTTTGTCATTGTATTTGTGCTAGTATGAAATATTACAGCTTACAATTTAGCAATAAAGTACTGGGAAGGTTATTAATCGTTAATTAATACCATAGATACATTAATGCTGTTAGAAAGACATGACACTCCTGCTTTGAAGCGCTTACATTTCCAAACAGTGCTAATTTATAAGCAATGTGGAGGTGGCCCTGCCAATAGTTAGTTAATCCCTTTCTCCAAGAGTGTTCATTAGCCACACCGAGGAAGAACCTTAAGGTTTTACAAACCACCCTTAACCTAATTATCTAAATCTTCCGAGTCTCGTGATTTGATGTGGCCAAAAGATTCCTGCTACAATTTTGGTCCAGTTCTTCCGCGTATTTATGATACTCAAACCCTTTAACACCAAAAAATGTATTACTAAGCTAGGCCGATATGCATGTCCGCCAAAATGTCCGCAGAAACGTTAAAAGCTATCACAAGGCCAGTTTGAGATACCTCAGAAATGGCCTTCACTGTCCTTCGAGCCACTTTTTAAAGTAACATCCGAAGAGACTGCTAGCTCTTAGTTAAGAATCCAAGCGTGTCTCTCCAACCGTCAGAAGGGTGTGCATAGGGCAGGGAGGATTTTAAACCCCATTTCACTCCCCCGTCCCTGAGATGTAAGAAAACACCCACTATATGAAACTAGGCGGGGGAGAACTGCAGCCAGCTGCCAAAAAAGCGCTCTGCAGGGAGGTCGTTTCCCTGAGTCACGGAGAGGGCGGGAGGCTGGGCCCATCTGCCCACTCCACGTTCTCTTCGTAAGGGATTCAGTTTAAATAGGCAGGACCCACAGGGAACGGGAGCAGCACCACCATTCCTCAAGGCGGTCCAACAGCCACCGCATTCCCAGGAGACTCCACATTTCTCTAGAACTCGTTCTGCATTCTGGCAGCAATCAGCCAACCCATCCTGACCAGCATCACGTGCACCCGGAAGTACGTGGGTGGGACCTAAAGCGCCCACGGAAATGACGTCGGTCGCCCCTAGTCGCATGATGTGGCAAAATGCAAAAAAAAAAAAAAAAGAAAAAAAAGAAAGGAGGGAGGGAAAAGCCGGAGGCTGGGGAAAGTGATGAGTCCAAAAAAGTAGTCCCTTCGCTTCCTCCAATTCCCCTCATGTGTCAGCAGTAAGCGAGTCCCACAGCGCATTGCGTCCAGAATTCCTGCGCCCGCAGCACCGCGGCGCTCCGTGGAGGGGTACATAAGACGGAGGGGGTGAGGTGACTTGGGCGGAGTTCTGTCGCCGGGATCCCTCCGCAGGGCTCAGCCGTTTCCGGAGTCTGCGCTGCGCCCGGTTCCGCCATTGCGGCTCTCCCGGACCCTGGAGCCTCCGCCCCCGACCCGAGCTCTTTCGTCTGCCTGCCAGTTTCCTGCGTCCCCGGAGAGTATCCTGCTGAGCCCAGCCTACCCCCTCCCTTTTCTCCTCCTCTCCCTTGGAGAGTCCGGGCAGCCACTGCCCCGCAGCCCCAGTGACAGGAGGAGACCATACCCCCGACAGCGCCATGGCCCAGATTCTGCCAATTCGTTTTCAGGAGCATCTTCAGGTGCGACTGGGCCCTGGCTGGTCAGGGCTGTGGAGAGGGTGGTAAGGAGGAGAAAGCTGGAGTCTAGGCCAAGCAAAAAGCTGAATCGGAGGTGGGGGTGGGGGTTGTCGGTGTCCGGGGTAGATGGAGGATGGGGGCGCTATTTTGGAAAGCTTAAAGGGTTAAGTGATGTGGGGTTTGGATGGAAAGGACGAGAGTCGGGGTGCAAAGTGCCGCGAGGCCTGTCGTGGGTTCGAGGGCCTTTCTGTCTTCGCTTCCTGGATGGCAAGAACTGCGCATACTAACTCCACCCCTCTCCCCGTTTTATTCAGTTCATTCATTTGGATAGGTTGGAGCGGGGGGAATTCTCCGTGTTTCTTCCGGAGCAAGGGTTTCATCGCCTAGGTCAGTGCAGGGCTGTCACCTCCCATTGCTCTTTTTCCCCCAACGTGTCTGCACCCAGGAGTTGTAGGGCGGGTGGGTTGGGGAGGAGCAATCTTTTTCTTCCTTCCTTTTGCGGCTCTCATCTGGGAAAGGCACCTTCCCCTGGGGGTGGGGGGAACGGCGGTGGTTTGCCTCTTGCCATCCCCGAGGCAGTAGGAACAGAAGGTCACTGAAGGAACTGGAGGATAGAATGGAGGAACGTATTTCTCAGGGCGGT
This sequence comes from Rhinolophus ferrumequinum, assembly GCF_004115265.2. Taxonomy (NCBI): domain Eukaryota; kingdom Metazoa; phylum Chordata; class Mammalia; order Chiroptera; family Rhinolophidae; genus Rhinolophus; species Rhinolophus ferrumequinum. The sequence goes on along the minus strand of NC_046304.1, from coordinate 26,491,228 downwards.
GTCAATCTGAGTGCGTGGGGTCAAGGTCCCTAGGGGAACTCGCCTTTTTTCCCCTCTCTCTTGAGTCCTGGGCATGGAATGGCCCTCAATCCCCTCTTTGGTTCTGGAAGGTAGGAAGGGTTATGGAGAGGTTATCTTGGGGTCTGCTGGAGTGTAGCAGGTAGTTGTGGGCGTGAGTACCTCCCTCAGGTTTGCTGGAATCAAATCAAGCCCTGAGGATAAAGCACACCTGCTCTGAGATATGCAAGGTTTTGGGCCTGTAATTGGCTTCCTTTTCGTAGGTTCTAGAATTCTTCCCCATGGTGCGTTATCCTGTAGACAACATACTGTCTTATCTGGCAACATGCCCAGGGAGGGCCCAGGCAGGTGATCATTGGAAGGTTTGACTGAATTAAGCCTTTTCTGAGCTGATTTCCCTGGTTCACCAATCCTGGTTTCACTTTGGCTGAAATAATTTATTAATATTAATGTGCTTTCTTCCGAAATACCCCTTAAAGAGGCTTGCCTCAGCTCAATCTTCTGAAGAGCTAATTTCACAATGATAAAAGAGACTGGTTTGACATGACACTAATACTAGTGACCTATTGGCTATCGGACACTTTACCACTAGAAGGCTAATTTTATTTACTTTTTTCCCATTGGTATAACATACATTAAGGATTCTTGTTAATAAAAAGGTTTAATGTATCAGTAACATAATTTCATATTTCTTTACAGGTATTATCACCTTTGCTTGCATCAGCAAGAAATTCTTTTCCTTTTAAGTCTTGAAATGTAATGAATAATCTTTACTCAGAAAATGAGTTAAGTAATGCCTTTTCTTCAATCATCTATGGTTTTCAGATAACTTATCTGAAGTAATGGAACACTATTTTACAAAAGGTTAAAAAAATGTTAAGTGACCTAATGGACACGGAGAAGTTATTGTTTATGCTCAATCTAAATTTTAATTGCTGTGCTTACTTCTGTTCAAGTGGGGTGTAAATGAATGTGTAGGTTTAGGGGAAAAATGTCCTTGGGTGTGGGGGAAAACACAGGCTTCTCACACTGAAGTGCATATGATGTATAATCTTTCTGCAGACAGAGGTTTGTAAAATCATACACAAGAGAAGCAGGTATAGTTGCTGATTACAAGGCAGAAATACAGCCCACTAGTAAGTCTTATTTCTTAACTAGTGGTGGTTTGAGCAATAGCTTGTCACACCTAATTAAGAAGAAACAAGAATTGTTAAATAATCCCAACGATTGGAATCCAACCTTTTAACTGATTGAAGACAGGTTTAATGTGAAGACGGTCTGATATCTAAAGTATTTGAAATTTCTGCAAATACTTGAGTGAAGCCATTTTCTTCTCAAATAATTTGAAGATTTGAGCATAAAGCAGCTTTGTAAATATACTTGAATAATTTAGTCATCCCTTTTTTGGACTAATATGCCATGCCTAAACTTAAGCTTGCTACTGTGACTTTGTACTCCAACTGGTAGTGATTAGTTGTGCAAGGATCCCCAATCACCAACCTCTTCCAGGAAAATATACTCCTGACTTCTCATTTTTATCCCTTCCTTTTTTAAAAATAAATAAGAGTTGTTTTAATTAGCATTTTAGGTCTTTGACCTCTGAGTCCTGCCAGTTTGCTAAGTAGCAGAAAACTTTCTGAAGCACGTAGGATAAAAATTGGGAACAAGAATTGAGGAACTTGAGTGTAGAGTTAGCTTGTGAAAGGTAGACTGTAAATGAATTTATTTCTATACTATGTAACTACTTTGGCCAACTGAAGGATCTATCATCAAGGCTTGAAATTGCAGCAAATAAATAATAATATTTTAAGTTATGAAAGATTTTTTTTTTCTCTTTTAGGATGTTTAGGCTGATAGCAGTCAACAGATGAGTGCCTATTTGAGACATTGCTAGAGTTGCAGATTCTAAAAAAAACAAAACCTTAGGCTACATATAAAATGTTGCCTGCAATTCTTAATTCTTTGCACATTAAGTATCTTTATGTCAATGAACACATTCCACTGTTTACCAGGTTTCTCAGGTCTGTAATTAAAAATCTCCACTCTGTTTTCTTCCCTTTGATCCGTAGACTCAGGCATGGAATATGTTGTGAGTTGAATGGTAGGAGTTTTTGCTATGGTGGTTTTGGTTTGCAAAGAGACAGCAAAGCTAAGTATTACTGGGATATGGTGTATGTTTAACGGTACTGCCTGGAAGAGGCATACTGCTTGGAATTGTGCTGCATTCTATCCTGGGAATAGCTTCCAAGTTTAAGATGTATCGTGTTTTTCAGAATTTTCCTAATGATCAATTTACTTGGCTTAAAGATATGGCTAATTCTAATGACTGTGCTTTTACTCTTTAGGAAATAATTTAAGACATGGAAGTGTGTGTGTGTGTGTGTGTGTGTGTAGAACCTCAGTCATTTTCAGTTTTAGTGTGCAGTGAAATACATGATTTCACAAACCTTAACCTGTGATATTTGAATTATATTTAACAAGATATTTTCTTCTAGCATTGTTACAGATGTGGTTTTTGCTTCATGAGTGACTGTCCAATAGAACTTGCCTTCATAATGAAAATTTGTGTTAGGTACAGAGGGATATTGAGCACTTGAAATGTGGTTAGTGTGACTGAGGAACTCAGTTTTTACTTTTATTTCTTTTTAATTGATTCAAATGTAAATAGCCACAGGAGGCTATTGACTGTGACATTGGACTATGCAATTATAGGCCGTACTGATACGATTTGTGGGAGTGAAGATTTAGCTAACCACCCATATTTATTTGTTTAGAACATTTCGTTGGCTAAAATTAAAACATTCATTATTTGGAAGTGTTAGTTGATTGCTGTCTCTTGGAGAAGTAGTGGTCATGAACAATGATTAGTGAATGGAGGGAGCAGCGGACTTCTTGTGAATGCCTGTTACAGCTTGTGAATGTGGCTGGAGGCTTTTAGGCCTTTACTTAATCCCCCAGCATCCTGAAACTGCAGAAAGTGAGACCCAAGGTAGTGCCCAAGGGAACACATTGTCAGAATGGGGTTGGAACCTAGGTCTTTGGGCACAAAATATTTCAAAGAAAGAATGATTGGCCTTAAGAAAAGTTATACAGTGTCCTAGTGTGCTTATTTTTTGTTGTTGGACTTTGCTCCAAGAAGTTAGTTCTCTACTGGTTAAAAATGTGATTGATGATGTGGTATAGTAGACAGATTAGGGGTTTGGGGGTTGTTGAGACACCACTGCTGTTCAATAGAAAAATAGTAAGAGCCACATATGTAATTTTACGTTTTCCAGTGGCCATATGAAAAGTGAACAATAGGTGAAATTAATTTTAGTGTTTCTAAAACTCAATATTCCCAAAATGTTACAATTTTAACATATACTCAGTATAAAATTTTCAAGTGAGGTATTTTACATTCCTTTTTTTGGGTGCTGAATTTTCAAAATCTGATGTATATTTTGCACTTAAAGCTCATCTCAATTCAGACCCTTTTTTCATTGTAAATATTTGATCTGTACTTGGCTTTCGTAAAATTTACAGTTGGAAAAGCAGATTTGCATACCTACCATGTTTCCCCGAAAATAAGACCTTGCTGGACAATCAGCTCTAATGCGTCTTTTAGAGCAAAAATTGATATAAAAACCAGTCTAAAAGACGCATTAGAGCTGATTGTCTGGCTAGGTCTACCGGGTCTTATTATCAGTTTTTGCTCTAAAAGATGCATTAGAGCTGATTGTCCGGCTAGGTCTTATTTTCGGGGAAACGGTACATTATTCCAAACATACTTGTTTTTCATAATTAATCATCAGTAACTTGAACTTAAATTTTAAAATACATTCAGTCACAGTAAGCACATTTCAGTTGCGCAGTACCACATGTGGCTTATGACATGTGGCTACAGTATTGGAGAATGCCGGGTAAGATTTAACCTCTTTTTTCCTCCGTTAAATAGGTAGATCTGCCGCCTCACAAAGTTACCGTGTGTGTGAAAGTACTTGGTGTAGTGCTCTCAGAGCATGGTTAGCTATATCATTTTTGTCAAGTACAGTTTATGCAGGTATCTCAAAACCAATGATACATTTCATTTTCAGACCTGGCTTTTCATGGCTCATAAATATTAGGTACTCACCTAAGATTTGATACTTACCATATATCAGCAACTGTATTAGATGAGGGACAAAGTGCTGAACAAGACTGATTGTAGCTTGCATTCATGTTTGCATTGATTAGTTGACAAAGACTGTCCCCACATAATTGCAACCATGGATGTCATTGCATGTTTGATATTGTACAGAATTTGATACAAATACTAATGGGATACAAAATTGATCTTGCTCTGAAACTGTGCCCAAAAGAAAGAATTTTAAAAATCTTTTATTGTATTCCACAAGTGCACATTGTTTACATTTTGGTACATTTTTAAAATTAGTGTTCCTTAGTTAGATATATTTGAGAGACCAAAACATATCTGAGGAAATACCCATGTGGAACACCCGTGAGGCTTTTGTTCGTGTTGTTATATATGTCCTTCTATAAGTAAATGTCCTTATTTAAATGGGAAATGAGTTTATTACTGATAGATGTTTTAGTCCTGTATGTTAGAATGAAGCTCTAGTTCATTTATCTCTAATTCATTTACATACATGCCATGCTAAAGCTACTTCATAAAATCAATTTGTAAACCATAGCAAAGTTTACAGCTCTAGGTATCTCTTTTCTCCCCTCTTGGCCAAGTGCCTGTGGCTAATGCTCTTAACTCAAAGGGATGGCAGGATGCTTGGGTCTGAATGTATTATGCAAAACCCATCTGTCAGACTTGGATTTCGTGTCTCTTCTTTTGTGTTAAGGAAAGACATAATTTAAGATATTTTGCCCTAGTTTAGAGGGAATAACTATCCATCACATCTTAATTGCTCTGAAATCTACAAGATCAAAATAAATTGACCATTATAGCTGTTAGAGTACCTACTGTGTGCCAAGAACTATGCTAAATATTTTATGTTTGTGATTTAATTTAATTAAGATAATCCCTTCAGGTAGGCGGGGTTAGACTTACTTTGCATATAGGGAAACTGAAGTTCATAGCAGTTAACTTGTAGAGTCACACAGCTTGTGAGTGGGTGGTCAGACTTTAATATTTGTTCTTCTTTCAGTGTGGCACATTGCCTCATTTGGTGAATGAGCTGTATTGTTTGAACTACAAAATATACCACAATTTGTATCTATGCTGTGGTGGTCTTTGATGTACACATTCTACTCGCAGTTTGTCTTTAGGTCAGTAGTTTTTATAGTATGAGAAAAATAGGGGCCAGTGAACCAACATTTGATTTTATATGCCTTAAATGGTTATTTAGATTATGTTTTTAAAGACTTTATCCAGGTTCCTAGCAGAAAATTGAGCAGAATGATTGGGACCAGGTTAACTTCTAACCAGGGATATCAATCTATATCCCTTTCATGAGGCTGAACTTCTTAAACTTCTCTATAGATTTTTCCTTAATGACAAGAGAATGAATGTGTTCCAGACTGAAGCCACTTGTGAAAGTAGCTTTCTATTTTACTATATTATTCATTCTTTTTATTTATACTAATGTAAAACTTGAGTAGAACTCAAGAAAAACAATTGTGCTTGGGGGAGGGAGAGGAGGAAAATGGGAGTAGAATATGCTTGCTCAGGTTGAATAGCATAACCAGAGGGGAAAGTGTTTACAGACTTGTAGGGTTGTGCTTGGAGGCAGAACTTCCAGTAATATTAGTACTTCCTCTTCTGAATCATTGGATGAATAAGGACTTATCTTTAAGTTCTGTAGTAAAGCAGATTTTAAAGCTTATTTCTGAAAGAATAGGAAATGAGTTCATTAAAATCATTTCATCACATTAAGAAATTTAGATTCTGTAGTATGCTATTGTAGAAGATATCTCAGATATTTAATCCAAGCTGTCTTTTTAGTTTTCTCAACTTCCTCATTTATTAAATTAATGCTTTCTGGCAATTGTAAAGTTAGACTATAGTATATGTGTTCGTATTTATCATACTATTTGTAGCCCTTACAGACACTCAAATATTAGTTCTATGCTGAAGGGGAGCCTCTCTTTATCCAGTTGAGTTGAACATATATATGCCATGCTAAGAGAAAAACTACCATCTACCCAGTTACTGAAGGCAAGATCTTGGAGTTACACCAGACTCTTTCCTCCTAGTCCATTTCTGGAGTAGAGACGGCAAGAACTCTCATAGTGAACACACTGGGGGTCCTCAGCATTGCAGTTTTTGATGACCACCATCTATTGAAACTGTTGGAATCTTAATATAATAGATGAAAAATGGGAATTGGGTTGAGAGTTGCTTTCATCTATTTTTGACCAGCTGCTCATGTAAGAAAGGGTTTGGGTTGGTCAGATGGCTCAGTTGATTAGAGCATGAGCCCTGAACAACAGGGTTGCTGGTTCGATTCCCACATGGGCCAGTGACCTGCACCCTCCACGACTAGATTGAAGGACAACGACTTGGAGCTGCTGGGCCCTGGAGAAACACACTGTCCCGTAATATTCCCCAATAAAATTAAAATTTTAAGAAAAGAAAGGGCTTAAATACCACCACAGTGGGCAGAGTAAAGCCAAAGACTATCATATCCACTCACCTTGGCAAAGAGCTGACTTTGGATAGATCCCCTTATTTGAAATCATCTGGATTGGTAAGAGGTACATTGATCCCATCTAATAATTATTCCTCTCTGTATGGCCTCAACAATTACAACTGTTACAAGCATACATTTTAAATATCCCTCAAAAAGCAACCTGTTAGGGAAGGGAACAGCCAATGGTCAGGTGGGAGGTGCCGGCGCTGTGCACAGAGGGAAGGAGCACAGCCAGGCCTGCCCGTCTGCCGCCTCCACGGCACCAAAGACTCCATCCACCGAGAATGCAGAAGAGTCCAGCCACCACCTCCAGTTTGAGCCTGTAGTTTCTCGAGCAAGAAATTGAAACACTGGAAGAAGGTGATGAGGAGCTTTTCAAAATGCGGGCAAAGCCATTACGATTTGCTTCAGAGAACGATCTCCCAGAATGGAAGGAATGAGGCACTGGCGGCGTCAGGCTCCTGAAGCAAACGGAGAAAGGACCATCCGCCTCATGCGGTGGGACAAGACCCTGAAGATATGCACCAACCATTGTATCACGCCGATGTTGGAGCTGAAGGCAAAAGCAGGCAGTGACCGCCCAGGGCTTGGAACACCCATGCAGTCCTGGCTGGCCCACAAACGACCTAAGCCAGAGCTGCTGGCCATTCACTTCCTCAAGGCTGAAAATGCACAGAAATTCAAGGCAAAGTTTGAAGAATCCAGGAAAGAGATGGAACAGAGAAAAGAAAGAATCGGACAAAAATGATAATGCAAGAGAGTGGCTGAAAAGCTAGAACCTCTCTTGGTGAAGGCGGAGAGCGGCGAGTCTGAATGAGACCATGGAAAAAGCTGAGAAGAAGCAATAAGTCTTCTGCCCTTGTTTTCTTTTCCCTTAAAAAAAAAAAAAAAAAAAGGCCCTGCCTTTTTGGTTTGTTTTTATTGTTTTGTTTTTACAAGGGACTTTATATAGAGAGAACTGAATTACAACAACAACAACAAGCAATCCATTAGGGATATGTTTCTGGAGATCATAATCCAAAAGTAAGTGACAAGACAACTCATAATATGCAAATGGAATTTGAGGCATGTTGTACAATTCCCATGAAAGCACCATAATGATTTTAAAAAAGGTTTGGATTGGAGATGACTGTCAACTGCAAATGAAGACACTGATGTAAAAAATGCATGTGAAGAGTTTAAGTAAAATGGTGTCTGAAATGTGAAAAGTAGAAAAACATTTCTGAGTTAATTATAATTTTAAGTGTCTATAAATTAAGTCAAATGTCTACTTGAATTATATATTAAGCATATATATCTATATGTATATAGATATAAGCATATATATCTATATATACAGCTATATATACACACATACGTATACATATATAATATCTAATCCTTAGGAGTTTGTAGTTTAATGGGACCAGAAGCCTTTTAAAATTAAGTAAAATTCATTAAGTTTAAAATTACCTCTTTTAATGTGAACAAATTTAGTGGTATTTAGTACATTCACAATGTTGTACAGCTGTCACCTATATCTAATTCTAAAGTGTTTTCATCTCTGCAGAAGGAAACCTCATATCAAGCAGTCTTTTCTTCCCCACTCCTCCCTAGCAAGCACTAGTGTGCTTTTTGTCTATGGATTTACCTGCTCCTATAAATGGAATCATACAATACATGTCTAACTTCTTTTACTAAGTAGAATATTTGAGATTCAGTTATGTTGTACTATGTATCAATACTTCATTACTTTATGGCTGAATAATACTCTATTGAATGGACATGCTACATTTTATTCTTTTCATCAGTTGATACTTGTGTTCTTTCCACCTGTTGGCTATTGTGAATAGTGCAGCTGTGAACATTAGTGTGCAACTTTTTGTTTGAATACCTGTTTTTCAGTTATTTGGAATATCTACCTAGCAATGGAATTGCTGGGTCACTTGGTAAAATTCTGTGTTTTAGCTTTTTGAGGGACTGCCCAGCTTTTTCAGAGCAGCTGCACCATTTTATATCTCTACCAGTAATGTATGAGAGTTCCAGTTGGTTTTTGTTTTCACATTCTCTTCAACGCTTGTCAGAAGGTTTGTTGGGTGTCTGGGGAATAGACTACTTGGGAAAATGAATACCCTATTTGGTCATGTATTATATTTTTAGTTCTGTGTTTTCTCCCAAGCTTTGTAGCCCTGCCCTTCCTTAAATTGTGTGCCCTTCTTTAGATTTTGTTTCCATTTCTTCAGAGATACCACATGTACCCCCACGTATATCCGGGTTAGGCATGCATCCGGTTCACCGCACGGCACCTTTGTAATTGTTGTGTGCCTGTTACGCAATGAGCAGAAGAGACCGTACCTCGTTTACTGTGGAATTCTCTGTATTAGTATAGTGTCTGGCATACAATAGCTGTTCTGTAATTGTTTAAATCTGTGATTATTGGAAAAAGTACTACAGAATTAGGAAGAGACTGGGGGAAGTACTTTAAAGGCTTCTATAAGAACCAGAAGAAAACTGTTGGCATCATCTGTGGCATGCAAAAACACTTCATACAATACAAACAGAAAGTCCCATGGAGATAAAGGGTTGCAATAACAAAGTGTACAGAAACAGTTGATCCTGATGGCAGTTAAAAGCAGAATTGGCCCTGTGGAAATCTGCAATGTCAAAGATTAACTTGAACATTTATTTTGAACATTTTTAAATTTAGAGGGAAATTACAGAATTAAATAAAATGGGAGGTGTGACAGAATAGGTTACAAATCTTAAGAATGATAAAAACCAAAGTAATTGGAAGGGAAGCTTTTTTCAGTTAATGGAAGAAAACTTGCCTGATATGAAAGAAGCAAGATTAAAGAGTTTGGTGTCTGAGACACCTGGGGAAGTTTTAGTACCATGAATTAAAAAAAAAAAATTAACAGAAACAAACTCATAGATAATAGAGAACAGTTTGGTGGTTGCTGGATGGGAAGGGGGTTGAGGGACGGGTGATTTAAAAAGGGGAAGGGATTAAAAAGTACAAAGTGCCAGTAATAAAAACAGTCATGGGAGTATAAAGTATAGCATAGGGAATATAGTCTATACGAGTAATATTGTAAAAACTATGTATGGTATCAGGTGGGTACTGGACTTACCGAGGTGATCACTTTATAAGTTTTATAAATGTCTAACCACTTATGCTATACACCTGAAACTAATATCATATTGAATGTCAACTGTAACTGGAAAAAAAAAAAATCAAGCGTCCAGGGCACACCCTATCCCTAACCAAAAAACTCAAAGCAATCTTTAAATGTCACACAGTGAAACAGTATCTAGGTTGTTACCTCAGTAGTAGTTTAACACAAAGGAAACAGTTTAACGGAGAACTTGTACTTAAGTAACAGGTTATAATATATTGAATTGATACTAAGTTGCCAAATAATAGGTGCTCAATAGGTGTTAATAGAAAATAAGCCTTAGTCATGTAATCATTGTAATGCTTGGAATTCCCTGAATTTGTTAATATTAAGTGATTTTGAGATAGCCTGCAAGTCTTTGTGCTGAGTGTTACCTCATTCATTCAACTGAACTTGACATTTTTGCCCTTTCGGTTTATAAGGAAATATTCCAGTGACTCCAATGTAAAATAAAATCGTTCTAGACTTGTAACTTACAGCACCTCGGTGCTGATCACGCTTTAAATGATTGATCCAACTAGAAAAATAAGCGACACAGCATAATGTCTAATTTCCTAGCAGGTTTGTCAGTATAAAGTAGAAAAATACATGAATATGTGTATCAATACTGAGGTTGAGTTGAAACAGCTGGGCTCCCACTTAAACTACGTTTTGTGAAGTTGTTGGTAAGTTGTGTTATAGAATAAAGTTTCTTTGGGACCTTTACAGTTTTAATAGTAAGGAAACTGATCACGTATTTTATTTGTGATCATTCTAGGAAACCAAGCCCTTGGTGTCTGCCCTGGGACACTCAGATCATCCTTTGAAGGTCTTTATGTTAAGTCAGCACTAAATATTTATTGTAATCTTGAACCTTCAAAGTAAGCCTCATTTGTGGATCTTTGAAGGGAAAGTGGATAAATTGTGACCCCCATCCCCATTGCCTACTCCCACACACACCTATAATCTCTTACAGTTTTGGTAGCATTCCGTTGTTCTGTGCCAGCTGAATGGCATTTATACCAGAAAGGGGATGCATAACATTGGAGAGTCATACCCATCTGCAAGATGTGGGGTGTAAAAACTTGTATTCCCTTGCAGCTTGGTCAGAATTGATATGTAGTATTTCACCTAATTATTGGATTATTATTTTTTAAGAATGAGTCAAATCTAAAGTTTTAAAATTTTCTAGTCAGTAGTTGGCTATAAGTAGGAAAAATTCCCTTTGAGTCTCCTGATCGTTTACCAGAGCTAAAAGTCTTATAGTCTGTCTCCAACTGTAGTTCCTTTCTTAACAATTGGGAGTGAGTGATGAGAATCAAAAATTTTCCTAAGAGATAGTCATTGCCTCAGAGGCTATCGTGGGGTATAAATTTATATATTTTAAGTGTGGGGTCAGCAAATATTAAAGGCATTTTTCTTTGTTGCTTGAAATGTGTGAAGCACACAGAAAACAATGGCTGATACCCTATTGATGGAAGAACTAAAGGAATGCTGCATTCTCAGCATTTTTCTTCATTTCCTGTAGAAGACAGCTACTGCAGTATTTATGTGACATTCTGCTAGTTTCCTGGAAGAGCTTAATGAAGTAATCACTCAGCATTTTTTCCCTTTGTGATTGATATTAATGAAGGTAAAGGATGTTTGGAAATTTTAAAGGAAATTATGCTGAGTGAAATTTGGGGTAGGAAGTTAACCAAATCTTCAGCCACTTAAAAATATCTGTATTGCGTGATGTCCAAGTATCAGCAGTTCTTTCTAAAATTGTTGACTGCTTAACTCTGTAGTGGTAACACCTATAAAGTTTATCAAGATACGTGATTCATTTACAGAAAGGTAACGGAAATGGGACTATACATAGAACATTTACAAAATAGCCTCATCTGAGATACAGTAACTCATGCATACTTCCTTTACATCCTAACTATTCAGATGAAACAAGGAGGAAGGATCTGGAAAGTGTAAAGCCAAGCACTTAATTGTGAAACATAAGTTCTTAGTAATGCTGTCATAAACACAAGTTGTAATGTATTTTGATTTTCAGCTGATACAGCTGGTAGTTCTGATTTGAGTTTACTAGTCATTCATTAGGAGGCAAACTTCCTGGTAAGCATATAAAAAAGCCTGTTTCCCATGAGTGTTCCTATCTGACAAAATGTAAGAACTGCTGGTAGGCTGAAAGTAAACCTATTGCTCCTTTAATTATGTGATCTTTGTAGGCACAAAATTGTGATTGATTGCTGAGATAGAGACTTTGTGCTAATGGAGGGTCTTGTCTTTAGCTAGTCAAAGAATTGGACATTGAAAAATACTGTGGTTTTACTTGGGTGTGTTGTCTTATGCTAGCATTTTCTGCTCTTAAATGTGTACCATTTGGATTAAATATATTCATTGTCCATTCTGTCTCTTTAACAGTGTTTTCATAGTTTGATCACTAATGTATTCTAATGTGCTGACTCAGTGCCATTGGATTTCCTGATTCCTTGAATATAAAGGTTTTTCTGTCTTTAGTAAAATGTTTTGAACAAAGCAAATTGGCCCACCCTAGGTTTGACTACGTGTTAGTAGCCCTACATCAGAGCCAGTCTGTTTTACAATACTATGTCATACTACCATGACCCCAGAGCTAGATAACTGCAAAAGGACAGAAATCCTTAAAATAGCGAGTGCTCATGTACCCCTACACTGTTCTAAGTGTGTGGTGTGTGTGAAATCACTTTCATGCAACACCTTGGCACGCTTTGCTCCCCATAAAGCAAGAATGGACAATTTTTTCTGTTTGCCACATTTACAATCAATTATAGTTTCAAAAGCAAGACAAAAAAGACAAAGCTTTAAAGCATTCAAAACTGATGAGCATTTAACTTAGAATCTTTTTACCAAATTTCTTTGATCTTACCACAATCTCTTTTCATACTGACCATTTTTGAAATTGAGGATTCATCTTACAGTTGTGTACTCTTTCCCCAAAAGCTTTATGATATTGGTGAATATCTTAGAAATTGCGAGAGTGGGAGTTGACCAAACACAGAGATGGGCCTCTCTTTTTCTCCTGTTCTTTGAGGAAATTGCATCTTAACCCCATCTGCACATTCTCAGTCCTCAGTCCCTTATAACACTGGGCCCCTGGTGTTTGAATGTTTTGTGATTTCTTGAAGGGAAATGAGGTGCCCATACTGAGGAGTTTTCCCTTGGGCTCTCACTTCTGCTAGCTTTGAACTTTGCAGATTAAGCTTCCCCCAAGCCTTATAGAGATATCTGGACTCTGAAACCTGAAAATTCTGGGTTTTTTCTGTGTTTCCTTTTCTTGTCTGAAATCCTTGCATAAGTTGAATGTGTCTCTATACCACCTGTTCTTCATATTTTGCCACAGTTTAATGTTAAAGATTTCCCTTTTCTCTTTGTTGGACTACCAAGAAAAACTTTGAAAACAGTACTCTCCAGTAGAACTGTATGATGATGGAAATGTTCTATATTCTGTGCCTTCTGGTACAGTAGTCACATGTGGCTGTTGAGTACTTGGAATGTGACTAGTGTGACTGAGGAACTGAATTTTAAATTTTATTTGCTTAACAAAATTAAATAGCTGCATGTAACCCATTGGATACCATATTGGACAGAACAGCAAACCTCTCAGTTCTAATTGGGCAGACATCCAGTGTACAGCTCCTTTACTGAGTGTAAACTCGTGTGCTTGAATTATTTCACTCTGGTTTGATTTTCATCTTCACCTTTTGAAGTTGTAGTCTTCCTTCCTGCCCTACAGGTAAATTATCTAATAAAAATCTGATCCATACAATTTAATTTTCAATTTCTATAACCTATAGAAGAGTGGAGATGAATCACTTTTTGAAAACTTTAAAAAAAATAAATTTGTAAGCCTTCATAAGACTGAGGAGAGTCATATACCCAATCATTCAGATTTTTAATAATGTTTTGCTTTTTTTTTTTTTTTTTTACTTAAACATTTTAAAGAAATTTGGGCTATCATGACATTTCACCTCTAAATATTCCAACATGCATCTTTAGAAAATAAGGAAATTTTCTTATAATCACGGTGTTATTATAGCAACCTAATACTTAACAGTTCCTCAATATCTAAACGCCAGTCCATATTCCATATTCAGATTTCTCTGATCATCCCCAAATGTTACTGGTTTGTTTAAATCAGGATCCAGGCAAAATCTACATGTAGCTTTCAGTTATGTCTCTTTTAAAAGAGTCTTTTAAAAAACACTTTTTTTTAACAGAGTTCCAGATCAGAAGGGTGTAAAGAATTCCCATATATACTCTTTACCCAGATTCTTCAGTTCTTAACATTTTTTTAATACCTTTGATTTATCCTCTTTTGTCTCTCTATACCCATATTTTTTTACTAAACTGTTTGAAAGTAATTTGTAGATATGGTACCTCTTTACCACTACATACTATAGAGAGTATGTTTACTAAGAAAAACAAAATGGTCTTAATAGTCACTCTAAAATGATCAAAGTGAGGAAATTGACAATACTGTTATCTAATCTCAGGCTTTATTCAGATTTCATCAATTGTCCAATAATGTTCTTTATATCAAAAGAAAATCTGGGATCATGAGTTGTCCTGTCTAGGTTTCTTTAATCCGGAACTCTATTGTATTTGAAGGCATAAATATTTTTGAAGAATATAGACTGTTTATTTTGTGGAATGTTCTTCATGTTAGGTTTACCTGATGTGCTGTCATGATTAGATTCAGGTTGTATGTTTTTGGCAGGAATACCACAAAGGTAATGTGTTCTTTGTAGCTCACACGCCCTCGAGAAGCACAGGCTGTCAGTTTGACCCATTCCTAGTGATACGAACTTTTATTACTTGATGAAGTCTGTGTCTGACAGATTTCTTCACTACAAATCTCTCGTTCCCTTTGTAATAAGCATCTTGGGAGATACTCTGAGGATATGTTACTCCTCAAAATTTCAGTCATTAATTTTAGTATCCTTTATGATTCTTGCCTGAGTCAGTTATTATGATTACAAAATACATATAGTGACTTTAAAAACAATTCTATCAGTCTTTTACCATTTTTAAATTAAAATTTAAAAAATTTTAAAAAATTTTCAACTACTGTTGACATACAATATATTACTTTCAGGTGTACAACGTAAATCTTTTACCATTTTTAAGTTAGCTTTCTTCTCTAAGGAACAGTTTTTCCTTTATTATATATATATGTATTTTTAAATTTTATTGGGGTAGAATTGGTTAATAAAATTATATAGGTTTCAATTGTACGGTTCTATAATATGTCATCTGTATATAGCATTGTGTGTTAATCACCCAAAGTCAGATCTCCTTCTGTCACAATATTTTCAACCCCCTTTACCTTTTCTACCTGCCCCCACCTCCCTTTCTCTCTGGTAACCACCATTGTCTGTCGTCTGTGTCTGTGAGATTTTTGTTCTGTTTGTTTTGTTCATTTGTTGATTTCAGTTTTTATATCCCACATATGAATGAGATCATACAGTTCTTGATTTTTCCATCAGACTTATTTCGCTTAGCATGATAACCTCATGATCCATCCGTGTTGTTAATGGCAGTATTTTATCTTATGGCCAGGTAGTATTCCATTGGGTATATATACCACATCGTCTTTATCCAATCATTTATTGAAGGACACTTTGGTTGTTGCCATGTCTTGGCCACTGTGAATAATACTGCAATGAACATAAGGGTACATATATCTTTATGAATAAATTTTTTTAAGTTTTTTGGATACCCAGGAGAGGGATTGCTGTGTCATATGGCAATTCTATTCTTAAGTTTTTGAGGAACCTCCGTACTGTTTTCCATAGTGGCTGTGTCAATTTACATTCCCACCAGCAGTGTGTGAGGGTTCCTTTTCCTCCACAATCTCTCCAACACTTGCTATTACTTGTCTTTTTGATAATAGTCATTCTAACAGGTGTGAGGTGATATCTCATTGTGTTTTTAAATATATGTATATATATGTGTATACACACACACACACACACACACACTCACACTCACACTCTTAGGTTTCATAAATCTCTTAATCTAGAAGTGTCCTGAAAAGTATTCATACAGTAAAAGGAATGTTGTCCTGTGTAAGAAGATTCTGGATTCTGTAACTTTAGTTAGACATTTTGAAGAGCACAGGTAGAAGAGGTTTTCATTCTTAAAGAAAATTCTTTTACTTGAGTAGCTTAAAGTTTGGTTGGATAAATTGAGCTGGAATTGTGGGCCATGGGCAGATTGGGAAACTTTGGTTTTGGAAACATGTAGTATAGTGGGGGGAGAGAGAGAGAAAGAGTGTGTGTGTGTGTGTGTGTGTCTCTTTGAGTCTTTGAACCAGGTGGCTTCAACTCTTGTGCACAGTGAAAAGAGAAATGCTGTGCCTGCTTTCCATTTTAGTACTTACTAGTTTCTTATTCTTGAGCTCTTTAGGGTAAAGAGAATTTTTGATGATGCTGACCTTATGCCATCTGTTTATGTTAGCTTTCCGAGCTTGCTTCCTCAGCAAACGTGTTGGAGGCATGTTTTCAGCAAGTTTGTTAGAACTGTTCCATGATGCCCCTAAAAATAGGAATTAAAATAAAGTAGGGTTACTTAGCATGAACATGTTACATGGTTTTGTGTTACATGTTTTGAAGATTCTGGTGTCTGCCTAACTAGGTAGGCAAATTAGGGAGCAGAATTTGAAGTCTTTAAGTGTAATTTCCTTTTGTCAAAAAAAAAAAAAAGGCATTTCAGTGTCTGAGTAAGTTAAGCACCCAGAGACCCCTTATCTGTTATCAGTAGTCAAAAGAAATTCACACCCAGAGTTTCAACCAACGTTTAGGACTGCTGAATTAAGCAGATAATAAAATGGAAATACAAAAAAAGCTAACCTTGAATTGTGTTATATGTACTAATAGTATCTACTGAGCCTTTACTATGTGTCAGGCATTGTTCTAAGCACTTCACATTAAATCCTCACACCCTGGGATAGGTTACTATCATTTCAGGTGTTTCAGATGAGGAAACATATACAGAGATAACTGATTTATCCATGATCTCTTAAGTGGCAAAACTGGGACTAAACCCAGATATTTTGGCTCTTAGGAGGTATCCACAGAACCTACTAACTCTGGATGGCACTTATATTTTATAATCAAAGTTATACATTTGTACAATAATTGACTACTTGAATGAAGAACCTTGTGTGTTCTCTAGATTATGGGGAATCTGAAATACCGTGTTTCCCCGAAAATAAGACCTACCCGGACCATCAGCTGTAATGCGTGTTTTGGAGCAAAAATTAATATAAGACCCGGTCTTATATAAGATCTGGTATTCTATTTTTATTCTACCCAGTCTTACATTAAGATAAGATCAAGTCTTATATTAATTTTTGGTACAAAAGACGCATTACAGCTGATGGTCCGGCTAGGTCTTATTTTCGGGGAAACATGGCACTATTTCTCACTAAAAAAAACTAAGAAAGTAGTGTCTTTTTTCTCCCCAGGCATGTTAATCCAAATTAGGGTGAGGGAGAGAGGAGAGGGGAAAAGGAAACATTTTATCATTTGTAACATGTGATCGGGGCACTGTAGAGTTTTGGGTTGGCTGGTTAAAAGTAAATCTGTTACTTTTTGGAATCTAAGCTGGGCAAAAGTATCATCTCCTACAGTTGTGCCACTTGCAGATCCTGTCACAAATCTAGTCTGTAAACCAAATGAGTTACAAAGTGTGTCTTTTGTTTCTTTTAAGGGAGCAGTTGATAATTTGTACTTTTGTGCATGTGCTGTTAGTATTTTTTTAAAATGGAGGATGGAAATACATACTTTCATATGCATAGGATATTTCTGAGCTGAAGTATCTCAAATTGCTGGACAGTAGTATTACTATAAACATAGAGTTGGTGACGTTTCATGTTGCTTTTACGTATGTATTTCTAGTTCTATGAGCTGGAATATTTTCTCCAATTATTGGAAACAGTAACTATCGATTAAACGTACAAGAGTCTGAGAATGGTCTTCTCAGAAAAATAGATGTATACATTCCCCTGAAATTAAACTGACAACATGGTTTGTATAAGGCCTCCCTGAAGCCCACCCACAGTCCCTTTGTATGTTTTTTGGGACCATTTCTAGTTTATCTTCCTCTACTAGTTCTGGAACTGAAAGTCAGTATAAAACTTATAGTCAGCAAGAAATGAAAATTAATAATTTATAAAGTTTCATTATAACCGAATTCATTATAAGTTACATATCTCACAGCTTGTGTACTTGCCTTGCATGGCAGCATATACTTGAGCTTGTAAAGCTAGTTAATCTTCTACTTTATTACCATGTTTGTGTTAATAGACAGTTGGCTTGAGTCCTTGCTCTGGTGTTCAGTGACTGAGTTACTGTGACTATTGCTTTTATAATTGGTTGTGCCAGCAATCATTGAGGTATAAGAGGGAAATGAAAGTAAAATGTAGTCTCTGAATCTTATGTTATATCTTATTCAGATCCTGGTCTGGTTATATAGTTAAGCACTGTTAGCAGATGTGCTTGACAAAAGAATTTAGAGAAAATACAATTAACTTGGCTTAGCCAGTCTGTAAGAGCGTAATGACAGTGGTGGTCTCTGGGGAGGAAAATTGGCTATCTGGAGGACAATGGGAGGAGGAAGACTTGATTTTTTTCTTTTTCCTGTGATATTTCATTTTTGTATTTTGTTCCGTGTGAACTTATTATACAGTGGAGGAAAGAAAGGAAAAAACAAAAAACGAAACGAACTAGTCTGGCCAAGGCTAATATAATAAAGCCTTCTGGCAGCCAGTTAGTGGAACTTATTCTGTTATACCACATTTAATCACCTAGAATATTAATGACCCACTCTGGTAGAGAGATCTCTTTCTAATGGGTGCCTTTTATTCTTACACACTTAACTGGTTTTCAAAGACCTACCTTCCTTAGAGCCTCTGTATTTGTTTAGCAACTACTTGAATGTCTTCTGAGTACACAAAGCAAATCTGATTCCATTATTCCTTGTTAAAGCCCTTAAATAGCCTCCTTTGCCTAAAGAATAAATTTAGGATTCTTAGTGGGCTACATTTAGCTTTATCAGCCTGGCCCTTGCTTATCTCTATAACCTTAATTCTCCACTACTTTATTACTATGTTCATAGTCTATACTCCCAATGTTACAAAAGTACTTTAGTTTCCTTAGCAGACCATACTTTCACCTCTCTGGGCCTTAGCATTTGTTTTTCCTTCTTGTTGAACATTCTCTAGCCCACCTCCCTTGAACACGTTCCCTTACTGTGGGCCTTCTTTGGCAAGGTCCCTCTTACATACCTTTGTTTTGGAGTACTTTAACTCTTTACTTGTCTGTCTTCTTTTGCTAGTCCAGGTTCCTTTAGATCAGGAGCTTTGTGAAATTTTAAATTTCTCTCTTTTTATGCTGTAACTTAATTTTCAGATTCCTGAGTTCTAATGCATGTGAACAAGTAACTACTAAATATTAAAGAGGGTAGGAGAGAACAGATCCAATAGTTCAAAAATCTTAAATTAAGAAACACTGATGACCTCAAATCCTTTGAACCATAAAGGCTAGCTCTCAGATGTAGCTCTTTCCTTTACCTTTATGTCTATTTGTTCTGCCCCTTAGTTATAACCTCAAGGTTATACATCTCTAATTATAACTACAAGGTTATAACAAACAATTGGATGCCATATTTGTTGTAAGAGCAACAGGTCCATTATTTGGCTATTAATTGGCACACTTGAATCAATGTAATGGAGTTTTCACTATTGACCTTGAAGCATTAATGGTTAAATGAGGATTTGTAATGATGACAATACATGAATATCAAGTCTAATTCACTTTGTAATGTGGCTTACTAATGTTTTTTGTTTTTTGTTTTTCCTCTAGCTCCAGAACCTGGGTATAAACCCAGCAAACATTGGCTTTAGTACCCTGACTATGGAGTCAGACAAATTCATCTGCATTAGAGAGAAAGTAGGAGAGCAGGCCCAGGTGGTAATCATTGATATGAATGATCCAAGTAATCCAATTCGAAGACCAATTTCAGCAGACAGCGCCATCATGAATCCAGCTAGCAAAGTAATTGCCCTGAAAGGTATAAAAGATTGTGGATTTTTTATTTTTCCTTAAAACTCTTCCTATGTATAGTTTATTTAAATATAGTAATTAGGATCCGCCTCTTTTAGTATTGTGATTAAATTTGGTTAAATAGATCTGCAAAGTTAAAGCTATTACTGAATTTGATTTTAACTACTTTCATGGTTTTTACTTGCCATGTTTCTATAAAATGTCTTACTTTTTACTCATCATAGATCTGCTTGGAAAAATTTTAGGTTTTAGAGTGAATGAATGTAAAGTTTACACCTTCAGGGTGATAGGACTGCTAAAAAAAAAATAACTCCCTATACAGAAGACATAAGAAATTAGTGATTCATATTCTGGAATAAAATATACTTTGCTAATATTAGCACCTAAACATTTTGTTATGATGATAAAATTGCCATTCATGCTGTGCCATTTTTGTACTTCAGACTTGTATTTCATTTAGATTATCAAGTTTTTCAAATAGCTTGAATTTACACTGATTTTGTTAAAAGTTTATATATAAGGGGGTATTAAAGCTTTGGAATCATGCATGTTAAAGTTTATTCAGACTAACTTTTTAATTGTCACAGGCGGGAACTATACAACCTATTAGTCTAAACAGAGTTCAAAGAACGTGATGCTAACTGGGAGCCTATATTAATTTTTTCTTTGAATTTTAGAGAATGGAATTGATCCTTGAAAACAAGTTTTTAAGAGGGCTAGGTGACAAACTGATTGACTCTAAAAAAGACATTTAACTGTCTATTTTTTGCTTGTTTTTCTTGGTAGTAGTGGGAAGAGTACAGGTTTCTAGTAATTTCTTGATATATATTGTGGGTGAGTTGTTAAAAGTGCTGAAATTTTTAAACAGACTTTTCTTTACATGATTTAAACTTTGTATTTAGTAATACTGGTTGGAGGTTAAATGGGGGGGTGGGGTGGGCAGGGAGAGGGCCAAGCATATTCAAACAGATGTCACCATTACATATCCAAGATTAGAGTTGATCTCATCTCAAGAATAGATGGTCCAGCTTTCACCTTGGACCACATGTTTCTTGGCAGTAAGCGTTTGCTTCTATCAGAAAATACATATTATACTTTAAGATATTAAGCTTCCTTCAGCCTCCTTAAAGAATTTAAATTCAACTGCTTATCAACTCTCACACCTCTATTAAAAGGCCATCGTTTTAATTTTCTCAGAATTCTTTTCTATTTTTAATGTTGTTGTTATCTTATCACATTTCTTAATGCTTTCTTATGTGTGCAGATGGTGAGTTATCTTAAATTAGATTGTATTAGTTATTGTCCTGTTCTATAAAAAGAATAAATTGAAAAGATTTTCAGAGCATTGTACAATAATAGCATTATAGGTTCGTGCCCTTATGTCTACACTGTGGACGTAAGCTGTCATTCCTTGCCCTCCTCTCCAAACCACCCTTTCATACATATACACCAACCTCTTTCATGTAAAAAAGAATAAAATTCTGACTAGGGGTTGGGAAGGCAGCAAAGGAAAGTAAGTAATTTTCAGAAACAGCAGGTCCTGGAATAACGATTTGTTACAAGATTGTTGAGATGCCATAGGAATTTAACTTGTTTATATCAATTAGCCTATGGTAAAGTTGGTTTTGTTTTTCCGTTGTCATTTAAAGTTAGAGATCCTATCAAGGATGAAGCCAGTTTTAAATGCCTTGGCTTCTTTTTATAAACAGGACTGTAACTCTCACAATTGTTCAAGTCTGGTTGTGGTTTACATATTGTGTGGGATGGAAATAACATTCTTTGTTTTATGGAGGAAGTTCTTACACATGTGGTAAGAAGGCTCATAGTGCAGAGCTGTATGTTTTGTGTCCCATCCCATCCCCGCCCCCATACTATCTTAAAATTTTTGTTATTCAGGAGCCAGATTCTCTGTGGCTCAGGAATGGAGTTTTCCTTTGTTTCTATTGACTAATCTGGATTAGATAGCCTATTGATAGCTGTGGGCTATGATCTCTATTAATATGAACCAAATCACTTTTCTGACTATGATGGCTTTCAAATTACAAGTACAAGCCTTTGCATCTGATTCAGTGAACTCTTTACACTCAAGGCAAATTTCATCCTTCTTTTACTAAATGCTTGCTGTCTTCATTGGATGAAGCTTGAACTTTGTTCCTATCTGCAGTGTATTAACAGCATCTGAAACTGTCCTCTGTCTCCCTCTCCTTTCCTCCAGTACTTCTACCTTTCCCTTTGTATCTTAAACCAATTAAATGTAGCATGCACTTCTCTTATGTGCTGGTGGTACAAGGCAGAGTTGAAGTGGATCCTCTTCCAAAATTCATTTCCACAAGATTTCGTTGGATGGGGGATGACTGCCTTTTAAAAAGGGAGATTTTCCCCACGTGTTTGTATCAGATTTGCTTTGTTTTGTGTACCTACAATTTTGTTAATGCATAAACATGCTTAAGTATAAATACGAAGATTACAGCCTTGTTTTCCATCATTGTTAAGCAAGCTGTTCTTCAGATTCACTTTTAGTTGGGATTTAGAAACTTTAGAATTTGATGCTATCTGTTTAAAATGTCTGGTAGAGGTAATACAGTTTTTGCTTCACATGTAGATGTGATTGTTTGCTCAGTCTCGGCCATCTTTTCAATGGTTGCTGCTCTATCAACTTCTGTAGTTGGTACTTGAGTAGTCTCATGATAGAATCATTTTGTTTAGAAGTTATAGATCTTGTTACAGAGCTAGTCTAGCTAGATATTAATTGATCCTGAACTTTGCTTTCTTATCATAATTCTTAATTTTTGTTTTTAGCTGGGAAAACTCTTCAGATATTTAACATTGAAATGAAGAGTAAAATGAAGGCCCATACCATGACTGATGATGTCACCTTCTGGAAATGGATCTCCTTGAATACTGTTGCTCTTGTTACGGATAATGCAGTTTACCATTGGAGTATGGAAGGAGAGTCTCAGCCAGTGAAAATGTTTGATCGCCATTCTAGCCTTGCAGGTTGCCAGATTATCAATTACCGCACAGATGCAAAGCAAAAGTGGTTACTGCTCACTGGCATATCTGCACAGGTAACATTTTTCTAGTTGTAAATAAAGAAAAGTTCTAGAGAATTAATACGCCCAGAATGCAGTTTATTTTGAAATTAGATCTTCTGTGTTCAGTCAACATTGAATCTGACTTATTTTGGAAGACTTTTTTCCTTTTCCTTTTTAAGAAATAAAGGTTGCTGGCTTAATGCCGTTATTCTGACATATGATTTCAGACTATATACTCTTACCAAGTGTTTTTTTAAGTCTTACTTGCAGATTGAGTGGGATTGAGTTCATGTATGATTTGGAATTTATTACCGCTATTACTGCTGAATAAGATGATGTTTGGAGCTAAACTTTAAGAGGTATCAAATCTACATTAAGAGACAAAATAACAAAGAATTATAAATCCTGCTAAAGATGATAAAGCAATGCTAATTATTTCACTAGTAGAATCTGGGAGTTATTGGCTTATTAGGTCCCCAAACTATTCTTTTTGATCTTTTATAGCAAAATCGTGTGGTGGGAGCTATGCAGTTATATTCTGTAGATAGGAAAGTGTCTCAGCCCATTGAAGGACATGCCGCTAGCTTCGCACAGTTTAAGATGGAAGGAAATGCAGAAGAATCAACGTTATTTTGTTTTGCAGTACGAGGTCAAGCTGGAGGGAAGGTAAGGTTTGGCTTTGGAAATTATTTTAGTGGGAATTTATTTGTATTTAACTAGTCATCTAATTTCAGAATAGTCTTCGCCTTTACTTGTTAATTTGTTTTTAACATTCAGATTTGTGGTGACTTTGTTAAATTTGGCTTCCAGTGATACTTATCTAAGATGAATAGTATTCGTTCTACTTTTTAAAAATTTTATTTTATTCTTTTTTATTTTTATTTTTATTTTAAGGAGGGCGCAGCTCAGCTCACAGTGGCCCATGTGGGGAATCGAACCGGCAACCTTGATGTTATTAGCACCACACTCTAACAAACTGAACTAACCAGCCACCCCATGAATAGTTTTCTTTTTTAAAAAAAAATTTTGGGGGGGAATATTGGGGAACAGTGTGTTTCTCCAGGGCCCATCAGCTCCAAGTCCAGTTGCCGTTTTTTAATCTTCAGTTGCAGGGGGCGCAGCCCACCATCCCATGTGGGAATTGAACCAGCAACCTTGCTGTTGAGAGCTCGCGCTCTAACCAACTGAGCCATCCGGCCGCCCCTCCAGCAGCTCAGCAACAGCTCGTTGTTTTCAGTCTAGTTGAGGAGGGCGCAACTCACTGGCCCATGTGGGAATCAAACCGGCAACCCTGTTGTTCAGAGCTCCCGCTCTAACCACCTGAGCCACCCGAACGCCCCATGAATAGTATTCTTTAACAACTTTTTTGTTTCAGTTGTTTTATAAGTAAGACTTCATTTTGATTGCCTTTTCCTAAGGCCTTAATTCTGTGTTTTTCAACTTTACCGTGTATAAGAATCATTAGGGTTGTAGAACTGTACTTTTTTTGTACTTTATATCTAGGGAGTCTGTTTCAGTAAGTGGAGCTTGTAATCTGCGTTTCACATACCCTGCATGACTAGATAGAGTGTAGCCTGCAATTTGAGTAACATTGACTTAAGTCAGAGCTTCTCAACCTTGGCTCTCCCATGGAATCACCTGGACAAATTGAAGTACTTTGTATGTTAGGGTTCTTAGTTGCAGACAGCAGAAACAAGGTCTGGTTGATTACAGCGTAGAAAATTTAATGAAAGGATAATGCATAGTTCACAATAGCTAGGAATGTTTAGAACCAAGCTTGGAAGGTGAGGGGGAATAAGGGAGAATGGGCAGTAGCCAGGGCCCAGCCAAAAGCCCTGCCGCAGAACCCTAAGGATTCTGCCACTCCCGTGACTGCAGTGCTGGATGACACAGCACTGTGACCTCTGGAAACTCAGTTTGACTGCTGTTTTCACTGCTAGAGTAGAATCTTAACGTCTTCATATTTTTCCATGGGAACTATTTAAAAATAGTAACACAGCAATTGCTGAAAACATGATCATCTATACCCTCTCAGGAGGGAGAGACAGTATGCACAGTTAGAATTCTGGCTAAAATTTCAGAGTAGGAATCCCTGAACCAAAGAAGGATCCTACCAACCTTTTAATATGACAAGGATAGAAAACACTGATATTTAGATCTGAAATGGTGTGATATAAACAAAAAGACACATTGTAGGTTTTAGAAATTAGATATTATCCTTAAGAATAAGGCTGAGACCTTTTTTGAAAAGTCCTCCTGGAAAAATAACAACTTCAGTATCACTTTTTTGTTCCTTTTTTCCAATATCATTTTTATAGTATCTGAAAATGTGTTTATAGGTTCTTGAGCCTATTTGATTCATTTTGCTATAGCTTTTGTAGTATGCCATGGTTTTTGAAAGAAGACATAATTTTTTTCTATATGGCTAGTCATTCTAATTAATTAAGGATGAGAGCCTGTAACTTTCATATGATGTATATCTTGGAAACTGAGTTATTTGTTGTCTGAGGCCATTCCTGACGTGACTAAGTAAAATGTATACTACTCTTTCATTGACGTTGTGTACTTTCTCTTGCCTGGCTGATGTGTGGCATCAGACATTTGAAACCATAATGTTCTCATCCAGTTTATGAGGTCCATGTGATGAGAGCTTAGGTGCATACTTTCCATTTGTATTAGAGTAGAGGTAGTGGTATTCAATTGACTTTAAAGTTTTTATCTTGAAATAGTACACTTTCATAGGAAGCTGCAGAGACAGTACAGAGAGATCCCCTGTGTCCTTTACCTCAATGGTTACATCTTCCCCTCAATGATTACAGCTTACACACACACACACACACACACACACAGTAGTGTAGTTTAAAAAAAACAAAAACCCATAAGTTAACATTGGTACGATTGTGTAATTCTCTCACTTTATCACGAGTACATTCAAGATACTATTCCATCATCACGAGGTTTCCCTCATGCTACTCCTTTATAGTGACACTCCCATACCATTTCTAAACCCTGACAACCACTAAGTTACTATTTCTATAATTTTGTCATTTCAAGAATGCTATGTAAATAGCATCCTGTAGTATGTGACCTTTTGAGATGAGCTTTTTTTTACCCCTCAGCATTATGTCCATGAGAGCTATTTTTATTACTGAGGAGTATTCCATAGTATGGTTGTACCATAGTATATAATATTTATCTATTGTAGGAGATTTTGGTTGTTTCCAATTTGGGTCTACAGATAAAGCTGCTGTGATCAACTGCTAAAAGACCCAGGTGTATATATGTTTTATTTCTTTTTTTTTGAACAGTTACATATCATTGAAGTTGGCACACCTCCTACAGGGAACCAGCCCTTTCCAAAGAAGGCAGTGGATGTTTTCTTTCCTCCAGAAGCACAAAATGACTTTCCTGTTGCAATGCAGGTATTTTAAGCAAAATAAAGGGACTTTCGAAATCTCTCCTCTTAACAAAATTAATCCAAAAATTGGTATTACTTATATTCAGTAAAATTTAATTGGTGCTTAAAAGAATACCTTTTATTTGAAAATAAAGTTTTTTAGTGATACTTTATAATGTAATACTCTAATATAAACTGGGTTATCCTGAATTGTTCAAAATTATGTTTTCTTTTTTACACATTTTATTCATGTTCTTGTATTTTATGTAAGAGCTTGGGATATTTAAATGTGCTATAAAAATGAGGAAACCATTAATATTAGCTTTTAATTTTTCATATGAGCCTCTTGTGAAAGTTCTAGAATTTTACCATCTCTAAAATGGGGTTGGAGTAAAATTTCTGTTTGTAGATTGAGTATTTTACTGAAGTGTTGATTTTCTTTATACAGATCAGTGAGAAGCATGATGTAGTGTTCCTGATTACTAAGTATGGTTATATCCACCTCTATGACCTTGAGACCGGTACCTGCATCTACATGAATAGAATCAGTGGAGAAACTATCTTTGTCACTGCACCTCACGAAGCCACAGCTGGAATAATTGGAGTAAATAGAAAAGGACAAGTAAGGAAATATTGGAACTTAAATTAAGCAATAAAATCACACTTATTACCATTAGCTTTTTTTTTTTTTTAAGTGAATGGTTACTTTGGATGTCAGAAAATAATATATTCCTAAAAATACAGACACATATGATACAAAGTCTCTTTAATCCTGTCTCAGAGAGAGAAACTTGCCTATTGCCACACAGGGTTGTGTTTATGTGTCTTTATTGTCGAAAGAAATGACTTTATGCAAAAACTAATAGGGTCACATTTGACAGACTTTTTGTTTGTTTGTTTTAGGTTTTATTGGGGAAGGAGAATAGGACTTTATTGGGGAACAGTGTGTACTTCCAGGACTTTTTCCTAGTCAAGTTGTCCTCTCCATCTTAGTTGTGGAGGGCGCAGCTCAGCTCCAGGTCCAGTTGTCGTTAGTTGCAGGGGGCGCAGCCCACCATCCCTTGCGGGAGTCGAACCAGCAACTGTGTGATAGAGAGGACACACTCCAACCAACTGAGCCATCCGGGAGCTCAGCGGCAGCTCAGCTCAAGGTGCCGTGTTCAGTCTTAGTTGTAAGGGGCAGAGCCCACCATCCTTCGCGGGAGTCGAGGAATTGAACCAGCAGCCTTGTGGTTGAGAGCCCACTGGCCCATGTGGGAATTGAACCGGCAGCCCTCGGAGTTAGGAACATGGAGCTCCAACCGCCCGAGCCACCGGGCTGGCCCTTGACAGACTTTTTATAGGGGTATTCTTCCTACAACCTCTAAGACATTATCAACTACAAGGGAAAGAATTTTTCCTACATCTCTTCCTAATTCTTTATTACTAAATATTTAATGTTGGAAGTTGATATGTTAACAGTAGCTATTGTGGAGTACCTGGCAAGATAGATAGGGAAAATATTAGCTGTTCTAAATTTGTCATGATTGACAAAACCTCTTCGCATCATTAATAAATAATCCTTTTTCTGTGTTTTCTATTTTAATGTAATTAAAAACATTTTACCTGGAGGTATCCTATTTTCTAAAAAATTGTTAAAACTTCAATAACAATACTGTTACTGGTCTTGCCTTTTACTAGTTTCCTCCAAATTTGTATTTTTCCCAGATACCGTGTTTCCCCGAAAATAAGACCTAGCCGGACCATCAGCTCTAATGTGTCTTTTGGAGCAAAAACTGATATAAGACCCAGTCTTATTTTACTATAATGTAAGACCCAGTATAATATAATATAATATAATATAATATAATATAATATAATATAATATAATACATAATATGATATTGGGTCTTATGTTTTTGCTCCAAAAGACACATTGTGTCTTATTTTCGGGGAAATAGGTTAGTAAACAAAGGAAATAGTAGGTATTTTTTTCCTTTGTTCTGTTAATTTCCAGGAAATGGGGTATATAGGAGTATGAAGAGGCAAATACCCGAGAGAAAGGGAGTCTTTCCCTTCCTGTCCACCCCCTACCTCAACTCCCCACCTGGTTAGGTGCTTCTCCTTTATGCCCTTAAAACTTAGGTAACCCTCCTCATAGCACATATCACAATGAGTTACAGTTGCTTGCTGAACTGCTTCAGTCACTGTTCTTCAATAAGAAAGGGGCTTTTTTGGTTCAAGTGTAGTACTACACCAGTCAGTATCTGGCACAAAAGCAACTTTAAAAATTCAGTAGCTTTCATTTATTCAGTTGCACATGTCTCGGAAAAATCAAGTTCACTTTTGGTGAAATAGGTTAGTAATAATTTAATAATCATGAAGTTGATAAGCCAGAGACCTTTTTAGTTCGACTGCTTTGCTGATGTTTTTAAGATAATGCTTCAACTGAAGTTTCTTGAATAATTTCATCAATATATTTGATATCCATAACTGATTCTGGGAACTTACTGTTTTCCTTAACTTCCCTTACAATTTTCTGTGCCAGCTGCTTTGAGTCGGGAGGTTGGGTGTTTACAGTAACCTTAGGCTCAGGGCTTTTCTTTGCTCTTTTGATCAAAGCCAACTATAGCTGGACATGTGCCCTGAAGTGTGTGGTTTCTATTGAGTTGAAAAATCAAAGGTGATCAAGATGTCATTATTGCCAATATCTAGCTTAGCTTGGTAGGACTGAGTACTTTAGAAGATACTGGAACCTTCTCTGTCCTCTGTAGATCTTAAGTACTATTTGCTAGAAATCTGTTAGAACAACTAGTGGACATTTGGTCCTGTCCAAAAACGTCCACTGAGACATTTGGTCTACGCGCAAGGTTTTGGGTATTTGGTCCTCGAAATGTGCCATTGCCAGCTAGGCTAACCAAGACAAGAAGAGTTATTATTGGCTATACAGCCACAGGACAATTATTGGACCTAAAACGTGGTAATATCTTTTCTGTATTAATCCTGTAAACTAAAAGTATTTAAAAAAAATGCTCTGGGCTATTTGTACCTAGGGACGTTTTCTGAGCATGGATGTTTTTGACGGGACCATTTGGTGTGGACCAACTAAGCTCATGGACATTTTCGTTAGGACCAAATTTCAAGTACCTTTGGTCATGGACCAAATATCTCTGTGGATGTTTTGGACAGGACCCAGTGTTCTGCAAGGGCTAGAAGAGTCTAAAAGGATAAAGATGGAACCACGGATTTGGTGTTTGGGGAAGAGTTAAGGTAGTGATCAGTAGGAAGCTTCAGAAAGTATAGTTGGAACTGGATTTGATCATTTTTCTTATTTTTCCTAGGAGGTCACCATTTAATTAAAGGTGGAGGTCAGGAATGCAAATGACTGCATATCTTAAGAAAACATGTCTTACTATGGAGTAAAATGACACATTGCAGATACAGGATGGTCTAAGTAAGCTTTGCGGATAGGGCTCTGACCTGTAGCAATGAAAAGATTTTGGAGGTGAAAATTTCTTCATTTGTCTCAAAAGGATACAGGATAGACTTTTACCTACCTTTGGTTATTGAGTTTTCAAATTGTATTCAATTCCTTTTGTTTGAGACAGAAATTTCTCATTTTCATTAAAGCTGGGGTGTATAACCAGCTCTGGTGTTGGAGAGAGGAATGGATGTGTAGTGAAGGGTGGGTTCCCTTTCTCTATGGCAATTGACAGTAGTGCAGCTTTTCGGCAAGTGGGGCAGCATTCTGTGGCAGTGACTTTTTAGGAGGACTGAGGGTGGGTAACTGTACTCCAAATACAAGCAATTAGAAATTGCTTCTTACCGATGCCAATTTATTTAGCACCTACTGTATACCTTGCATTATATTAGGTGCATGAGGATTTGGTGGTTCCTTCCCCTCAGTGAGTATATAATCTGGCTTATAGGAATGTAAATGTAATTAAAGAAAATTACTGAAAAATCCTTGTGAAAAAATCCTAGAGTTAAAAGGAATATACCTTAAACTTCTTTTTAAGGAATAAACCTTAAACTTCTACGAAACAGGTGAGTCCTAGGTTTCGTAGCTTCTTCAGAGTCATTTTCTGTAGGTTGTCAAGATTGTGTTCCCCAGGAATCTATAAACCATATAGAATTATCTTTCAGACCTTAGTTAAATGGGAGCCTTAATCTTTGATATTAACCACATTAAGAATGAACGGATGGTAGCAAAGCAATTAGAGTTTGGATAGTATGAAGTAGGGAGTTATTTATATTACAGAATGCCCATATTTTAGGAACCCCCATTGGCTTAGCACCCTTAGTTTTCTCTCTTCTGGCTTCTTTTTTGTCTTTTTATTGAACTTTTTTTTTTATGGCAATAAGAAAGCCATCACAATTTTAATACCTTTGTGATTTAGTAGTAATTAACTCTAAACAGATTTTGTATCAGTGATCTCTAAATGAACATGTTGCAACTAACTATTCATTAATCTTTACACTTCAGGTTCTGTCAGTATGTGTGGAAGAAGAAAACATTATTCCGTACATCACCAATGTCTTACAAAATCCTGATTTGGCTCTGAGAATGGCTGTACGTAACAACTTAGCTGGTGCTGAAGAACTCTTTGCCCGGAAATTTAATGCTCTCTTTGCCCAGGGAAATTACTCAGAAGCAGCAAAGGTGGCTGCTAATGCACCAAAGGTAAATGTGTATGAAAAGAAGTTGCTGTGATTAGATTAATGGTAATATGCTCTATTTCTAAGACTTAGATGTAGAACCAACTCTCTGGAGAGAAACTAATCTTCTTTTGGGTTCATTTTCCTGTAGCAGAATATGAGTTGTCAGTGCCTCTAGATTCGCTTAATTAGTTTTCTGTGCTCTGGATTTGGTTAGCTTTTTAAAACTCAGAATGTTAGAAGGATATGTAGACCTAACAAGCTATGATTTGCATAGATGTAAAAACGTTTACTTAGTTATAATACTGTTGACCTCATCAATAATATCTACCGATTATTTTTTTTTTAATGCAAAAAGCTTTGTTACCATTTGGTTCAGAGCTTGGAAGAGGGCTCCAGGGTGATTAAAAAGCTGCCTAGTAGCTGCAAGGAGAGGCTCAGGCAGAAGCCCTGACACCAGAGGGATGTCAGTGGGCCCCTCAAAGGCCACTGGGCTCCAGAGGCTCCTAACCGTGCATAACAGTGAACCTTTCATAGGGGATACTCAGCCCACTCAGCCCAGCCGGGGGGCCAGCCTGCAGAGGATAGTTAGGTGGTTGCCCATCTTATTGAGTTTCATCTCATCTAGTTTGTGACTCTCCAGGAAGTCACAGAAATAGGGGTCTATTTGGGCAGAATTCAGGGCATGCAGATCCAGTAGAGCCTGGTTCAGGTTCTTCTTTAGGACAATGGCAGCTTCCGTGGTGTGCATGGTTTTACCCCACTTGTCCTGGGACGGCTTTTGCGTGTCCTGGAAGAGGGCATGGCCATTGTGCTGGCTTTACAGTCAAGAGATTCTTGGTGCACTCTTCTCCTGAGCCAATTTGTGGAAAAAGTGGCCCGTGCACTCCAGAGCCACATCTTTGCAAAATAGAAGCCCAGAAGAGAGGTAGGTGTAGGAGGCTCTCAGATGCAGGTTAACCACTTGCACCTTTGTGGAACAACTCTGACAAATCTTGCAGCTCATGGTTGATCAGCAATAAGAGGAGCTAAGCTCAAAAAAAGGTGTTGGCTGGTCCTGGAGGCAGAGGATGACAGAAGGTGGTTCCAAAGTTTGCAACTGGAAAAGAGTTTGGAGGGTGATAGGAGGCTGGAAGGGGAGTACAGATGGGTCCGTTCTGTCCAGGCACTATTGAAGCAGAAGACAGATCCATGGTACTGCAGGGCCAGTGCTGATTGAACTGATTTTATTTGCAAACTTTGAAATTAAACAGATCACGTTCAACTTACGGTAGGAAGAGTTGTCTGAAATTAAGCTGTTTATTCTCATCACCTTTGTATTATGTTGGACTGAATTAACACTTACACCCTGACCACTATTACGAAATTTGTACTTAATGTGAACCTGGAATAATGCTAGCTCTAACAACTTTATGCTTATTCTCTTACCCATTGACATTGTAATTAGGTTGGTATATTTCTGATTCTGAATAATCACATCACATTGAACCAGAGTTGTGATGAATGTTGACTGAATCTTTACTATTCAATGAATTGAAGATTTGAAATTTGTTGTTAGTAAATGGAATCATGCTTTTAAGATTGACCTAAGAGACCCAGGGAGTTATTAGTGTGATGTTGGAGATCACCTTTAAAAGGAGTCTTTATCGTTTCTCTTTCTTTTTTTTTTTTTTTTGAAAAAATTTTTTAAAAAAATTTATTGGGGTGACAATTGTTAGTAAAATTACATAGATTTCAGGTGGACAATTCTGTATTACATCATCTATAAATCCCATTGTGTGTTCACCACCCAGAGTCAGTTCTCCTTCCATCACCATATATTTGATCCCTGTTTCTCTTTCTTAAAGGGAATCCTTCGTACCCCAGACACCATCCGTCGGTTCCAGAGTGTCCCAGCCCAGCCAGGTCAAACTTCTCCTCTACTTCAATATTTTGGAATCCTTTTGGACCAAGGCCAACTAAACAAATATGAATCCTTAGAACTGTGTAGGCCTGTACTTCAGCAAGGGCGGAAACAGCTTTTGGAGAAATGGTTAAAAGAAGATAAGGTAGGTTAACTTCTCTTAACGTACTCTTGCTTTGGTTACATTAAATACCATGTTAGCAAGTTAAAAACAGCTGCACCAAAACATCTCTATTCATTATTTACTGCTTATAGGACTAGAATAAGAGCAGACATTGCATGAGATGCATAAACTTACTTCTTTTTAAAGTGTATTTTTATAGCGTATTGAGGAAGGATATCTTTGTTTAGTTTTTGAAATGGAATCCAGGATTCTTTCTTGGTGGTTAAAACTACTAACCTGGAAGCAAATTGCTGTCCTTTTGCTTTAAGGGAAAACTTAGTGTGAGACGCTTACTTCCCTATGTGTTCATGTTTGTCAACATATGTAACACTCATTTGGACATAAGAATGTATTCCTGTCTCTCACATCCCACACTTGATATGCACAGTAGTTTCAACCACACAAATACATCTTTTCTTTCAGAACCAAGTATCATCAACATTGTGGTATTTGCTGCTAGTCACCATGTTTGGGTGTGCAAGGGAAACATGTTACTTGAAATGTAGGATCATAGATATGTTAACAAGACAGCAGGGTTGTCTAATTAGTGATAGAGATTTCTAGAGTGATTTCACAGTGTTAATTGCCATTACATGGGAAAATATTTAACTCAGTTTTTTGAAATTTATTTGAGTATGAACCTTGAAAAACTTGTTAACCAGCTTTCTTTACTGTAGAATTTCTCTATGCCTTTTATATTCAGTCAGTACTTAACTAATTTCTTTTTACATAGAGCATCTAATAGTACTGTTTTTTTAGAGCACATTATGGAAAACATTGCTTATTTGTAAGGCAACTAACAAGTGTGAACAATCCATTAGTGTTGTTATTCCTTTCATACCACTGTAAAAAACCTTTCTTCATGAAATGGCAGTACTGAATTGCCATGTTTTATGCCATTGTCAAGAATGAGGTGGTACTGTATGACGCACTTTGAGTAGTGAATAACTTTTAATGTTATTATACCTTTCAGCTTTAGTGGAATTGGTAATATTTTTTACATGACCAATTCTAAGTCCTTGTTTCTTGACCCAGCTTCTGGCAATCTTCTAGGATACTGGAGACTAGTACTTCAGAGTTGGGATGCTTAGGTAGGCGTCTTTGCTGAAGAATAGTTACTAGCCACACTAGTGAGTATTTGAGATCAGTCCTGATTGCTAAGATAAGGGAGGATGGGACAGCCAAGGTAACTGAGTTGACCTATATAACAGTGTGAAAGCTTTTCGGATATCATTACTTTTTTTTGTGTGAATGGTCATATGGAATCCACTTATAGTAAAAGGGACACTGGTCAATGCTTAATTAGTTAGTATGTTCAGTTAAGAGATACATGCTCCAATAGAACTTCTTACTTCTCAGTACTGAATATAAAAGATAAAGGCTATTCTCTGACATAACCATTAAAAGTAGAAAACTGCAGTATGTACGAACAACTCTTGTAGGGAAGCTGCTTTCCAGATTGGGCAGTTTACTAAGGCAGGTTGAATAGTACAGAGGAGGGAATCTGCGTGTATACCACCTAAAAATTCTAAAATTTTTATTTGTTTGACCTTGTGAAATTAGAGTGTCCTGCTTTACAACCTTGAATCCAAAAGTCAAGAAGTTAATGGAGCTTAGATCCTTCAGACATACAGATTATACTCTAATTTTAATAATGGTCCTTATGGTAAGCTTCATCTGGTTCCTTAATATCAAATTTTCATATGATAACATTATGTTTAAAGTTGTATTTTTTTGAAAAAATGGGAGCAATGTGGGTCTGATATCTGAATATTCTTAATAGTAAAAAGTACAAGATTCTGCTTTTTAAGTAGTTATGTTCCTAACAAGGTATGTGGTAATATTTATGAGTGTGACATCTTGGTGGGCTTTTTTATCCTTAAGTAGGATGCATTGAGAATTCTACTGAGACATTGCTGTCAATACATGATCAAGAGCCTTTACTAATCACAACCCCTGAATATTTAAAATACATTCTAGGACAATTGAGTAACTAAGTGCTTATCGTATTATTTATAGTGGAAATAGTATCATCCGCTCATTTGTAAAACAACTCATGGATTACTCAACAGTCTCTTTTTTCTTTCTACAGCTGGAATGTTCTGAAGAACTGGGTGACCTTGTGAAATCTGTGGACCCTACATTGGCACTTAGTGTGTACCTAAGGGCTAATGTCCCAAATAAAGTCATTCAGTGCTTTGCAGAAACAGGTCAAGTTCAGAAGATTGTTTTATATGCTAAAAAAGTGAGTTCAATGTAACAAATTCTCAACATAAATTCATTAAAGCATTAAAGAGAAATTAGCCTATGGAAACTCTAAGTGACTTTAATAGTACATTTCCTTACATTTTGAATTACTTGGAAAAGTATAAAAACCTATTTTAGTTCTCACATATAGAATTATATTTACTAAAAAATGGAGACAGCTACTCTTATATGGCTCATCAGAATTTAAGACGGCAGAGGCATGTTTAATCTGTTAGAACAAACTTTTGAAACATTCATCAAAAGTGAATGAGCCAATTATAAAAGTCTATGGCAAATTGTTCAAATATGTTATCACTTAAAGTATCTGTCTACTTGCCTAATATTAGCCATGGTCAAATTGAGCATCTTAAATTAAAACTGAATTTGTACTTTCACCAGTAGTTCTATATTAGTAAGATTCTCTTGTAGAAAAAAACCTTTAAATGATATAGAAATGAAACTTTGAGGCAGGATTTAAATTTTTGTCTATTTGTAGGTTGGATATACTCCAGACTGGATCTTTCTGCTGAGAAACGTCATGCGTATTAGTCCAGATCAGGGACAGCAGTTTGCTCAGATGTTAGTTCAGGATGAAGAACCTCTTGCTGATATCACACAGGTAAAGACGTTAAAATGTA
The DNA here is from genome assembly GCF_004115265.2 of Rhinolophus ferrumequinum. Classification (NCBI taxonomy): domain Eukaryota; kingdom Metazoa; phylum Chordata; class Mammalia; order Chiroptera; family Rhinolophidae; genus Rhinolophus; species Rhinolophus ferrumequinum. Next base: position 26,455,335 of record NC_046304.1, on the reverse strand, counting down.
TTCTGTAGATGTCAATTTAAATAGAGAATGGGGGGATCTGAGTTTAAACAACTTGGAGTAGAATGGGTTAACCATTCAATTTGTAGAAATTAGAGCTCTGTCTAGATAGACAAAAAGCAAGTTGCAGAAGAATGGGCAGTAAGATACCATCTATATACAGGTTTAAAACGTACAAAACAAACTCCATCTTTAGAGATGTATATGTATTAAAAATATAAGAAATATATATGTAAATAATAAAACACAAAGGATAATTGCTGTCTCGGGGTAAGGGGAGAAGGAAGAGGTGCATATATGAAGTGGGAATCACTCCGTATTTATGCTTTTGTATATTTTAAATAGTTCATCAAGAATTTAAATCCATCAGTTTGATTGTATTCTATTATATTGTCTTGAAATATTTTGTAGTTGTTTTTCACCAGAACTGAAAGTAACTCCAGACGACAAAAATTTATTCTTAAATTATGAAGTTATGTTGCCTAATAATATTTTTTAAATCTGGGATTTGGTCTGGCAATTTTTTATATGTAAAAAAGATCATGTTTCCTTTCCTTTCGTTTACATATTACAACAGTATCATAAAGCAATTTTTAAACATCTTAAAACAATATCCTCTCAATCTTCTTTTGCAGATTGTGGATGTCTTTATGGAATATAATCTAATTCAGCAGTGTACTGCCTTTTTGCTTGATGCCCTGAAGAATAACCGCCCATCTGAAGGTCCTTTACAGACGCGGCTGCTTGAGATGAACTTGATGCATGCGCCTCAGGTACGCGTTTCCATGCTTTTGAGGCTATTCAGGGCTTCCTAGATTAAGTTACTTGGAGCTGCTGAGATGCCTATTCTTCATTTGAGAAAATTTAGCTAACATTCCTTTGTACTTTCTCGCCTTTATCAATTCACTATTGAGTCTTACATGTAATCTGGGTATAGAATGACTGATATAAATGGGCTGGTCAAATAAACTCATCCTGTTTGTGTTTTTATAGGTTGCGGATGCTATTCTAGGGAATCAGATGTTCACGCATTATGACCGGGCTCATATTGCTCAGCTGTGTGAAAAGGCTGGCCTCCTGCAGCGTGCATTAGAACACTTCACTGATTTATATGATATAAAGCGTGCGGTTGTTCACACTCATCTTCTTAACCCCGAGGTACTTCAGTTTCTTACCTAATAGATGGTGTTAGTCATGATTAATTGGTAGACTGAAAATGTGTGGTACTGAATGATAGTCGTTTCATACCACTGTTCAATGTTATTTCATTTATTTATTTGCTTCTTTATTTATTTTGTCCTCTAGTGGTTAGTGAATTACTTTGGATCCTTATCAGTAGAAGACTCCCTAGAATGCCTCCGGGCCATGCTGTCTGCCAATATTCGTCAGAATCTGCAGATCTGTGTTCAAGTGGCTTCTAAGTATCACGAGCAACTGTCAACTCAGTCTCTGATTGAACTTTTTGAATCTTTCAAGAGTTTTGAAGGTAATTAGGAGTTTGTGAGTTGTTTTTAATTAAGATAGCCAAGAGTGGCTGTATTGTTATGATTACAGGTTTGGAAATTCTGTCTTCCTACAAGCTTAATTTTATGGGACAGTGTAAGTTTTATTATGCAATAAGTGTTGTCATGCATCTTTTATATCAGGTTCTAGGGATGTGCGCTGAACAAGACTGCTTGCATATTTTATAGGCGAAACAAAGGCAGAATTTTAAGATACAAATATATGTAGTATCTTTGTCATAATTGTGTAAGATGAGAAAATACCAGTGATCAGATATAATAAAATTTCATGCTTATGTTGACAGTCCGACTCTTAATGATGGCAAATGTTTCTAACTAAGGACATTTTATGACTTGTTACTATACAACAGGTTTTCTCAACCTTAGCTCTAGACATTTTGGGGTGGATATTTTTTTTGGGGATAGGGGTGTACATGCAGGATATTTAGCAGCATCCCTTGCTTCTACCCACTAGATGCCAGTGGCATGAGCAGCACTAGTTGTGACCGCGAAAAATGTCTCTAGACGTTGCCAAATATCTCCTGGGAAGAAAATCGCCCCCAGTTGAGAACCACTGCTGTACTGAGTACTAATATAATCATTGCTGGGTGGCTCTTAGGTTCATTAGCTAAACTTCTGGTCCTCAGTTACCTTTTCTTCCCTCTTTTTGTAGTATTGCTTTCGACAGAAGGAATAAGATTTATACCAGTTTTCTTAATTTTCTCAGTTTCTGTATATTAACTAGGCACTAAATTTATACTATTCATTCAGTGCACTGGCCACATGTAGCTGTATAAATTTAACTAAAATTAAATACAATTACACATTTAGTTCTTCAGTCACACTAGCCACATTTCAAGTGCTTGATAACTACATGTGGTTAGTGGCTACTGTATTGGACAGAACAAATATAGACCATTTTCATCATTGCAGAAAGTTCTGTTGGACAACACTGCATTAAATTCTTTTCAAACTACTTTGCGCTGCATATGGAAAAATACCAGGCTATAAGGGACTTCATTTAAAATTTCTCATATGGAGTATGGAGTGATAATTAGCTTTGATATTAAGTTGCTGCTTCCTAACTATTTTTCAACTACTAAAGAAACATTGGATTGAATTTTCTGTTCTGTAGGGATTAAACTGTAAATCCATTTATTTAACTGATTACTGGACAAATTAGTATTTTTATCAAGTTTTTGAGTAACTAGTTTTTGATTTGGGAGTATTCAGTATAACAAATTTTTTTTTTTTAATTTGAGGTATAATTGACAATGGTGTTTTTTAATTGTTTAAATATTGTTCAGTTCTGTCATTCTCAAAAGTGCACCTATTCTTAATTTCAAATATTTGTTTTTTTAAGGTCTCTTTTATTTTCTGGGATCCATTGTTAACTTTAGTCAGGACCCAGATGTGCACTTTAAATATATTCAGGCAGCTTGTAAGACTGGGCAGATCAAAGAAGTAGAAAGAATCTGCAGAGAAAGCAACTGCTATGATCCTGAGCGAGTCAAGAATTTTCTCAAGGTAAGTGGTTTTGAGTAATGCATTTCGTGTTGGGTTGAAGATCAGCAGTTCTACAAGGGTTTGGTTTAAAAAAAATTTTTTCCCCTAAATGTAAAATTCTTAGCATTCACAAATTGCGTGCTGAATTATTTTTTCCAAATTTAATACTCTGTGGTTTCCTTTGAAATAGGGAAGGAAATTGGTAAGTAATACTTAAGAAAGACCATCTGTTTAAAAGAAGAAAAAAATTAGCACTGTCTCAAAGGAATTTTCTTTCTTTGACTTTAAATTTAGAAGAAAATTTTGAAAGTGGTTTTTGACTCTCAATGTCATTTTAGAATATCATTTAGGCTCCTTTTAAGTCTTAAGATCAACTTGCCCTCAGTGTCATTTTTAGGAGCCTCTATTGTATGCAAAGGGTTCTGTGATCTAAAGAACATAGGTTTATCCCTCTCATCAAATTAGCCTGACTCTAGAAACTAAATATTAATCATGTGTAATTCATAAATTGAAGGTAAGGTCAAACAAACAAACAAACCCTCAGCTTTTTGACACATGAATTTAGTTATAGAGAAGTAAGAATTGCCTGTGTTGGGATAAAGGTTAATGGTTTAAAGATTCTTAGCTCTTTAAAACATGCCTAAGGGTAGTTAATTTTGTTTAATGTTTAATGTTTAACTTAATTTTAGCTTTATTCTCATACCTGCTAGTTACTTTGTGAGGAAAAGAAAATTTTACAATTGGCAGTTGTGTATAAAAATCAGGAAAACAATAGAACATTCTGCTTATCCCTGAAATATATATTAATACATTTTACATTTATGTTATATATATGAAATGATTCCAGAGACTGAATGTAATTAAGCACTTTTTTGTCTTCTAGAAGAATTTTAGATTGAAACTAAAACCAAAATGTTTATTGTATAATTCAGTAAAAAAATAGGCTTTTCCTATGCCTACACTGTCATCATTTTTAGATAATCTACAGTTGTATCATTAGCTGATTATTCTTTTGAAGAACTTTACTACTGGAGCTCTAGATTAAATAGCTAACCCCTTGGTTTCAGTGTTATGAGACAGTCAAAGTGCTGAAGTTACCCTATATTTTAGAAAAATAAACTTTCCCCAAAAGTGTAGCTTTATAATCTCTTGGCCATTATGAATATTCTGAGTGGCTTGGCTAGTATGATATGTTTGAACCCAAGACTTTCTGATATCAAAAAACTCTCCAAATGAGAAAGATTGATGCTTTATGCTTGACTAGTGTACCCCTAACACCAGTTCAGTTCCTCCTTTGAGTATCAGTACTGTTTCCTTTTTTTAAAAATACTACCAGTTTCTTAAACTGATTTGTTTTTGTTTTTATTAAGCTCTTAGTTCTTATGCTTCAGTTGTAATTTCTTTAGCATTGGGTTTTAATTTTTCAATTATGATGTATATGTAAAGCAGGACTAAATGAACTGTTTTCATTTTATTATGATCTTGAGCTTCAAAAAACATCCTCTGGATACTAGGATGGTGCAGCCTTAGGTTGCATAGCACGTAAGGTCTAATTACGTAAGGATTCTCCTTCCACACTTGTGAATTGGGTGCAGACTTGATAAAGTAGGGGAGTGGATATGGATTGTGGACTTATTAGCTATTGTTTGTTCTACCTCTACCTGTTACCTCCAGCAAAGTAACTAATGTGCCTCAGCCCCCGTTTCTACAACCACACACTGTGTTTATCAAGTATCTTGTATGCCAAAGGTGTTTAAGTGATAGCCGTTGTTAATAAGCTATGTTGGTGGGCCTTTGAAATAAGGTAGCATCAGTCTGCATGTTAATTCTATCAGGCAAATATTGTTTCTTTTTGATTTTAAGTTACTCCTGTCTCCTTGAAGGAATTTTAATTCCAGTCTGAGTTAAAGGTAAACCTGGTGTCCCGTCTTTAGATAATCTGAGATGGGAGCTCAATACTGAGATGTTACTATTGTATCCAGCCTTTCACCCCAGTAGTGAGAATGAACATACTAGACCATTTGCTCACTTTCCTTATTGACCTGTAGTGTGGTACCTGCAATGCTACATCTCATCATTACTATTATTAAAGTTCATTTTGGAGGTACATGATAATTGACTGGTGTTGTATGTAAACTCTGTGATGATGAGAAAAATACTTTGCTGCATCTGATCTTGAACATTCAAGTGTCAATTATATGCTAGCCACCAGGAATACAGAGATTGGTAGACTATCACCTCTCCTTTAAAGTAACTTGTGAGTAGGTTGATATGGTGTCATTGGCATCATTTGGCTCATGCCCTAACCTTGTAGAACTGTAGCTCTCTGTAGGAAGCATGGGACTGTTCTTCAGACTCCTGATCTGCTTCTGGCTACCTTTGATCTTATTTTCTATCATTTATCCTTTCCTGGTTTTACTTCAATTACACTGGCCTGCTTGCTATTGGTTTCCTGCCCCATTGCCTTTGCTTGTTCCCTTTTCCATTTTCTTCTCAGACCTTCATGACCTGCATCCTTACCTTTCGGATTTCTGACCAAATGTTATGAGAAAGGATGTTTCAGATTACCCTATCTAAAAGAAAACCTATCCTTCTTCAATCCTTACCTCCCTCATATCATGCTTTTTTTTTTCTTCTTTAAAATAACACTTAACACTATGAGACATTGTCTCTTCCCAGTACAATGTAAGTCCCTTGAGGGAATGCTTGCTTTGTTCCCTGCTGTATCTCTCATGCATAAGAACGGTGTCTGGTACATAGGCACTCAGTAAATATTACTTCAATGAATAACTTCATGTTTATCAAAACCTCTGACTGTGTTTATATAATTTCAATTTTGATCGTAAAATCTTTTCCCGTAATAGCTAGAGGGTAAACTTTTAATAAGTAAATAATTTAATAAGAAAATAATTTAGAATATTAATGCATTATTTACACATATGAAGTCGTACAAATTTAGACAATCCAGAAAGTATCCTAGTTTTTCCTACTTTTTCAATCTTATGTTTTCTTTGGGAATACAGTATAGTTGCCTTCGCCAGCAGAAATCTTAAGCACCCATGCATAAGAGTAGATTACCCAAGTAATCTTAGATTACTTGCAAGTGTATTTTCTCCCTAAATGGTAAAATAAAGTATGCATATTTTATGTGTATATTAAATAGATAAAGAAGATTAGTGTTGATCCATTAACTTTTTGATGTTTATTTAGCAGGAAAAACTTAGCTTACTGAAATCATTTGCGTAGGTAGATCAAATGTTCTTTCTAGAAATGATTGTAGCAGCTGTTTAGTATAGAGTCTTCATGCTGCTAAGTAATACTTGCTTTAGACTTTCCTTAATGTGAAAAATCTGCAGCTGGACTTCCACTTCAGATTTATAGCCATTTTGATTTTTTATTCAGGATTTTTCATGACTCAGATTTAGTCTGGTGTTCTCTTACCACTTCACAGACTAATCTTCGAATTATTTATAATTAGGTGGCTGACAGGCGCTAGACTCATTTTATTCTAATCTTGCAAATAATGTTTTTAATGGCTGTCATTGGGGAAAGTCCTATCCTGCTTAGTTCTACTTCCTTACTAGCCTATAATAGAGGAATCGTTTATTGAGGAATGTTTCACTGTGTGTAAATGAATTCCTGATGGAAACTGTTGTTTTTTGTGCTGTACCTTATGTCTGTGGAATGTAACAGGACATGTATCAGGTAAATGCCCAGTACAGGTCTTACCCCTGTCTATAATATTCGTGTCAATCCATAAAGTAGGATTGTAGCTTGACATTTGTAATGGTAAAAGCAATTGGCAATTTAAAGTTGTCTTTTTTTAAAGTGCTTTCTTTTTCTTAACCTTTTTCTTACTATAGCAACATGTGGTGTATTTAATTCATGGCCATCACCATCATGTTGCTCCTTGTAGACATTATTATAATAGAATGTTAGAGGCTAGCCATATAGATTGGAATTAGGGAGGGGTAAAAAAGTAAGTCGTTGGTTTGAAACAAATGTGAACCATTTATGTCATTTTGACAGTATATTGGTCTTAATTCACTTGAAGTATTGCTCTTAATGAAAGTCCCATTGTGATGATTTTATATCCTGAATGCCACTGGTGGCTCACAAATCTTAATTTGTTATTTTTTAAATTTTTTTGGTAAAGAGGATGTGTGGGAAGGACCTGGTATTTTGCTGTGAATCTAAGTGTTGATTAGTAAAAGTTTACCAAAACTGGGGTGGGCATTCTCCAACAATTAGGACATTTCTTTTTTTAAGAAAAGAGCTGAGGTTATGTGACTGTCTCCCACCAGTATAAAACAGATTCTCATATTTTACGTAGATTTGATACCTCACTGAGGAGAAAATTACGGTTTCTTTTTGTTCTTTTTTTTAGGAAGCGAAGCTAACAGATCAATTACCACTCATCATTGTGTGTGATCGATTCGACTTTGTCCATGATTTGGTGCTCTACTTATATAGAAATAATCTTCAAAAGTATATAGAGATATATGTACAGAAGGTAAGTAATATTGATGTAACTTAAAAAAATTAAATCTTACTGTAGATGTTACTTCTCACACTCTGGAAATCTTCATCCTTTTGAAAGTCTGTGCCCAATATAGTGGTCTGCTACAGTGGCTTTCAATATTTTTTTTCCACCAGAATCTTTCTTTGATTAAAAACTTTACATGCATGCCAAGTATGTAAAATAAAACAAAACTACTATAGTTGAAAAAGTTGGGTGGCTTACGCCCTACTTACTTGATAGCCCCTGAAGGGTCCATGTAGAGGTCATAGACTCCAAAGCACAGTTCTAAAATCATCTTAGATATAGATATTAGAAACTGTACCATCTAACTCCAGAAATAAAAAGGAAGTTTTGCTATAATGGAGGACTTTTTATTGGACAGTTTTCCATAGTCATTCTGTGACTTTAGCTTCTTTGAACTTATCCTTTGGAGCAATGCTGAGGTAATTAATTAACCAAGTCAGACTTCCTGCTGAATTCCTCGGTCTAGTTGCAAATTTAGACTCTCAGTTTATTACTGAATTTTAAAACTGAGCTTAAAAGAGGGAAATGTTTTATTTTCTAAAACTCCTTTTTACTTTGCTTATTAATAAAATAATGGCATTCTTCTATTTTTTAACCTTAGGTGAATCCAAGTCGACTTCCTGTAGTTATTGGAGGATTACTTGATGTTGATTGCTCTGAAGATGTCATTAAAAACTTGATTCTTGTTGTAAGAGGTCAATTCTCTACTGATGAGCTTGTTGCTGAGGTTGAAAAAAGAAACAGGTGTAGTACCGTTTTAACCTTCTTAAGTGGGAGAAATTAGTCTCGGCATGGTAATGGATAAAAATTACTTGTTGTCTAAAAGCTACTCAGAGATACAGTGTCCATAATTCCCTGGAAACACCTAATTTAGAAGAGATAAGCTAGCTGTAGCGCTGAAAAAAATGTGTTTTCTAGAACGTTACATCTGTCAAATAGAAAATCTGTTAACCTGGTTGATCACTTGTTTGCATATTTGTAATTACACCTACATGGGTTGACCTTGTGTATGTTTCTAATGTAAACTATGAAAAAAACCTCCTTTTACTTAGGTAAGATACCCTTATATTTAATAACTAATTCTCTCTGATAAATTGTTCTCAAGTGTAATAACAAAAAGAGTTCCCTATGTAATTCTGGGTTAAATTGATTTTTTATTTGGACCTTAGTGTAGTAATGTGAATTATGAATTAATAATATAAGTGCTTCTATTACTTATACAATGAAGTCTTGTTTTCGCTGGGACATTTTGATGAACTCTAGTGTTTAGAACATGTAGTAAATAAGGTTTGTGGATTGATACAACAGTGGGAAGTTACTATAGTTAGGAAAAGATATCAAGAAAGCCTGTGGATATGATTTTAACCTGAGTTGGTATAGGTATCCTATTAATGGCATTTATAAAATTTGTATTTGAATGTTTCAAACATGGAAAATTTCTGCATGTAAGGTCAATGGAGATAGAGAATATAATACTGATTTTAAAAGTTTGAGCCTAGTTTGAAGTGATTGATAATAACAATTTAACATGTAGAGAGATTTCAGTTGAGTCTTATGTCTAATACCTGAAAACAATCTTCTTTGTTGTGTATTCCAAGGAAAGAGCCAGACAGTTACAGTTAGACAATTTGGTCTTTAAGTGACAAATTATATTGTGATAAATGAAATTCACATCTAAGTCATTAGTCTAGATGTGCCTTAATCTTTCTTGTTTCAGTTAACATGGAACATCTGCTTGGCTTGCACATATTTATAGGACCTTGATTTTTTGCTTTTATTAATAGAAGAGTTAAGTGTCTTTACCATAATGGGAGTGTGTTCATAATAACTACATGAATTTGATAGCCAAAATAATGGTCGTCTGCTCTTTTTCTGGGTGATTTTGATATTTAATGGAATTCTAGAATTATTAAACCCAGAACTTCTAAAGCCACCAGATTTTGTTCCCAGTGTGCGTTTAGAGTACTGCCTCCTTTGGCTGTAGGTATTGCATATTAACTGTTAAATTTGAAAGGAACCTCAGATAATGTGACCTATTTTCTCATAGCACATCCCCAGCCTACCCCTAAACAAAATTTATCTGAAGTCTAGATAGTCTACTGTGAAAAAAGAACAGTCTATGAATCTATAATCTCTTCTTTCAATGTCTTATCTAGATATGTAGCAGATAAGTCTGGGAGAGTATAGTCTTATATACCTTCTGTGTACTCTTAGGCAAATCATTTAACTATCTCTGAGCCTTAATTTCTCAATTTGTAGTAGGATTGTTGAGAATTCAAAATAATGTATGGAACGCACATTATAGATCATAAAGTACTTACATAGTAAACTTACATAGTAAACATGTCAAGGATGTGTTATTTAGATAATGCAGTATGTGTGTGCATGGGTTTTTTCGTTTGTTTTGTTTTTTCTTACTAGATTGAAACTGCTTCTGCCTTGGCTAGAGGCCAGAATTCATGAGGGCTGTGAAGAGCCTGCTACTCACAATGCCTTAGCCAAAATCTACATAGACAGTAACAACAACCCAGAGAGATTTCTTCGTGAAAATCCTTATTATGACAGTCGTGTTGTTGGAAAGTATTGTGAGAAGAGAGATCCACATCTGGCCTGTGTTGCTTATGAACGTGGCCAGTGTGATCAGGAACTTATTAATGTGAGTACTGCTTGCTGAGTATATAGAGAGAAGGCTACATTTTAAAACACTTGTTAGATAATGTTAGATTAGTGAATTTTGAGAGTGATTTTAGTTAATATAAAGAGCTTTTGGAAGACACGTGCTTTTTTCATTTTTCAATTAGAGTTGACATACAATACTGTATTAGTTTCAGGTGTACAACATGGTGATTAGTTTCTGGTGTACAACACGATTACGAAGTGATCACCCCAATAAATCCAGTACCCATCTGACACTATACATAGTTATTACAATATTATTGATTATATTCCTTATGCTATACCCTACATCCCCATGACTACTTTGTAACAATCGATTTGTACTTAATCCCTTCCCCTTTTTCACTGACTTCCTAACCCCTCTCACATATGGCAACCATCAAAATGTTCTCTGTACCTAGGTATGAGTTTGTTTCTGTTTTGTTTGTTTATTTTGTTCTTTAGATTCCACATATAAGCGAAATCACATTGCATCTGTCTTTCTCTGCTTGACACTCCACTCAGCACAATACCCTCCAGGTCCATCCATGCCGCCACAGATGGCAGGAACCCATTTCCTTCTATGGCTGAGCAATATTCCATTGTTTATATGTACCACCTACTCTTTATCCATTCATCCATCAATGTACACCCAAGCTGCCTCCACATCTTGGCCATTGTAAACAATGCTTCAGTGAACATATGGATGCACACGTCCCGCTGAAGTAGTGTTTTGGGTTTCTTCAGATGAATCCCCAGAAGTGGGATTACTGGGTCCTCCTTTGTCTCTTATTGCAGCTTTTGTTTTGAAGTCTATTTTTGTCTAGTGTAAGTATTGCTACCCCAGGTTTTTTTTTTTCTTTCTTCCATTTTTATGAAAATTTTCGTTTTTGCTTTCAGTCTGTATGTGTCTTTCAATCTGAGTTGCGTCTCTTGTAGGTAGCGTATGTAGGGGTCTTATTTTCTTACCCATTCAGCCACTGTGCTTTTTGATTGGAGCATTTAATCCATTTACATTTAATGTAATTGTTGACAGATATGTAGTTATTGCCATTTTATTATTCATATTTTTTATTTTCTTTCTCTTTTTCTTGTCCTAAAGAAGCCCCTCTAACATTTCTTGTAATACTGATTTGGTGGTGATGACTCCTTTAGATTTTTCATGTCTGGGAAGCTCTTTTATCTTTCCTTTGAGTGTAAATGATAGCCTTGCTGGGTAGAATACCCTTGGTTGTAGATCCTTGTTTTTCATTGCTTTTAATATTTTGTGCCAATCCCTTCTGGGCTGTAAAATTTCTGTTGAGAAATCAGCTGACAATCTTATGGGAGGTCCCTTTAAGTAACTAACCGCTTTTCTTTTGCTGCTTTTAAGATTCTCTCTTTGTGTTTGAACTTTGGCATTTTAATTATGACGTGTCTTGGTGTGGTCCTCTTTGGATTCATCTTGTTTGGATTTCTCTGCGGAAGACACATGATTTTTTAAAAAATTTATTTGCCAATAGTTGTGATCTTAAAATGTCCAAAATAGTAGATCAAATCTGTATTCACTTATTAACATTTTAACCCCACTAGTTTTTTCACTTGTGTTTTTGTGTGCTATCTCATACATGCACGTACACACCATGCATACATTTTTTTAAACATATGAGAAATTTCATATATCATGGCCTCTTCAGTGTGTATTTCCTAACAATAAGGATGTGTATTCTCTTTCATAAGGACATTATAAATACCAATTTCAGTCAGTTTGACACTGATGGAATACTTCTTAAAATTTATTTTATTCCAGTTTTGTCCGTTGACTAGCAATTTTTCCCTCCAGTCTAGGATTACATATTGCATATAGTTGTCATATCTCTTTAGTATCTTTTAATGTGAAACAGTTCTTCAGCCTTTCTTTGTCTTTGTAAAAAGTCTTTTTTTTCTATTTGTAACTTTTTATTGCTGTGGAATTCACATATCGTGAACCATTTGAAAGTGACACAACAATTCAATTACAGTACGTTCACAATGTTGTGTAATCTCCACATCTATCTAGTTTGAAGTTTTCATCACCTCATAAGGAAACCAGGTAATCATTGAGCAGTTGTGTCATGTTTTCCCTTCTTCCTATCTATCCCCTGACAACCGAGCTTCTTCTGTCTCGATGGATTTACCTATTCTGTATATTTCAGATAAATGAAAAGTCTCTTTTTTAAAAAGAGAGTGGTGTTCACTTTGAGTTTCTCTGATAGTTCCTCCTGATTAGATTTAGATTGTACATTTCCATCCAGAATATTGCTTAAGTGATTTGTCTTTCTCATGCTGTTATATGCAGAAGCACCTGACATTCTTTTGTCCCTCATTTGTGGAGGTACTTTTTATCAAGTTGTCAATTTCTTTACTGTGTAATTATTGTATTTTCCCTTGCAGATATTAAGTAGTCTGCAAGGAGACACTTAAAACCATGCATATACCCTGTCCCCATGTCTCCCTTCCTTCACCAATTTAGAATCTATTGATATTTCTTGAACCATTCTTCATGTGTTTATTGCAAAATGACAATTTTTCCAACTCCAGCACTTTCTCCGCATTTATCAGTCAGTACTCATGTATTCATGTACTCATGAATTTCTCTTTTATTCAATAGGTTATAATCAATCCACCACTGTTGTTTTGGTACTTCAATTCCGTTTTGGCTAATAGAAACCCTTTCAGCCTGTTTCCCAGGCTGTTTTGTGTCATGGTCTCATCATTCTTTGAGCACTTCTTTATTTTTTGGCATAGCAAGTTACAACATGCTCTTTTACTCTCCCAGCCCTGGAATACACCATTTTTCCCTGGGGAATGCCATTAAAAATTCAGATCTGGTCTATTAGGTGTATTTGCTTTAAGGATCGTTCAGTGGTCAGAAATATATGCATATATGTACATACATCCTTTCATATACATGTATACATATGTATGCATGTACACATAGAAAAATAAACACACAGGACTAACTAGTAAAACACTGGAAAGAAAGCAATGAAGTTGGACTAGCCCTACCGTATATTAAAGCACGTTATAAAGCCTCTATAAAACATACAGTACTGGTACATGAATAGACAGACTAGTAGACTATGAAGTGCAAATAGAAGTATAGATCCAACATCTATACTTGGGATGCTTTTTAAAGGACTCCAGAAATTAATAACTATGTTTTTTCTGGTGATTGAATTTTAATTTAAAAAAAAAAGAAAAGCTTGGTTGTGACTTATTCAAGATTATATGTAAAAATAGTGGGTTTTTTTCCCCTATAAACAAACATGGTTTAAATGATAGGAAATAACCTTTAAAAGTAAAGTCAGTTATAAAAAGTCTTCACTTCTTACCTTGAAAATAATCTTTAATATCTCGTATAGGTTTGTAATGAGAATTCCCTCTTCAAAAGTCTTTCCCGCTACCTCGTGCGCCGAAAGGATCCAGAATTGTGGGGTAGTGTGCTGCTGGAAAGCAATCCTTACAGGAGACCACTAATTGACCAGGTAAAATTGACAAATGTGTTTCAGGCTCATCTTTTTAGCTATGATAAAACCTTTCGCTTCATATACCCAAATATACTCAAATGGGTCATATTTAACTGAAAGAAGATAGTAAAAAGTAGAAAATTTTAAAAAAATTAATTATAAGACAATATCATAAATGTTAACAAAAATAAAATACATCCTCCACAAGGAAATACATCCCAAAAAAGATTATTTCATTATGTAAAACTCTAATCATCATAGTTCAAAAAGAAAACAGCAAGCTAAACATTTAATGAATAAGAATTGCTATTACTAATACCTGAGAAATTCTAAAATTGATTGGAAATATTCAAGACAGTGGTAAGTTAGCCAAGGATAAGAATTGATAACAGAAAATACAAAAGACCAAATGGGTCAATATTAAATCTCCCTAGTAAGCAGAGAACTGCAAAACAGATGTGGGCTTATAACTATATAAAATTGAAATATTTTTTAAAACCCTAAAATTTGGAAGTTATAATGGTTATTAAATTCTTATAGAAGTATAAATATGGAAGAGAATAAATTAAAAGCTGTTAATTTTTTGTTCCTCTTCTAAGCATTTCTAAGGAAAATTTTCAAGTAGATACAAAGCTTCCTGGAAAAAATATTGCAACACCTGTGAACCGTACAAATAGCCAAAAAGAGAGGAATTACTGAATATAGAATGCCACCGCTATATGGCTATTAAAGTGATACTGGGGAATGGTTATTATGAATAATGTTTTAATCAGGGAAAGGATAGAAATAGGAAGATATTTCAAGAGAATGGAAGTATACGTGATATGGGTATACATGAATTTGTGTACAAAGACCTTTGGCTGGTAAATTTAAAGATATTTTCCTCCATTCTTTTCTACCTATTTCTACTAAAAGGCCAATTTAGTAGATATCTTCAAAATCACCTTGATTCTCAGTATTTATTGGCTATATACCCTCTCTAGGTTGTACAAACTGCCTTGTCTGAGACTCAGGACCCTGAGGAAGTATCAGTGACTGTCAAGGCTTTTATGACTGCAGACCTTCCTAATGAACTCATTGAACTGCTGGAGAAAATTGTCCTTGATAACTCTGTATTCAGTGAACACAGGTATGCTATGAGAGAGGTCCATTGGCTATTTATATTCAGTCTTTAATTGTGGCCTTGCAGTTTTGGGAAGGAACAAAGACACCAAGATTGGAGAATGTTGTTTTCTACTACCCTCCTCTTCTCATCCTACCTCTTGAGACAAAAAAACTCTTTATAGCTGCACTGTTGATCCTTTATGACTTGTGAGCTTTTAAAATGTTGCATTCAAATCTTTTTTCTTAAAGGAATCTGCAGAACCTCCTCATCCTCACTGCAATCAAGGCTGACCGTACCCGTGTTATGGAATATATTAACCGCCTGGATAATTATGATGCACCAGATATTGCCAACATTGCCATCAGCAACGAGCTGTTTGAAGAAGCATTTGCCATTTTCCGGAAATTTGATGTTAACACTTCAGCAGTGCAGGTGAATAAGTCTTTAGACTACCCAACTTGATATACTAAATATAATGACTTCTCTTCATTCCATATATGCACTTTCCTATGAAGGTAGGCACATCTGATTGTGGTGGCAGTGAGAACAATAAAATCCTGACTGCTTAATCGTAATTGCCATGTGTTAAGATACATTTTACTGTAACACTAATTCAAAAATTGGTTGTGTAGGTCTTAATTGAACATATTGGAAATTTGGATCGGGCATATGAGTTTGCTGAACGTTGCAATGAACCTGCAGTCTGGAGTCAACTTGCGAAAGCCCAGTTGCAGAAAGGAATGGTGAAAGAAGCCATTGATTCTTACATCAAAGCGGATGATCCTTCGTCCTACATGGAAGTTGTTCAGGCTGCCAATACTAGTGGTACGACTTCTTTTAGGTGTTTGTGATATCAGAAAATGTACTTAAGCTATGATTAAGCTAGGCATTAATATGTTTGTATATTCTGAGTTATGTAGGAGTTAAGACACTGTAGGATTACTTGTGAAAACATTTAGCTCTCCATCTTAGTCCAGATAAAGAGAGGCTACATCTTGTGGACTTACAAAGGTCCATGGAGACAATTAATTTTCTGTTTTGAAGGCTCATAAAATCCTGATCGAGTTCTAATCTTACAACTTAAAAGGGGAATTCAACTGTTCTTTGTGGTAATAATACAGAAGCGTAATAGTTTTGCTATTGTAGATGTATTTCACTGATTACATGTGTTATTGTCTATAATGTTTCCTTGAAAAGGAAATTAATAGCAATTCTCATTTACTTGGGTGAAAAGTTAAATGTTAGTGTTAGGATTAATTTTTTTCTTTTTTCATACCTAGGAAACTGGGAAGAACTGGTAAAGTACTTGCAGATGGCCCGTAAGAAGGCTCGTGAGTCCTATGTGGAGACAGAATTGATATTTGCACTGGCTAAAACAAACCGCCTTGCAGAGTTAGAAGAATTCATCAATGGGCCAAATAATGCTCACATCCAGCAAGTAAGTTTCCTGTTCAGAAATTTTGGCAGAGCTGAAAAATAAATAGTTGAGTAATTTTATTTGTTTGGTAGGATCAACAGATCACAACCGAAGATTTCTAAGGAAAAAAAAATTTACAGGAAAAGTATTATTTCTCAGTGTTAAATTGAATTTTGACTTTGGAAAGAGAATTGAGTTTAGGCTTACCTAGACTGAATTGTCTTTTTTTCCAGGTTGGTGACCGTTGTTATGATGAAAAAATGTATGATGCTGCTAAGTTGTTATACAATAATGTTTCCAATTTTGGACGCTTGGCATCTACCCTGGTTCACCTGGGTGAATATCAGGCAGCTGTTGATGGAGCTAGGAAAGCTAACAGCACTCGAACATGGAAAGAGGTAATCTCAACACCCGTTTGAATGAAGAACTCAGATGCTCTTTAAAAATGCTCTTTAAACTGATTGATTGAATTAACCAGCTATGTTTACATTTGAGTTCACATAATTGAAACTTTTATTGTAGGTCTGCTTTGCCTGTGTAGATGGGAAAGAATTCCGTCTCGCTCAGATGTGTGGACTTCATATTGTAGTACATGCAGACGAGTTGGAGGAACTTATCAACTACTATCAGGTAATGAACAGGAATCTTTTATATTAACTGAGATCTTACGTATGCCATGGATGTTCTTATCTTATTTAATGTTTCCTTTCTTTAGGATCGTGGCTATTTTGAAGAACTGATAACCATGTTGGAAGCAGCACTGGGCCTTGAGCGAGCTCATATGGGCATGTTTACTGAATTAGCCATTCTATATTCTAAATTTAAGCCACAGAAAATGCGGGAGCATCTGGAGCTTTTCTGGTCCAGAGTGAATATTCCTAAGGTAACCAACCTTTAACATTGTGAAGCAGTTCTGAAGCTGACACTACTTTAAAATATCTTTTTTTAGGCTATTAGCTAGAATTAGAGACTCGTATTTAAAGCAATTAAATATGTCTCATGCAGGTGCTAAGAGCTGCAGAACAAGCTCATCTTTGGGCAGAATTGGTATTTTTGTATGACAAGTATGAAGAATATGATAATGCCATAATTACCATGATGAATCATCCAACTGATGCATGGAAAGAAGGGCAGTTCAAAGATATCATTACCAAGGTGTGTACCTTTTTCAGAAGACAAAGACTTCAGAAGGAGTAAGCTCATTAGGAAATAAATGTGACTGACTTACATATGCATTTTCCCATTTTAGGTTGCCAATGTGGAACTGTACTACAGAGCAATACAGTTCTACTTAGAATTCAAGCCTCTGTTGTTAAATGATTTGCTGATGGTGCTGTCTCCCCGGTTGGATCATACTCGTGCAGTCAATTATTTCAGCAAGGTAATCATTTTTAAAACTTCAGAACTTTATGACAAGGGTCTAAAACATACTTGGATTGCTTTTGTCCATGGAACTTGAACAATGTGCTATATTTGTAAGAAACTCTTTATTTTAAAGGTTAAACAGCTACCACTGGTGAAACCATATTTGCGTTCAGTTCAGAACCACAACAACAAATCTGTGAACGAGTCATTGAACAACCTCTTTATTACAGAAGAAGATTATCAGGTAAAACCTTTTGGTTCTTGCATCTGTTCTCAAAACTCAAGTTATGACTGGGTTGTAAAGTTGGTATGTTTTGCAGTAAAAAAGCCCATTATACCTCAAGACTACAAACAGTAGGTACTTGTGTGCCGAGGGTCTAAATTTAGTGAGGTTTTCAAGATTGGTAAACCTGCTTTCTAATTAAATGCCAAGGTTGCAGAATTTTGCTTAGATCTTGACTTGCTTTAGGTTACTTCATCCTAACCTAGATTTTAGGTAGTTTTGAAAGTCTTTGATTTCTTAAGTAGTCCATAAAACTTCTTTAGTATTAACTGTATTTTTTCACTGCTTTTCTTGCCCAATACCATATTAGTATCTTTTAGTAAACTTTACCTTGTGAAGCATTTCACAAAAACAAAATTAATTAGAGATAAGGTTCAGCTAGTTGCCTTTTTTCTTTCTCTCAATACCATTTTCTTTTAGGCTCAGATGCCATGCCCATCTGTATGACTAAATATCATGTTGAGTTGTATCAGAAGTTTAAATCTTACCCTCCAATTACAAATCTTAACCCTCCAAATTACAAATCCTCCCAATTTCATAACCAGTCAGGTTAGTCCTTGATACTGAAAACCTTGGAGAAAATTATACCATTAGAGATTTTAGAGTACCTTTGAGGAATTTATTTGTTATAACATTAGATTGAAGAACCTTGATGCTTGTTCAAATTACAACCTTGTGGTTTGATGCTTGAATCTAGGCTGTCATATTATAATGATCAAGTCATGTACAATTAGTTGTGTACAGTAACAGCTTATTGATCGAGAATGGTAGAACATAGACTTTAAACGAAAATGAAATACTGAATTGGCATTTGGATGGCTTTGTTTTATTATTTTTTTAAGGCTCTGCGGACATCAATAGATGCCTATGACAACTTTGACAATATCTCGCTTGCTCAGCGTTTGGAAAAACATGAACTCATCGAGTTCAGAAGAATTGCTGCTTATCTCTTCAAAGGCAACAATCGCTGGAAACAGAGTGTTGAACTGTGCAAGAAAGATAGCCTGTACAAGGTGGATAAAGTTGGTGGGGGCAGAGCTGTTAAACCAAGTAATAGATGATCTGTGCTAACCCTGAAATGGTATATTACAAGTGATTATAGTCTGTGAAAGTATTAAGTTTGTTAATTTGAGAATTGCTTTTAAGCCCCCATTTGAGGAGATGGCAGTTAAGTCAATTTCTTCATTCTAGGGAGCTCTCTTAAGTTTATGTCAAACCTCTCTCTGTTTTTTTTTTAAAAAAAACAACACAAAGGACATGCTTTACACTGACCTTTTCTTTCAACAAATCTTTAATTTAAATGATATAACTGGGAGGGTTTTTTCCCCCATTGAATTACTTGGGTTACCAGTTTGGTATATTTGAGTGGAATGTTTGATCTTCATCCTTTCCTTTGACTAGGATGCTATGCAGTACGCTTCTGAATCTAAAGATACTGAGTTGGCTGAAGAACTCCTACAGTGGTTTTTGCAGGAAGAAAAAAGAGAGTGCTTTGGCGCTTGTCTCTTTACCTGTTATGATCTTTTAAGGCCAGATGTTGTCCTGGAAACTGCCTGGAGGCACAATATCATGGATTTTGCCATGCCCTATTTCATCCAGGTTATGAAGGAATACTTGACAAAGGTAATGACACCTCTGGATCTATTTAGAACTAATTATCTTGAGCATATGTAAAACTCCATGTGCAGACTTACTTTTTCAAGTGTTTTTTCTCTAGAAGTGAGTCATTTTATTGATCATAAAATATTCCTGTTCTCCATAAATTTTAAATGTCTGACAAATGACATTGCATAGGAAAGGGAATTAAAACATGACTTGTCAGAATGTTTATCCTCAGTGTTTTTCTGGGGATGAATAGTATTCTATATTGTATGTTTGTTTTTTTTTAAACATTTGATATATTTTTTTTTTTCAAAGTAATGTCTTCCTCAAATTAGTTCTTTTAACTCAGATGTCCATAACTTAGTAGTGTAGATTCCCTTTATTTGGTTGGTTCTTGACTGTAATATGTATGTCTGTTTCCCTTGGGGAAGCTACATCTGTATTCTTAATATCCTGTTAATCTTCTCAATATTTTGATAGTTTTGCCCCTAATTAAAAATATAATAGGAGGTTAACAATTAACACATTTCCTAAAAGTGCATTAAATAATCTGGGCGTGTAATCACATAAAATTCACTTATTCATCTTAGTGTCCCTTTATGATATTAGAATATTTTTTACCCTGTTTTCAACAGTTACTAGTTTTCTTGCTGTAGAATGTTTTAAAATGGTCCTAAAGGATCCATTTTATGAAAGCGAAACATGCTTATTAAAATCAGTTTCACATCTGATCTCTTCAGCATGCCTATTTAAAGGGGGTAAAATAGCACACCACTAACAACCCCTCGTATACGGAGTATTTGCTTCGGCAACCATTTAATTAGATACCATTGTGTCCAGTTAATTGAAGAATTAACACTTTCTGTGTATAAACTGCTTGACGTTCAGTGTAAGAGAAAAAACAGTTGCCTTATCTTAGCCATAGATGAGATAGCTTCTTTTCTTATGCATAATGCCAACTTGAGACCTGGCTCTAAGCTGCTGTTAACCGAAGTGCTATAAATTTTACTAGCATTTAAGCTGCTTTCTTTCACACTGACTCTAGCATAAATTCTTCTGCGATAAGCTCTGAAGTTAAAAAAATACATATATATTCTAAATTTTGCTTCCAGTATGCCCTTTATTTTCACTTTTCTCATACCTTTTTTAGTGGTTAGATGTTTCTCCCCTAAACCTTTGTTGCTGATTCTACCTTTTTATGCTCAATATGGAATTTGATTTTTTTCTAAGCTGCACCTTCTGAATTCCTTTGCAGGTTGATGCAATAAAGGAAAAGGTGAAAGTTGATTCTTTTCCATCTTTAAGTCTGGAGGACTAAGTCTAAGGAATTTGCATGATTTTTTTTCCTTCCTTTTCTACACTGCTGCTGCTGCTTTTTCCCCCCAATAAATTTTCACTAAAGCCTCTGCAAGTCCCTTGAAACATAACTATAATAGAGCTGTAGGACGTTAGTAGATGTTTGCTACTAATCGGCTAATAGGCTTTAGGAAGGGCAGGAGGCTAATCAGTAGTTGGTTCACAGTCTCTTAAATATATTATTAAAAACTGAGCATGGTGAGTTTCCATATTCCAAAGTTTCAGGAAATTTCCCTGTCAGGGTATCCGGACTGTAATAGGATTTTCTTAATACTCTAAATAAATTTAAACAGCCTCTGGTTTTATTTTGTGAGCTTGCCTGACAGTTGTTGAATTTATATATGTATATACATGCCCTAAAAGGCTTTTTGGGTTTTTTTTTGGTATTGAAGGACTGTGATCCAGTTTCTGATCTCTTGATTCTTACTAATTTTTTGCTGAAAGTAGATACAAGAGATACTAGCTGCTTCCGAAGAGACTTTCCTCATGTTTCTCCAGGTGTCCAGTTCTTATGGTGCTAGTCCATTTTCAAGAGGAATCAAAACTTTTTAAATCATGAGAGTAGCTTGCTATCATTGTTGCAAAGCAACATGGATTATTTCTGTATATAACGAAGCAATATTAACTTCTACTTTTTGTAATAAGACACACCTCTGAAGCTACCTAAAATTTGCTCTCTTGTTCATCTGTTGGCTTGTCCAAGGTCAAATTTAGGCACCTTTTGGTTGCTGCTTCCTGTATTGGCTTGTCTCCATCCCAATATAAATGAAACCAACTTGCAAGTGTATGTCTGGTATCAAATTGTGGTAAGAGGGGGGGGGGAGGTAAAGGAGAGTTGTAACAAATTTAAAAGAATTTGGGTGGGGGACAATGCCTTGGGATTCTGTTGAACCAAACTGGAGTCACCATTGGAACTTAGGGCAAACCTGAGTAAAATACATTGTGTGTGAGGCCCTTCAGCAGCTAGTAAGCAAGGCAGTTAGAAAGCGTGTGTGTGAAAACCAGGTAAATGAACTGCAGTGGTATGCGTTGTTTTAAATCAAGCATGTACAACAGTCATTGCAATTACATCATACTATTTCTGAAACTCTTAAAGCATTGCTGTGGGCTGTGTGTGTTTCTTGAGAGCCTGTAAAGCAACAGTCATCTTCAGATCTCACTTCTTGCTTCAGTACTTTTGCCTTTTTTTCATGCACACATACACCAAAATAACTGACTGCATGTTAACTTTTCTTGTGCAGCATATTGCAGTCTTTGTGGAAAAGCCTTTTACATTATAGTGAATTTTCAACAGTGCAGATGGAACTGAACTCAGTGACGTGCTTACGTGTAATTTTTCTTTTTAAACCCAAGGATCAGAAACTTTTGTTACAGCTCTTAACAAAAGCTTGTGTTCATAAAAGCCTTCTCTGCTTTTCTTTTCTGAGCAATCTAAATTGGGTCAGTGGAAACAAAAATTGGATGTTGCTGTGCCAGAGGCTGTCCCATTATACAGACAAATCAAAATTTTTTGCTTAGCTTGATGCTACTCCTTCAGAGTTACTTTTTGTTTTTTCCCCTTGTGCCCAGCCTGCCTATGTCTATGCCTGGGCGTGTGTATTGCTAGCTTTTCTAAGTCTTACATGTCCTTCTGTAGTAGGACTTCTGTCCTCAACATCTGTGTGAGACATTAACTTTTTAAACATGTGTTCACTTTAGATTCTTTTCCTTGAAAATCTGGAAATGTATTATGTGGTTGTTGGTTTTTTTGTTTTTCATTTTTCTTCTTCTTAGAAGTTATTAATGTATACACATCCGTGTATTTTTTTGTACAACTTCTTTAGCTCACTTTTGGATACCGTTTAGGTTAGCAGAACTCCATCTGACCCTTCATGGCACAGACTGTGCTTTAAAGTATATAGCTATAATAATTTTTGTTTATAAGTTTGGATGCCAAACAGTGGGTATTTCTTGTGGTATTTATATTCCATAGCAGTCTTTAATTTGATACTGAGGTAACTGAACGAACACTTAGGTTATAAAATAGGAAAATAGTCTACAAAAGCAAATTAACCCATATTCCTAAGGTAGAAAAATGACATTTTACCTGAAGGTGTCTAGAGTCTATTTCAGTTTACTTTTCTCAAATTTTGTTCCCTTACAAATTAGGATTAGACCCATATTTATGATACTTAATGTGAAATAACTAAAACATATACGAAATACCGTCATAACCTGAATGGCTGATCTGAAGACTCCAACACACTATTTTGAATAGTTTCAAATAGAAACTAGGGGCAGCCTTAACCTTTTTAGGACCCAGTCTTCATAGCCTTTTCATTGAAGTTGGCATGTCTTTTATGCCTTTTTGAAGAACATGTAGGGAACATTCGTAAAAGGTTCCTTCCTGCACTCTGCCCCCCATCTCACTCAGCACATTTGTGACTTTGAAAAACACTAGTAGGAATAACATCGAGACTTGAAGTTTAATTTTACTTCAGGTATGATGTAGTGCAATTACAAGGCTTTGGTTGAGATACCAACTTTTAAATATAGTTTAAAAGACAAATATAGTTTCAAAGGCAAATGGAAGTTGTACAGTGGAGATTCTCTAATCCTAGTGTCCCAATGTCACTTCTCCCTAATTCTTCACAGCATTGAAGAATCACGTCATGTTAGTCCTAGGAAGAACTTTGCAGATATCTCATTCACCCATCTCAGGAAATTTTTTGAGGATCAGTGCAGTGGTTTGCCAAGGTCACACAACTAGTTAGTAGAAGGACCTATGTATTCCAGCTCCTTTCTTTCACTAATACATTTGGACTCCTCTACAGTATTATTTCTGTCTGATCTATCCACTTCTATTTAGAGTAGCTAGCATATAATAGCCATTTACTTCTTTGGCTTAATTAAAAGCAAAAAATTTCTTCCTTGAAGAAGTTGAGGCAAAATCGGGTATTCCTAATTACTTCTTAGAAAATTGAGCATAAAATCATGCAGCCTGTCTTTATATAAAAAGATCAGATACGGAGCCACTTGAGTCTTAAACTTCAGTCCACACCTGTAACCAGTATCAGCAGAAGCTGTACACACTGGGCAAAAGGTAGCTTATTCTGCACAAGTACTTGTCTAGTCCTTAGACTCATTTTACTTTTTTGAATACCATTTCCTTTTGGGAGGAAGTCTTGCCAGGTCATGAGTTCATTATTACTATCTCTGATAGGGTTTAGTCTTCATTTGAAAAAGTGGTTCCTTCTCATTATCTCCCTCCCTCAGGCTGGCTGCATCCTAGCATGCCCAGTTGTAGCCTGGTGTGCGCTTTTATGGCATTTATAAATCCCTCCTTCCTGAGGGTTTATAATGACAGTGCTAAAAATCACCTTGACTGAAGTATGAACATTGCCATTGAATTTGAGGGGCCTGAGAATGTTCTTTCTAGTCCGTTTTATTTTGACAAAATTTAACATACTAAGGCTTTTCCACTTTCTGCCATAAACCTAGGTTTATAATACTTTTGAGATGCTAATTAACATTACCTGTTTTTCTCCAGGTGGACAAATTAGATGCTTCAGAATCACTGAGAAAAGAAGAAGAACAAGCTACAGAGACGCAACCTATTGTTTATGGTAATCTCTGTCTCTTTTTATCCTCACAGAAATACAGTAGACAGATGTTTCATTCTCTAGGGATTCTACCTCAAAGATAATCTGCTAAAGTGTAAAAAGTCTCTATGAGTTAAGAAATAATACTTTAATTTTTTTTTCCTGCAAACAATCTTAAAGCAGGCATTGACATTATTCACTAAGATAATCTTAAATGAAAAGACAATCTCAAAAAACTTATGATCATAACCTAAATTTTCCTGTGGTCTGGTCACTGATTGATTATTCCTAAATTACTGAGAAAGAAGTATTAGTGAGTTCAATTTTCAGAAGCGCCAAAGCTTTTTTAGTATGTTTTACATAAAGAGAACATCCTCTCTTTAAATTCTAACTGGGACAAAGAACTTGTATAGAGTTTCCATTTGAGAACTTTCCAGAGAGGTAGGATATTGAAATTCTCAGTGAATATTTAAGGTAATGCAGTTCCTTCTTACATGTCTGAACTACTTCCCGTTTCCATCTCACTCTTGGTAAACAGATTCATTTGAACAATGAACTTGAAAGGTATAGGTTATACCAGTATGACCAGGTGTTCTTTGGAGGAGGACATAAAATTGTGACCATTGTATCTCATCCTGCTAAAGAAAATGATAATATACAAATCTATTATGGTATTGTCTCCTTTATATTATAAATAACAAGGACTTCAGAAATTTAGTGGACCAGATAGTTTTGATAAAGTTGGAGAAGATAAACTTTAAATAGATTCTAGACATGGGAACAAGATGTTTGACATATTTGAGATGGGAAACACAGGAACAAAAACAGGGTAAGTATAATAATTTGGGGTCACCTACTGAATTTGGCTTGCTTCGGGGTGTTTAAAAGGACAGGCCTTGTAGGCAATTGACAGTGGGGTTGAAATTTTAAGAAAATGTCAAAACAAGGTTAGAAGAAATTTTTTTTTAATACACTGTAGGTTTGCAAAAAGAATTTGCTTACTAAAGACAATTTTGGTTGCTATTCACAAAAAGGAGAGACATGAGGTCACTTGTCTGGGAGAAATCTTGTTCAAGGTTTACATTCTAGTGGGAGAGTACTTTTGTGGGGGCTGAATAGAGGTGTTATGTTTTCTCCCTCTAAATAAGCCAGGTTCTCTACAGGTTGTTTTCTGTATGTGGTCAACTACTATTTAAACGTCATTAGAGTGTTAGCATAGTATTTGAAAGAGGTATGCTCTAGTGGATTTCATACCTAATGTATATTTGAATATGTCTTATTTTTTATTGCTCTCTCTAAGTACTGGATTCTTTGCTCAAAATGCGTTAGGGTTCATGACTGTTTAGATGCATTTAAATTTAACTTTAAAAGCTCAGTTGTGTTGAAACTATGTTGTTAAAAAATTGTTTTCTGTGTTAATTATGTATAATCACCAAATCTAATGTGCGAGTACCATGTGGTGATAGGCTTATTAGCAGATGTCTTGCCTGATCATGTCAAGCATGCATGTGCATATTGCTTTAAAAGATACGAAGTAACGTAATTATTGTGACAGTTCTGGCCCTCGGCCCTGCACTGTGTTAAGGCAGCACCTTCTTAGGGTGACTGTCATGCCAAAATTGTGACAGCCTAAAGTGCCCCCACAAAACTCATTCTAAATTGTGATTGTGCTGCTAGAGTAGGGGGGATTGGAGTGTGATAGTCCTACAACGCTAACAATTTTTACCACTCCCTTTGCCCCCCACCCTTGCTCCTTTTTGTTTCCCACCTTTAGGTCAGCCCCAGTTGATGCTGACAGCAGGACCCAGTGTTGCAGTCCCTCCCCAGGCACCTTTTGGCTATGGTTACACTGCACCACCCTATGGGCAGCCACAGCCTGGCTTTGGGTACAGCATGTGAGATGGAAAGCTGATCCTGTAGTCGCCTATTTTCGTACTGAAACATCGTCTCTACCCGCTTCTCAGTTTATAACAGAGGAAAACAGGCACACATTCTTATAACCTTTATTTCATGAAGGACTACTTTTTGTTTCTAACTATAGACTTGGATCATCTATGTTAAAAGCTTATTTCACATTCCGCATCATTTTAGAAGTTATTTTCAAAGGGGAATAGTTTCAATGTTTTATTCACTTGGGCTTTTTTTCTTCCCCCTCATTCTTTGAAAAACTGCTTAATATTCAATCTGTTGTGAAGAACCTGATTTGCACTCTGTAGTGTTTAAAGAAAAAAACTCTAATATTGAATCTCTTAAATTTAGTGTATGTAAACAGCTTACAATATGTATTGTCTAAATGCATTTAAATCTCCTTTATTCAAAGAAAAGCTAAGGTGAATATATTGGTATGTGACCCTGCGAGGCTGTCAATGCCAACAAAGACGACACTAATCAGCATCTCCTACACTGGACTGCAGTGCTCTCCAAATTATTTGAAAAATGCATTACAGAAAACTTGCCTGAATTTTAAACGAGCATAAAAGGCCCTCTGACCTATGCAGGTTTCCTCATTACGCGTATAGAAAATGCTAGTGTGTTTTTGCTCACTTCACATGTAACAGGTGCCCTTCTGTTGTGCTGTATCCTGTGCTTTTTCTGTGGGACCATTCCATTCAGGAACAAAGAGCACCATGATTCCAATCTGTGTGTATTTACTAACCCTTCCCTGAGGTTTGTGTATGTTGGATATTGTGGTGTTTTAGATCACTGAGTGTACAGAAGAGAGAATTCAAACGAAATATTGCTGTTCTTCAGTTTTGTTTGTGGAATTTGAAATTACTCAAATTTAAAATAAATTACTGGACTGTGGAAATAACATGTAGAATGGCAGTTTTAATTAAATACCTCTCAAACTGAAACCAAAAGAACCATGGTTTTGGTAGTTTCATGTTGGGTTCTGAGGGTACAGGGAGGTGTGAGAGTGGAAGCGGAACCCTTGTTGGGACGTGGAGAAGGACTGTATACATCACGTGCAGAACTGCAGTTAATAAGGGACATGCAGTAGGTGAAAGAACCAGTCAGGTTCTGCATTTCAGCTGTCTCCATCATTTGAACCAAGTGACACTTTTAGGTTTTATCTCAGCTTTTCACTAAAATGAACAGATCATGACTGTTAAATTTTATTAACTGAAATAAAAGTATATAAACATGTAGTTAACATGCTGTTCCTCGCCATGAAATTGTAAGGGTCCCCAAATGACACTTTAAGGTGATTTTTTTTTTTTTTTAAGTAGTGTCTAAATCCAACTCTTCTGGCTGATGGCTGAGATTCTTACTTTAACTATTAATACTTAGTAGAGTTAGACAGCTGCCTACCTTGTGTTGACACAGAAGGTTTTTAAAAACTTTGAAGCCCTGCTCTTCCCCCATCCTCAATTTCATCCCCTTTATTTTCCTATAGGAAATTATAGTACTACCTGGAAAATCCCTTTTCCTTTTTTGGTTTGTCACAGTGAACACATTTTGCTATTTAGGCCCTGACTGTATTTGTTTCTGCTGGATCTCTGTCCCCTCTCTTCATCATTATCAAAATCAAGAGAGAGAATAGTAATGGTGCCTGAGAGCTCATTCTTTTCAGAGTCAAGATTTGTTCTCCTGGAGCTTTCTGTACTTTGAATCAACTTTTTTATCAGCAGAATTATTCTTCTCTCTTTT
Organism: Rhinolophus ferrumequinum; assembly: GCF_004115265.2. NCBI lineage: Eukaryota > Metazoa > Chordata > Mammalia > Chiroptera > Rhinolophidae > Rhinolophus > Rhinolophus ferrumequinum. The sequence continues at coordinate 26,427,281 of NC_046304.1, read as the reverse complement.
TCTTCCCTAATAGAAACAGGTTAAAATACTTTAGTAAAGATTTCCTTATAGCATACTTAAGAATTTTTTTTGAAAGAACAAGAGTCTTGTGTTCCTCAGGTGCTGCGTCCTGTGAGATTGAGTTGCCACTTAAGTCATCCATAATGGTCTATAGTAGAATGACAAAGTGCTGTAGTGTAGAACTTATGTTCTAATCCCGAGCAAACTTGTTCTGTCCTGTGTATATTAACGCTATGAGTACTTTTCAGAATTACTTGCAGGAGTTTAAATCACAAAATGCTTGGCTCAAGACTGGGCAATAAACTGTAGTTTAAGGGGGTGGGTCTTCCCTAACACTACTCTGAATAGGATGATGGTCTGGGAGAAGGAATTAAAAACAGAAAACTAGGGTACTAAGAGTCCTTAGCACCCTAAATGTAACTGAAACAGGAGAGAAGAGGGGAGACATTATTGGGAAGCTTTTCAGGATGTAAATTTGCTTTTAGTGATCTTCCTCTCTAGTATCCAAATATAGCCTTTGTACAGGAAACCAAAAAAAATCTGTGATACTTGTTGACAACCATTTCAACATAGACATTAGTACAATAGCAAGAGACTGATGCTCTCCAAGTAGGGCTGCTGGAATGTTCTGTAAATTGATTTACTCATGCAGATATTCTCACAGTAGTGGGTTCTCAAACTTTTTCTTAGGATCCTTTCATACTCTTAAATTATTGAAGATCCTTTAGTTTATGTGGGGTTGTATCTATTAATATTTACCGTATTAGGTAAAACAATTTTTAAAAATTACTAATCTATTTAAATATAACTAACTCATTCCATCTTAACATAAATAATTAGGAATTAACCATATTTCCCCAAACAAGTCCAGTGATAAGAGTGGCACTGTACTATTGAACAGTCTCTTCAGAGTTTGTCTTAAGACAGATGGCTTCTCATATGCACTTCTGCATTCAATGGTATGTTGTTTTTGTTGAAGTATATGAAGAAAATCTGGCCTCATATGATATGTAAATAGTAATGGAAGAAGTATTTTAATAGCCTTTTCAGATACTTGGGGTTAGTTGAAATGTGGAATCTGAAACCATAAAAGTGAACTGTTTGTACTGTTATATAAAATCTATTGGTCTGTCTTTACTTTGAATGGATCTTTTACCCATGCATGATTTGTACCCTCATGCATTGGTTATGTGGAAAATACTGATTTATTACGTCAGTTTTTCTACATGTGGACACATTTTAGTTTTAAAAATCGTTTGTGAGGAATGCTGATTTTATCAGAAGTCTTACATTTTGGGTAGCTTAGAAGAGAGGCAGATACAAGTTTCCCTAAATACTGTCAACTGTTACTTATGAGGAAATATCTGCCAACCCCCCCAGATCTGGATAACCAGTTTGTCAGTTGTTCTTGCCAGTAAGGCTGTTCCATGACAAAAATAGCTAATTCATCTCACGACTCAGCCACACAAATCTTTTTCAAATCATACTTGGTGTACACCAGAGTGTTTAATGTTAAGAGTATTGAGACAAATGGTCATGGTCAAATTTAATATTTTTATTGCTTCATCGAGGATATTAAGTGAAACTGGTTTTTGACTGACTATAGGGCAGTGAAAACTACAATGACTACTTATTCAGGTAGGTACCCTGGTCTTGATCTGTGAAAAGTGCCAGCAGGTTTACCCACGATTTCTTTTGTATAATCAGTGCAAATGTCAACACAGTGAAAAAGAAAAATAATGTCTTAATATTATGAAAATAGTTTGGACCCCCTGAAAGTGTCTGAGAGAACCCATGGGCTCTGCCCATACTTGGAGAACTGTAAGATGAAACCTATAAAAAAAAATACTAAGTACAGGTAAACTAGAAAACAAGCATAATAGATTCCCAGAATTACCAGAGTTTGTATACTATTCATTCTAGCAGATATACCATGATTTATTACAATTATTTGAATCAGCCACAGGCCATCCTGTTGGGAATGCACTGTTCTTTGAACTTGGAACCACCAGTCTCTGAGGCACGCCTCAGAAATTACCTGAGCCAGAATCATGCTTGAATTCTCTTCAACCCAGTTACATGCTGTTGCATCACTTTTGAATGTAGTAGTAAAAACATTCTGTTTAGAAACAGTGCCTACTGTGGCATCATTCACAGTTGCAATTTCTCCTGTGCTGTCATATGCCAGTATAAAACTGGCCAAATATTAGAACCTTTGTGACTAGCTGCAGTAGCTTTAGTGGTTTCTGCCCACAGACTCCACTGAACTTATCCTTAGTTGTGCTGTCATGCTGCTATGTTGAAGTTAACTGCTAAGTAATGCTAATTGTTGAAGTTCACCACAGAGAGTTGGAGCCACTTACCATGTGCCTATTAACAAAATTCTCCCTGGCACCATCATCCTACTCAGGGAGATACTGAATTTAGAAAGACTGTCAGGATCCTCCCAAAGGAGGCTTTCAGGAAAAATGGCTTTTTGCAAGAACAGATTGCAAAAAGGATGAAAGCTACGTTGCTTTGGGAGCTGGGAACTTCCCCTTTATATTCTGGGCAGCTGGTATGGCATAGTAATTACTGGAATTGTGTCATGCTATGTGTATAGGGATCAAAAGGGAAATAAAGGTGCCCTTAAATAATTGAATTATCTGATTCCTTAAATTCCAGGCAAACAGTGGGATGTTGGGATGACACACTACATTCACTTCACAATTACCATAAACGCGTATGCATGCCTACCACCACCTTCAAGGTCTGCACAAGTCACTTCATAAGTTTCAATGCCTTCACTGTTAAAGCGTATAAAGCAATTTTTCCACGCTATGATACAGAACGGCTGCTGAGAACCTCTGGCCAGTGTGGGTCAGGGACATGAACGTAGAACACTACACAGGTGGGTTATATCAATGCTATAAAACATCAACTTTGAGACGTTTATTTAAAAATCCAGGTTAGATTCTAAACCCGTTGTGGGTAGCTATACCATCATCTACAAAGGAAGTCGATCTGTCAGTCATCCAGAAAGTGACAGCGGGGAAAACTGCAGTTTGAATCCAGTGGGTCTACACTTGAACCCATTTCCAAGGGGGACAGCAACATAGTCTTGGGGAAGAAGAGCTATTAAGACACAGAGGGACCTAACCATGCATAGGGAGTGCTGTTTCCCCCCTTGTAATCCAATATTGTTGTGACCTATTCCTCTTAAGTATTTTCTGTTTCAGCACGTGGCCCTACTAGGACCATCATAACTAACCTTTTTTCCCCCTTTAGCCCCAAGATAACTGGAACTGTACCAAGTACATGACAGAAGAACACAGGAACAGATTTTCATCTACAGAATACTTAAACTGGGGGAAGAAATTCAGCTTTTATTCAATTTAACAGTTTCAAATGCTTGTGGTAGTGGGACCATCATCATACAAAACTCCACTTAGTAAAGTTTTAGGTGACCAGTGACTTTGTCAATTAGGTCTGCTGGTCCTGGCCCAATTCCTAGGACGGTTTGAGAGCCTGGTGCAATCTGAGTACGTCCAGCATCTTGGATTAAACTTACAGTCAGTCCCAGCATTTTCGCGTGGGTCAGTAATTGAAGCAGAGTTTCTTCATCAGGGGCTTTGACCACCACTTTGGGTTGGCCACAGTATTCCCACTGTTTGAGCAATTCAGGATTTCTCCTTTGAATTTGCTTGTAGGCAGAAACAGCAGCATGAGAACACTGGGCAGCCACTTTCCCTTTTCCCATCTTTAAGTCATTTCGAACCACAAGAATCATTTTGTACTCCCCACTCTCTCCTAAGATGCTCGTTTCAGTTCCGGTGTCTCTGTCTGTCTCACTCACTGAGCTTCTGGGGATCGTCCCGAAGCGTATGCGGAGGCCCCAGCCCAGGCACATGCCACAAGCAACTCCGGCAGCCAAGCTGAGTGCACCAGGATGAGCCAAATACTCCATAACCAAGGATTTGGAAAGCATCTTAAAGGAAAGAAAAAAGTCATTACTATCTAGCAGTGAAATTTATAGGCTTATCAGATAAAACACCTTAACAGTAAGTATATAAGCAACATTTAACACTGTATGAGGTCATCCAGAGAAAATGCAAAATATATCTTGGATCTTACGCATGTACTGTCTTTTCCTCCTCTGAACTAGAAAAGATTCAAGAATACAGGGGAAGCAGTTTAGGTGATTTTGAATTGCAATGTGAGGAATCTCTCCTTGGACACAACAAAGCTCTGTTCCTCAGTTTTTCTAACTCTTGTGGAGAAAGGAAATTTTCTGTTTTACCATCTAAGGCGCTAAAGAAACCAAGAATAGCCCCCGTAACCCTTTCTGAAATACAGTTTTATTTAATTGTGTCTTCATAATGCAGTGGTTTCAATAGGGATGGGACCAGCCCCTCAGAGAAGTTCCTGGCTGTCAAAATCACAGGCCTGGAATAAGGTGCCTGGCTGACATTTACGGCACCCGAGCATGGAATGCTAAAAGTCTTTAGAGTGAGGATTTGTCCCACTGGACATCATTATAGTTGAAAAACTATTAATACTCGAGACTGGAACCCAACTTCATTTTACATATGAACACAAAGTATTTTCTGGATAGTTTTAATACACACTGAATTTACCAGAAGTCTACCATATAAACCAAAGGAAGTTCATCCTTTATCAGAAATTCTTGTTACAAAAAAAAAAAAAAAGAAATTCTTGTTACCCTAGCAAAGTTTTTCATGGTATTTGAGTCACCAATAAAACATCAGTCTACATTTGAAGCTGTTGGAGTCATATGAGTCTATGAATAGGCCCAAGTCCTAGAAATACACATTTTATCAAATTTATTTTTCTCATTTATGTTAAAATTAGGAAATATTTTTGAAATTACAAGGTAGATTATATAGTATTATCAAATATTTTAATATCAGGATAGTATTGGGGAAGGGGATGTTGAACTTTGATGTAATTCACATACTGTAAAATTCAGCCTTTTAAAGTATACAATTCAGTAATTTTTAATATATCTACAAGATTGGTTAACAACCATCACCACTATTTAATTCCAGAACATTTTCACTGACCAAAAAAGAAACCTCTGTACCCATTAGCGGTCATTTCCCATTTTGCTCTTTCCTAGCCCCTGGCAACCACTAATTTACTTGCTCTTTATGGATTTTCCTATTCTGGACAATGATATAAATCAAACCATACAATACGAGGTGTGATCAAAAACTACGGTGAATGTTTCAATTAAAAAACATATTACGGTATAAGACATTGCCATTAATCCCCCTCAAAATACCCCCTCTTGCTTTGAACACACTTATCCCATCGTTCTTGCCACTTTCTGAGCAGTTCTGGAAGTCCTCTTTCGTGTGTGTCTTTAATTGCACTGTCGTGGCTGCCTCGATGTCCTGAATTGATTTAAAATGTTTACCTTTCATGATCATTTTGACTTTTGGGCAGATCCAGAAGTTGCATGGTGCCAGATCCGGTGAATAAGGTGGACGAGGACAAACTAATGTTTTTATTTGACAGAAATTGCCGTACCAGAAGCGATGTGTGACATGGAGTGTTGTCATGATGGATGATGAAATAAAGACACAAAAGAGGACTTCCAGAACTGCTTCGGAAAGTGGCAAGAGCGATGGGATATGTGTGTTCAAAGTGAGGAGGAGTGTTCTGAGGGGAATTAATGGCAATGTGTCTTTTACTGTAATAAATTTTTTTATTTAAATATTCACCGTATTGTTGGATCATATGTATATCATTTTAGAGATCAGAAGATAAGCCTAGCCTAGAAATACAGATTTAAGAGACCTTAACATATAACAGGTCACTGAAGTGATGAAAGTGGATGAGTCCACTGGGAAAAGTATATAGTGTGAAGAAAGGGCTAAAACAAGGAAAGAAACATTTGAGGTTCAAAGAAAAGTGACATGGAGTAGATATACAGACATACAAGACTTTAAGGCTCTAGATACCTTTGTAGCCAGGAAAAAAAAATATAATGTATCTATCATTTAGTTACTACGTGATGCTTACATATCAGCAGGATTTCTCTGGTAATTAACAATCAAACTCCAAATAATATTGAATTATATTAAAAAGTCTACTAACCTTTATGTCAACAATTAGAAGGACTCTCTCTCTGAACTAATTTCTAGGTTGCAAAGAAACCAAATATCCCATATACTAAATTCAGGTACTACCTGGAGAAGGGAACTATATGTAGAGGACCTATTATGTGTTGGGTAACACGCTAAACCCTTTGCTTCTATTACTGTTGCTATGAAAATGAAAGGAAGATAGTACCCTCATTTTAAAGATAAGAAAAATAAGAATCAGAGAAGTTACTTATCCATAGCAACATACTAATAAGAGCAATATAAAATGTACTCAATCTAAAGGTCATGATGGAAAGCTTCTCATCTTCGAAACTTTAAAAACAGGTAAGCAGAAAAAGTTCCAGAAGTTACCAAGTTTGTTTATCATTTCTTTCCCATATCTCATGAGGTCTCTAATTCTAAAATGTTCAAGTTAATACTAACATCTTTGTTCTTTAGGGTGTTCTAATCTTCTAACAGCCTGATCAGATTATCATGTAACTCCACCAAAAGGTGTTTCAGCATGTCCCCTTTTCCTGCGTATCTTCTATAAATATACCAATAAACCCAGCGCTTGAAACCAAGGTAAAAATAACTATTCTTAGTCTCACAGATAATACTGGGCAATGATGGCACTGAAAAATAAATGTGTCCTGTAAAACCATCCTCTTAGTACCTTCTAATTCCTCTGCCAGACTAAATCCCTTTCACCAATCCTCTTGAATCCCATTACCATCCATTAATCCCATTCCACTGGCTACTGCCCCTTGGCCTTTTCCAACCTAAAACTTCCTTTCCTCTTGGACCTTAAACCACTGCCTCATTTTTCCTCTTCCATTTACCTCTAACCTTCTTCATTTACCTGCCTCCCTTCCCCGCTCAGCCAAAATTGCTAAGGAATCAGACACTTGCTAATTGCCAACTGTAGTTGCCTCTTTTTAAGCCTCATCTAGAGTTTTCTGCACCACTCACTGAGAACTTTTCTTTAAACTTTCCTCCCTTGAATTCTTTAACTCAGTTTTCACACCATTACCATCCTGCCTTTCTGAATAGCTGGTTTTCCAGGTTCCTTCTCTTGCTCTATCTCCTCTGTTTTCCCCTGATGTATGTATTATTAGCTTACACATTTGGTTCTCTTTTCGGTCTACACCTACATTGTTCAACACAGTAGCCATTAGCCAAACGTAGTTACTTAAACTAATTGAAACAAAATAAAAATTCATTTCTTCAGTTCCACTTAGCCACAGTTCAAGTGCTCAATAGCTCAATAACTTTAAAGTGGCTAGGGGCCACTCTACCAGACAGTGATATAGAACATTTCCATGACTACAGGAAGTTCTATTGGACAGCGCTGGTTTATATACTGTCCTTCCATTCAATTAATATTTACTGAGAGCCTATTGTGCCCCAGGCACTATTCTGGACCCTGGATATATATAGAGCACTGAACAAAACAAAATTAACATTCATGGAGTTAACATTCTAATAGGAGGAGACAGACAACAGTGTCAGATGAACAATCTCACTTATCCCCCAAAGCATCATATGCTGAGGCCCACTAAAGCCTCTCTTGGGCTCCAAACTTGAATGTCCAGCTTCTGCTAGATGTCACCACTTAGATGTCTATGAAGTACTCTAAGCTGTGTCCTAAACTGAAGTCAGTATCTTCCCTTCCTTCTCAAACCCCTTTTTTCTGTATTCATTTCTGAGTAACCCTGGACTTTTCATCTTCTGTCTGACCACATCCAGTCACCTACACTTGTTGAATTTATCTGTCTTAAACCATCTCCTTATCTCTACTTCCAGTGCCCTAATTATCTCTTGGCCAAAAGCCTCCAAAATTAACGTCACTACCACTAATCTTTCCCCATTTGCTTCAGTCATGCTCTGGTTCATTCTAGTCCATTTGCCCTTATCATTATACTTCTAAAACACAAATCTGATTCTGTAATTTCCCTGCTCAAAAATCACTGGATAAACGCCTAAAGAATAAGACATAAACCCTTTTGCACGAATTTACAGCACTACACAATTTGGTTACAACCTACTTTATCCTTCTGAACCACTTTCCTGCAATATACTGTCCCACCAAATTACTAGATTCTTTCAAGTTGCGATCTTTCCTTGAAACTATTTTCCATTTTTCTGCACTTGAACACACAAACGAAAACATCCTCTTCACCCGTGAAGACGTAGTTCAAATGACCCTTCTCTCTGGTCTTTACCACCCCGCCCCCCGAGTCTTTATTCTCCAGATCGGCTGTAACATACATAACTACTGCAGATCATATTCTCAGCGTCCAGTACAGTACCTGGGATAGAATATTAAAGAATTAAATACTTTTCGAGGCATTGTCTGTGTGACACGGGGGAACCAAATTTTCGATCATATTCTTAGAAATCTTTTCTTTGCTCGTAGAACTCAACTTGATACGCTGTGTATTGAATAAATACTCAGCAGAGTGTAAGCCTGCTCGGTGTTTTCTCACATTCGGAGCGAGCACATCGATGCTGCCTGACTGGAGGATTTGCCTGGGAACTAAAAATTCTGGTCCTTCCCCTCTCCAGCATCTTGGTCCCTTCTTCCAAAGAACGACTGGCAGAACCAGAAGAGTGGCTCCAGCGGCCAGTGGGCGTAATAAAGTTTACGAAGAAGATGAAGGGTTGGGGGGTGGGGGGTTACGGAATGAGGTAGGAAGAAAGCCGCAGTCCAACTGGAGAGGATGCAGAAAGACATTCCTCTCCTTCGCCCTGGGAGGGCCCGACCTACCTGGAGCACCTCTCCACCTCACTGGCGTCTTCGCGTTCTTCACTTCTGAGTAGCTCGCACGCTTCGGTCGCGGGGGTTACCTTTTCCGGGATCCCTTGACAACAAGTTCCGGATCAAGAACTGCATAGAGAACAGTCATTCTTCCTCTCACCCCGCCTGCGGGTCCGGAACCGAAATCCCGCGACGATCCGCCAAGGTTGCCGAAAGGAGGTGGGAACGTTTCTCTTTTGGAGGCGGTCTCCTGGGGGGGACACGGACCGGAAGTGACGCGAGCGAGTTCCGCTTGGTCGTAGCCCAGCGGCGGGTGTGAGAGTCGGTGTGGAGCCGCTTCCAAGGATCCTGAGATCCGGAGAAGCCCGGGTCAGAGCGGGTAAGTAAACGAGCGCGGGGAAGTGGGGACGGAGTCCTGAGACTGTCCTCGGAGCTTGGCTTCCGGAGCTCTCCCACTTAGACCGTGCAGATCTGGGGCAACGTGATTTCGACTTCAAGCGGGGTTTAGGGTGTTGCTGACCTGGGTGTCTCAGTCAGGCGGTAGCCGGGTTATTTGGGACATCTCTCCGTGGTGGGCCACTGATACTTTGAACCCATACACTGGGCTCCCGACCTTTTGCTTTCAGCGCCGCGGATTTGGAAGCCGTTCTAAGCCTCTGTAGAGTACCCATTTCTTTTTCTCCGGGTGTCTAGGACCTTAGAGTAAATGGAGATCTTCCCTGCTGATGACCAAGCTGTTTCAGGAACTGTCAGTTTGAGTTCTTGCCTTACCCAACCACTAGCGCATGACGCTAAATATATCCGCTTCTAAACAAAATTCAGGCGTGCAAGTTCCATCTAAAGCGTCGGTGGCCAAGGAAATGGGGCCTTCGTACCGTAGATCTCTTGCAGAGGACTTTCACGAAGAATAGGTTTCTCTGCCTTTTCCAAATCTCTGACTCCTCCAACCCCTGTACGAGTATTTCATTACAGTGGAGGTATTTACAATAAAGCATGAAGGTCGGCTTAATCTCTAACATTCCAAAAACTCATATATGGCCCTGTATTTACACTGCTAAGATTACTTATGACCTCCAATCCAGTAGGTTTTACACTATTTTGTTTTTCTGCAAATCCACTGGAAAATCTTATAATATATAGGTTCTAGCACTGTTTACCTATCTTGGCAGCATATCTCCTTTTCCTAAATTTAATCTCTCAGTTCTCCTTTGAGGCTTGTCAGAAATTTTGTAGACAAATTGCCCTGATCTTTTGGAGAAGCTTGTATAAGTTTTTCTAATGTTGAAGTGATAGAAAATGTAATGTTCTGACTGCTACTGCCTATTAACTGTATTATCCTTAGTTCTGATTTTAGTTGTATATTCTTAGCTGTACATTCTGTAAATGATGATACTAAGAAACTTATTTACTAGGTAACACTTTATGCATTCTCTGTGTTTTTATTGACCTTTGGAAGAGTGATGATGGTACCCAGACAAACGTAGCCTAATTGTGTGAAATTGCTGTACTGTAGAAATCTTTTATATTTTGTTCTTTGCCTGTATTATTTTAAAACACTAGAGTATTTTCTTTTTCTATGAGGAATATATCCTACTTGATTAATACACTTTAATTTCTGTGACATTCCAGAATCACCAAGTTTCTGAACTGCTTCATAAATAAATGGGTTAATGCCTTTTAGCAGCTTACCTACAGCTAGTTTAATCGATTTATTGTTTAGTTTACATAGTATTCTGATTTTTGTTTTAGAAAAAATTTTTACACTTGTCTGAAATGAGGTGACAAAATTTTTGAGATGTGGAATTATATACATTAGATGTTATCATTAGTTTTTAACATCTGGGAAATGTGCGTATTGACTTTATAACAGCCTAACCTGATCTTATATTTTATATTCTTTTTGTTCATTTCAGTTATCTAGTGATTGATTATCCAAATTTTTTCTCTTTTCCAACGTCTTCCTGCTTTTGTCTTGAATAACCACTTTTTAAGATTTCAACAGGTCATCAAACTTTAAATCAGAAGACCTGGATTGAAGTCTGGGCTCCAACACTTATTGAGTGAAGATTGGCAGGTTACATAACTTTCTGAGCTGACCTGGATTGTGTTGATTAGCAGTACTTGTTCACTTTACTTCATAGGATTGTCACGATGATTAAGTGAGATAGTAAATGAAATCACTATATAAATGAAAATATGGTCATGTTGTCATTTTACTCTGCAAGCTGGACATATGTCAGTGCAGAATACTGTTACTTTGCATCATTTCAAAATGTGATGTTTTATATTCAGTGTATTGTTTATCTGAAAATATTATCGCACTTTTCTGAGATGATCTTTGTCCTACTTTTGAACATAATAAAAGCTAGCCAGGAAGAGTTTGATACTGTAATCCATTGAGTTAGTCACCTTGGTTAATAAGTAGGTGACTGGAAAATGATTATAGCTTTGCTTTGGGGAATTTTAAGTCTGATCTCTTTTGGTCATCATGTATTGTCACTTAAGAATTTTCAAGTGCAGAGGGAACTGAAGTTTTTGGTGCTTAGAGGTTAGAAATAGCCTTACTTATATTAAATAAGGAACTTCATGATTTCACTGAAATCTACTGAACGCAATATTTAGAATTAGAAGCAACTTCTGTGAACATGTAGTTAGATTCTTCTCATTTAACTAAGGAGAAAATTGGGGCCCAGAAACAATTAGTAATTGGTTTGCCAGAGCTCATATGGTTTAGGTAGGGCCAGAACCTGAACTGGAAATGAGATCCCAGGTATTCTTTCTGTTCTGCTAAGGTTGTCTCCAGCATCTTTATATAGTTTGGTAATATTTTCTGGTTTGCATGAAAATGGTTTCTCATATTAAAGGGATCTATGTGTGTGTATACATTTTCTCCCCTCGATCTGATTTAGTCTTGTAAACGCTATAAAAACAAAAACACTGTGCTTCACAAGATTTGCAGTAGACTGTAATAAGAAAAGAAAAAAAAGAAAATTAGTTCTATTGAGAACAGTTATTCTGAGTTCTTGCTTCATTACTATCAAGTATCGAGGTGTCTTCTTTCTAGCAAGTGGAAAAGACAGAGGATCTTTGTAACACATGTCTGTACTGAGTGAATGTTGTTGCTAATGAGTAGGAGGAAGCTGTATTAATTCTTTGCTCCTGCTAAAAAATTTCCCCAAGCTGTTTGCAATTGTAATATTCTGTTGTGTTAATTATCTCTTAATCTATACAGGCATTTCTTTGTTTCATTCTGGGTAGATAGCCACTATAGAAGAGTTAATGCTTTGTCTTTTTGGGAACTCTTGCTTACAGTGATTTCACAAAAGCTGTTTCGTCTCTCCCCTTTCTTGGAGATTATAGTGCCAGTTGCTTATTACCACTGCTGTTTTGCCCAAGTGTTTGTTGGTTCCTCCTTCCCCTCCCTCACCTCCTCCTCTTTTTCCTCTCTCCCTTTCCCCCTCCTTCTACCTCCCTTCTTCTCCTGACTAACCTCAGGCTCAAACTATATGAATAGGAGAGATAATTTGTTTGCTGTTGTGTTAGTTAACAAAATCTGCTTTCACAAAGACTTGCAGATATTTTGGGGGTAAACTTTTAAAGAGTTTATTGCAAGAAACTCCTTATTTTGTCTGGGAAAACAACTGTATAAAGTTTGCTGACCTGATATCATATATTATGTAAACCCTTATGTAAAGCTCATTTAAAAATATTATGCTCCTTGAAGGCTTTGGAAATTTGAACAGGTGATACTTTTCTGTGTCCGATAAAAGATGATACTTGAAACTTCAGGCATTTTTTTAAATTAAGCAAGAGCTACCTATTGAGTAATCCTATCTCTGCTGGTCTATCTATAATTGCCAAGGATTTTGTCAGTAGTATTCCAGAAATACGTATTTTTTTCAGTAGTTCTTTGTGATGTTTTCTCTTTTTCATGAAGTTCTTTAATAATAATAACCTTGGTCATTATAGATTTTTCTGAAAGACTAGGTAGATAGTGATAAGAACCAGGGCTATGAAACTAGATTGCCTTGGTTCAAATTCCAGTTCTGCTACTGTGCTACCCTTGGGCTAGTTACTTAACCTTTTGCTGTCTCAATTTCCTCCTTGACAATGAAGTCAGTACCTTTGTTGTTAGGGTTAAATGACTAGATTTAAGTAAAGCATCTAGACAGTGCCTGGCATATAGTTAACCATGATTATCATCGTCAACTGGCCTCCTGAGCAGTTGCTAAGGACTCCATCCCAACCCTCTTTTGAAAGCGTGTCTTTATATTGCTGCTTACTTGATTATTGTTTGCTCACTATTAATGAAGTTTCAGTCAATCATTGTACTAATGTACACAATTTCATTTTGTGAGTATTTTCTACGTGGGATTCTTAAGGATATGAGGCATTCCTCTAGGCCATTTTCTCAGCCTTTTTATAGTATTAACAATTTACATTGTAGGGGTTCACAGTGACTTACTCCCTGATGTGTCTTTGTGATATGTAGATTATTTTGAGCTAAAGGCAACAGACCTTGCAGACTCAAGAGAAACTTCTGCCTCCCTTAACTACTTTGCCCATGATAGGAGAAATACCCTCTTTGGGCCTATCTATGTGACTGCAAACTAGTAATCCCTGAACCATCTGCTCTTCTTCTTGTCCTGCAGTGACACTCTGAAGCCCCAATGTGCCTTACTTCATCCTAAGCTCAGAATGTTACATACACCTCATTTTCCCTTTCTGTCTCAGAAACTCTCATATATGCAGGGTCTCTGATTCTCCAATGTATGTGAGGTTCCCATGTGTGTGAAATTAAATTTGATTTTCTCTCGTCAGTCTGTCTCATGTTGATTTGATTATTCAACCAGCCAAAAAGAATCGTGTAATGGCTTATCTGTGTAAGCTATAACACAGAATTTGAGAATTGAAATTTGGGAATTTGATACTTAGTGATGTCTTCTAGCACTTGCTTTCTTTGCATGGGAAGATCATTTTGCAATGACATCTGTTGCCATATCTGTTCATTCATCCAATCAGTGAATAAATAGTTGTGTCTTAGGCCTTTTACCAGGTTCTGGAGAAAACAGTGGGAAACAAAGACAATCAGATATTTTAGTCAGGAGCCTGGTAGAGAAAAAAATAAATACAGAATTGAAGGAATAAACACAGTATAATAAATGTTATAAAATAAGTAGACAAGGGTTTGAGAGAGAATTAATATGGATGTGTGCCTGTTTGAGTCTCTAGCACAGAACACCTGTAATACAGCAACATGAGATGAGATAGGAAACATACTCATGGTCCAGGTTATATAGAACTTTGCAGGCCGTGGAAGTGAGTTTAGATTTGACTTTGAGTGCAATGGGAAGTCATTCTACAATTTCAAGTAGGGAGTATTATGATTTATATGAAGTTCACTCTTGCTCATATGTGAAGGATGAATTAAATGGAACAAGAACAGAAATGGAGAGAGAAGTTAGGAGTCCATTGAAATAATAATCCAAGTGAGAGATGAGAATGGCCTGGACCAGAGTGGTAGCAAAAAAGTTGGAGAGAGTGGGTGGATACTAAATATACTTGGAATGGAACTAGGTCCTGGATTAGATGTGAAGAATAAGGAAATGAGAAGAGTCAAGGATGGCTGTGCTTCTGGATTTAGTTACTGCGTGGCTGGTTGTGTCAAGTACTGGAAATGGGAAGGTTTGGGGAAAACCAGGTTTGTTACAAGAAGAGGGATGGGGTTGGGGGTAAAAAAGGACGTATTGTACTTGAGATGCTTAGGAATCATCCAAGTGGCGCTATTAGGATACAAATCTAGAAGTCAGGACCAAAAATATAAATTCAGGCTGGTATATTAAACTCTGGAACCCAATAAGCCACTTGGAAAGACGGAAGAGGAGAGGGCCCAGATGAGGTAAAAGAGAGAGCTGGCAAAGGAGACTAATGAGTGTTTGAAGAAAGAATAATCAGATACGAGGTGTGATCAAACAATATGGTAAATGTTTAAATTTAAAAAAAAAGTATTACAGTGAAAGACACATTGCCATTAATGACCCTCAAAATACTCCCTCTTGCTTCAAACAAACTCATCCCATTGTTCTTGCCACTTTCTGAAGCAGTTCTGGCAGTCCTCTGTCATGAGTGTCTTTAGTTGTGTTGTCGTGACTGCCTCGATGTCCTGAATTATTTTGATTTTGGGGAACAGCCAGAAGTCCCATGGTGCCAGATCCGGTGAATAAGGTGGATGAAGACACACCGTAATGTTTTTATTTTACAGAAATTTCCATATACTAAAAGCGATGTGTGACAGAGCGATGTCATGATGGAGGATGATTTATGGTACACTTTACAACATACCTTCTCTCAACCGTAGCTCACACCCGACTGATTGCTCTGGTCAAGTTGAAACTTGTCACACACTGTTACTAAGGTTTGATGCACAGCTTCCCGTATTGAAGATCCCTGCCTTTCCGTTGGATGGCTCTCGGCAGCAGCATTCACCGTATTTTCTGATCACAACAGAAAGGCTCTGTCACACATGACTTCTGGTATGGCAGTTTCTGTCAAATACAAACATCCTGTCCTCATTCTGTCCTCATCCACCTTTTCACTGCATCTGGCACCGTCTGACTTCTGGCTCTTCTCCAAAGTTAAAATGACCATGAAAGGTAAACATTTTGAATCAATTCAGGACATTGAGGCAGCCATGACAGTGCAACTAAAGACACACATGAAAGAGGACTTCCAGAACTGCTTCAGAAAGTGGCAAGAACGATGGGATCAGTGTGTTGGAAGCGATGGGGAGTATTTTGAGGGGAATTAATGGCAATGTGTCTTTTACTGTGACAATTTTTTTTAAATTTAAACATTCACCGTATTTTTTGATCACATGTCGTACACAAAAATAATTAAAAGTGGTTGGTTACATCTAGTCGGGAGATTACTAGACAGATGAGGGACAGAGGAAACAAGATTTTTCACCTTTTTGTGCATATATATTTTAAAGCATGCGAATGTGTTTATTTTTCACTGTAGCACTTATCACTATCTAATTTGAATTTTTGTCTCTTCACTGCTATGTCTCTGGAATCTCACTTTTCCTGACTCAGAGAATGTACTCAATAAGTATTTATTAAATGAGTAATAAAATACATTTTCACTGCTGTATAATATTTCATTATATAACTGTACTCCAATTTATCTGTTCTCCTGACAGTGGACATTTGAGTTGTTTATAGCTTTTGTTATAAAAATAATAAAAGACAGATTAACAGGAGAAAACATACCAGTTTTATATGTAAATTGGGCCCTTCACAAGAGAATGAAGACCCAAAGAAGTGACCAGAACAGGAAGCTCTTTATACCTTGTAGACAAACAGTAAATTTGTGAAGAATTGACCATACAAAGAGGTTTGGGCCAGGTGTAGTGAATGATGAAACTTAAAAAGCAGTCTTTACAATCTTGGGATGATGAAACAAATACGAAGATAAGGGTTAGTTTAACAAGGTTTGTTTGTACAGATTTGTGGGCCCCAAAATCTTCATCTTTGGTGCTAAGAATGTCTTCCTCCTTGTACAGGGAGGGTACCTGTCACATGGGAGTTTTATTTCCTGCTTTCAAGAAGAAAAAGAAGAGTCAGAGTGTCCTTGTACCTGCTGTTTCTCAAGTGCTTTTAATTCAAAGTATGCAATATGCCAAAGTGACATATCTTGAGGTGGCATATTCTGCATCTGGGTCTTAGCCCATCTGGCATGCGATTTAGCCCAGAGAGAAAGCCACAAATTCAGCGTCCCGCCTCCAAAGTTAATCTTCCTCTAGGGATCTTGTCTGAGGGTAGCTTTGGCCTTCCCAATTGCTGTTACTCCTGTTGGTTTCCTTCCTGCTGCTCAGGTTCCCTTCTGTTCCCACCATGCCTCCCAAACACCCCAGCTCTTAGCCATCCAGCCTCTTCTGGGTCTGCTGTATAGTTTGCCTATTTTTTTTGAGGGACAGAAGGGGACTTGGGAGACTCTCTCTAACCTTTGAGACCAGGGATATCTCAAAGAATATCGCCAATCCAGGATGTAGTTTTTATGGACATGAAAGGTCCCTCCAAGTTCCTAGTACATGTACCTGACTCACATAATACATGTTACTAAAATGTTTAATTTCCATTTTTCCAGGTGCACTATTTTAGTTTATTCTATACAATCTTATCATAAAGCCCTTTGAATGCCAAGAATTCAGTGATGCAAATAATTACACCATAATTTATCTACTCAGTAGGTTCTAATTTTCTTAAGACAGAAATGAAGGTCCCTGGCAATTATTATTGGGAAGCTCTTTAATATTTAAGGGAAAATGAAACCCAAAATATCCTTTAAAATGGGCAAAGAATGTAAAATGTACAATGTAAAAAGTGCTGTGGGTAATTCTGGCCTTAGGAAATGTTGAATGACCAAAATACCAATAGGTATCTCCAATTATCCATCTTAATGGGTGGAGTGAGGACATTACTACCATTTTCATAGATAGAGAATGTGTAGCAAGTTCTGGTGTTTTTCCAAACAGTGGATAATAAAAAAATTCTGTTTCACAGATCATAAATTTTAGAATTATCTGCATCAAATCCTTCATTTTAATATAATCGGAAGCATGTACCTTTATCATTTGAAAATATTCTGTGATTTAACTTATTAATGACTTGTATAGGCCAATTTATATTCCACACATATTTGGGAACAAAGTAAAGAGGTCTATTAAGCAGTTTGAATTTTAAATTTTGTCAGAAAAATACACAAACGGTAATAATCCACAAAGAAATGACCAAAAGAGGCAAAAGTGAAGACATCTGATTTTCATGACAGCTAGTTTAAACAGTGAGAATCAATAGAAATGAGTGTTCTCTTAATTCTAGTAATGAGGACCATTTGTAAAACAGGACCAGCTAAATTATTGGGAAGACTTTTTCATTACTTTTTTTCTGTGACTCCAGAATTCCTCCGTGAGAATTAAAAATACTCTCACCAGACTGTTCTGTGTACTAGAAGAAACATTGAATTTGGACTTGGAAAAGTGAGGTTGAATTCTCACTTTGCCATTTACATGCTGCTGAATTTGCTGTTTGGGCTTGTTTGAGCCCTCCATTTCTCATTTGTAAAGAGCAAGGAAGAAAACTATCCCTACAAAGGGTTTGTGGGGACAGAGCCCCAGAGAGCAGTTTCCAGGCTCTCGGCCTCACGTGGAAAGGTGCAGGCTCAGGTAGTAAATGGCCATCAACTGTGATTGGATGGCCATCAGCTGTGGCTAGTTGGCCGTCAGCTGTAACCAGTGAGCCACTGGCCACTAATATAACTGCTGTGGCTACGCTAGTAGAAAATGGGGGCTGGCAAGAAGATGGGGGCTGAGCCTGCAAGTGGCGCAGTGAGGGTTCTGGATCGTGTGGCTCCTGTTTCCTGTGTCTCATACCCAGCCGCCAGCGAGACTATAGTGATATGACTCCCCTATCCATGGCTCCGTGGGTGTTCCTTTTTGGCCTCACCGTATCCTGTGTTCTTATGTGGGGAGCGGGAGCTGAGACCCCGCAGGCCGCCCCGCACGACATGGTTGTAAGCATCATGTTGAAAATCTGTATGTAAACTGTAAGTCACTATACAGAAGTAGTTGTTATTACATAAATCCAAACCCTAGCTTTGGGCTGGGTAGAATTCTTAGACTATTAGAATAGAAAGAAAATTATGACAATCGTTTACTCCATGTGCCAGATAATTGGATGAGCAAAGAGAGAAGCATGTATGTGAAGTGACATTCCCAAGGTCTCACAGTCAATGACATTTCCCAACTCTGGGCTGTTATCCTTTTTACTGTCTTCATTCTTGACCTTACTCTTACTCCCCCATCTTTTTGGGGAAAATGTTTTGCTACGATTGCATTTATTATGAATAACTGAGTGAAGATTTAGAAGTATATTGAGAGAAAATGAGAAATAGGGTTTTTACAAGCAGTGATTTTGTAAGTTACTCATTTTCTCCATGAAAATAAAATCATGTTTTTACACAAAGTAACATAAAATGATATTTTACATGTTGAAAGTGAGAGATGAAAAAACAAACCTATGAGACTCCCAAAACCTATCAGACTCTCAAAAGGGGAGTCCCTAAATGTCTTCCAGGTTGTGTCTTTTTAAGATTTAGATTTTTAATTACATCTAATTAAAAATTAGATATGGAGCAGTGGCCTTTTTCAACAATTAGAAGACTGATGAGTTGAATGTATTTTACACTTCACTAAATTAAGGTGATGGACAGTTTAGGCCAGAAATACTGGGGGTGCCCAAAAAAGTATACATATGACTTGTGTTCATTTTTTGTTATCATTATTTATTGTTACAATTTTAATACAGTTTTTTCCTTAAAATGTGTGTACATTTTTTTTGGCATCCTCTGTGTATACCCTCATAACCTGCTAAGCCAGGAGATATATTGAGATTTTGAATGCTTTTAATAGGTACCCTTACTTGGAGTTTTAATTTGGCTAATTCTCCATAAAGTTCAAAAAGATTCAGAGAATTTTTTTCATATATTCTCATTTAATAATGAATTTTCAGAGAACACATTCTTAAACTGTTAGAACGTAGATAACTCTCTGGCTCTCAGAGTCAGATCATCTGATGACAGTCACTGATACCGTGCATGGTGTTTGAATTATCTTTGGCTTTATACCCCTTCACAGGTGGAAAGCTGTATTAAAGCTTCACTTGTCAAAATATATTACTCTTCACTTAGGTTATCTGTTAAGTTTCCAAGAATAAGTTGCAGTTTCTTAATCTTCATAGTTTTAGGGGAATCTGCAGCTATTTTGGAGTAGTCTGTGACTGAATGTACTAAATAATGCAGTTAAAGATACACACTTCTGAAAGTAAGAAAAGCTACTGAAAGATTTAATATTCAAATTGGCTGTCTTTGTATGCCTTCTATGAAAAGCAGTGTGTTTTATTGAAAAAGCCAACTTAACATTTTTGTGAGAAAGAATCATTTGGATAGATTATTTTCTTAAGAGGGAGTGTGTTCATTTTATTTTGAAACACAGCGGCCAAGAAAATTAGAATCAGTGGCTTCAGTGATCTTGCTTTTCCTTTTCATCTTGTTAAATTCTCCAATAACTCTTATGTTATGTAGGGAGTTGCCATTCTCATTTTAGCCTTAAATGTTTTTTTGTGTTGCTTTGAAAAACTCACAATAATTTAGTTTCACATTGTTTTTGCATTAACAAGTGTAGCTAATGTTTAAAATGAATGGAGTATTATAGTCTTAGCACTGGATGTACAGCCTACAAAGAACCTTTGTGAGCTGATTTTAACAGTATTTTTTATAAGCATTTTTGCCAGAACACAACAAAACCCCCACATATTTTCATATCAACCTTTTATTTTTAAATGCTTCAGCTGTGTTTAAAATCTGTAAGTTACAGCCTTTTAAAATATTTCTTATATCTAGATGTAACTTCACAATGAAAATTATTATTTGATGTTGAGTTATGCTTCTTTCCTATTTCTGTTGTCTTATCCCATCCACAGACCAATAGAGTTGATGTCAACAATTTAATTGTTACAAACAAAATTTAGATACACACTGTTAAAATTGATACTATAACACTCTCACTGCAAAGAAAAGCACCCTTGAATGTCAGGAATATACGCTAGATTTCTGTTTGAGGAGATTTCAATCCTTTAAACACTCTAGGAATACTTTGGATTTTTTCCCACATCCAGGAATCTGACTGACATTGTTTCACCACAGATTTCCAAAATTAATGCTACTACATAGAACTGTGAAAAGTAGCTCTCCTTAAAAATTATTACTTTATCTTATCCCTAGCTACATAAGCTAGAGCCCATTTACCCCGTAATAATTCTTAACAGATTGTCCTTTAGTACTTTTCAGAATATTTGGATTGATGAAAAATAATTCATTTCTCTTATCCAATATAACAAACAACGGTTTTTCTGATTCTGTGGAAACCAGTTATGCAGGCTTGTATACTATAGAAATATGGAAAACAAATATTTGTAATAATTGAACACTCAGGGTAGAATTTACCATGGTTATTTTGGAAAATTGTGACATTCATGAAAAGAGCACGGAGAAACTAACATTAGCTGCCTGCTACTTGCCAGTAACCGTGCAGGACAATTATACATAATTTCTCTTGAAGTAGAGAAACTAAATTACTGAAGAGTTCCCCAACGCAACACAAAAACATTTAAGGATGTCATGAAAATGGGGATATTTTACAAATAAACTCAAGCACAAAGGCTTAAATTGCTTACCCAGTGTCATGCAACTAGTAAGTGATATTGATAGGATTCTTTTAGCTCCAAAGAAATAAAACTACTTTCAGTTGGTGGATGCATTCAGTCCCAGGGTGTGGAATTCAGGTGAAATACCTCATCTAAATACTGTTTGTCTGAGTATAGCCTCAAATCAGCAAGATGTTGGCAGCTTTGAGGCACCAAGTTTTTCTCTTGTCGTATAAAATTAGTCATTTTATGATGATGAAAATGGTAATGAATGAGATTAACAGGGTATGTTGACGCTAGATTGAGTAGTCACTGTTGGCAATTTGAAGACACATGAAGTAAAGTACATGGGGTATTTCCTGGATAAAAGATAGGCTGGCCTACACATTTACGTCCCCTCAGGGCATCTCGGTCTTGGTATAGATGCCACATTTCAGTGTCTGATCCTCAGCTTTGCAGTGTATAAATTTGAAGTAGTAAACATAACTGAATGGACTCCAGAAGATGGAGTTATTCTAACCAGATTCATAAGCCAGGATCCCAGTTTATTAAATTACAACGAGAAATATTATCCTGTGATCTGGTTCCCCTTATTTATACTAGTCAGCATTGTATTAGTCTGCTGTACAGAATACCACAGACTGGTTGACTGGAACAACAGAAATTTATTTTTCACACTTCTGGAGTCTGGAATCCAAAATTGAGGTGCTGGCAGGGTTGGTTTCTGATGAGACCTCTCTTCTTGGCTTGTAGAAGGCTGCATTCTGGTGTCCTCACATGGGCTTTCCTCTGTGTGCATGCTGAGGAAGGTCTCTGGTGTCTCTTTTCACCTCTTCGTAGGATGCCACATCTATCAGATTAGAGCCCCACTTTATGACCTCATTTAACCTAATTACCTGCTTAAAGGACCCAGCTACAAATACAGTAAACATTATTCAAATAGCATGGGTATTATACCATGTTGCTTCTGATTTCAGTTTTATTTAGTCATAGAGACAAAACAGAAGTATGTAATGTATCACTGGATTTTATTTTGCTTTATTAGCTCCTCAAGAGTTATTGATCTATGAAATGGCAGAGAATGGAAAAAATTTTGACCACAGACGTGCAGCAATGAACAAGGAACAATATAATGGAAACTTCACAGGTAAAGTGTGGTTTGGAGGGAAAAGATCTACGAATTTAAGTAATATCCTTTTCATTGGAATAAAATAGAAATATCTAATATTTATTATTTTAATAAAATAATGTTTTACATAATATAAGGCATATAAGCTTCTCACATATCTTATATAAGATTAATTATCTTTTGTTTACTCTTCACAGTAAATCAAATTATGGGTCACGGCCTATAAGGTGATTTTTCACAATGATAGCAGAAGTAGCCTGGCCATAGTCACGTTACTTGTTAATCTTACAAGTATAAGTATTTATTTGGTGCTCAATTTTGTCATCAAATTTATGACTTTAGAAGTAGATTATAAATTTACTTATACCAATCCTAAAATCACAATTATAAAAAAACTCTGAATGTGATTATTGTGAATTTATTTAAAAATTTTAGTTTGAGACAAATAAATTTATATTTTAACTAAATTTGTAATTTATGGTAAATTTCCCTATATTCATGCATTTATCCTGAGAATTACAGGTTTTATTTATATAGATAGTCTAAGTAGGAACTTTCCTTTATGTGGTTAAAGGGAAATGAAAGGTTTTCCTTTTCTGTTAATTGTAATGATTTTCTTTTTAACTTCTAAATTGTTTGGCATCTCAAACACATTTGGCATACTCAAATAGGTAATAAATACTCTTTCGTGATACCTATCATAGAAATCTTCTATTGGAAGAAGTGTGATCTACCTGAAATAGTCGTTTCCATCTGTTTGTTTTGATAACTACATCGCCTTGCAGAACGCATTTTGCAGCATTTATCTGATTTCTGGTTTATTCTGGTTGCTGATAAGTTTTGCATTATTTCACTTAGTTTCAGGATTCAGAGACAAGTTGCGTATGTCATAATCTCTTCCCATTAGTAGCTTTTACATGTTTTTTCCCTTTTCTTCAGCAAGCACATACGTTTATATATTCTTTCCCTACTGCCCACCCCCTTGGTATTAAAATTAATGTTAATATGACACACTCCTCTTCATGGGGTTTTTTGTTTGTTTTTTTACTTAATATTTCCTAGAGATTGTGCTATAACTAGACAAAGAATTTATTCTTTATAATGGCTGTTTAGTATTCCCTTGTATGTATGTACCATAGTTTAATGACTCCTCTGTCCTCTATTGGTAACATTTAAATTGATTATAATCTTTTGCTAGGACAAATAATGCTGCATTGAACAAGCTTGTGCAAGTCATTTCACCTTATACTTACTCATTCTTAGAAATGGAATTACTGGATTACAGGGTACAGTAGTCTGCCTTTATCCGTGGGGATACATCCCAAGAGCCCCAGTGGATGCCCAAAACCCTGGATAGTACCGAACCCTGTATATACTATGTTTCTTCCACACGTGCATACACTTTATGGCAAATCCGAATTGCTACCATTACTACTCTTGTGCTTGGGGTCCATTATCAAATAATAGAAGGATTAATTGAACACAGCACTGCGATACCACAATAGTCCATCTGATAATCAAGACAGTTACTAAATGACTAATGGGTGGGTAGTGGATACAGCATGAAGACGCTGGACTAAAGGATGATTCACGTCTCAGGTGGGATGAAGCAGTTGGCGTGAGATTTTATCATGTTAATCAGAGCAGTGCATAATTTAAAACTTACTTATTTCTGGAATTACTTATTTCTGGAATTTTTCATTTAATATCAGACCAAGGTTGATCGTGGGTAGTGAACTGCATATAAGTGGGGACTATTCTACGTGCATTTGTAATTTCGATAGATGATGACAATAATAATTAACCTTAATTGTGCACTTACTGTCAGACTTCTGAGAGCTTTACATATATTAACTCATTTAACCTTTATGATGGCCCTAAGAAGTCAGTACTATTTTTGTCTTCATTTTAGAGAAGAGAAAACTGAAGCATCGAAAGGTTAACTAACTTGCCCAAAGTCATGTGACCAGTAGGTGGCAAGAACCAGAATTTGGAACTAAGTAGTTTGCCTTTACAGTGTTTTAGCTCCAAACAGCTTTGCTGCACAAAACGATGCTAAATTGCCCTTCACAGAAAGTAGAATAATTTAACATTCCAGTGACGTACAAGAAGAGAAACTTGTGTCCTGACAATGAAATAATTGCATAAACAATGGTAGGAGTAGAGTAGAAAAACCTAGCCCATTGTCACAATGTGAACTACATTGTTTTTTGAGGTTTATATTCATTCTTTCAAATATGGGATGGGAAGGTAGATGAGTTTTGAAAGTGATTGGAAAAAGTGACCATTTTGTTTTATCTTCTGCACTAATGTTTTTCAGACCCCTCTTCAATGAATGAAAAGAAGAGGCGGGATCGGGAAGAGAGGCAGAATATTGTCCTGTGGAGACAGCCACTCGTTACCTTGCAGTATTTTTCTCTGGAACTCCTAGTAATCTTGAAGGAATGGACCTCGAAGTAAAGAATCTTCCATTACCTTTTATATAAACCTTATTTACTAATTTTTGAAATTTTCAACAGTCTCCTAGTCTCTGCCACCTGGTCTATCAAAATGGATTAATTAAATTTAGACTGTTATGGGAACATGTATTTTCCTTTCTATAGTTTGAAGAAATAAATTAAGGGAACATACAGTTATTTGCTCACTGGATTATTTACAGTTGATCACTGTCTCAGGTTAAATCTTTTATGCAAAGGAGAACACTGAAAACGAGATTTTTTTTTCTTCTGGCTTTACCTTCAGGAGAATTCAACACTGTGTATATTACTGTGTTTCCCCGAAAATAAGACCTGACCAGACAGTCAGCTCTAATTCGTCTTTTGGAGCAAAAATTAATATAAGACCAGGTATTATGTTATGTTATGTTATATTATATTATATTACATTGTATCATACATATCATATTATATTATATTATAAGACCTGGTCTTATAGTAAAATAAGACTGAGCCTTATATTAATTTTTGCTCCAAAAGACACAGTAGAGCTGATTGTCTGGCTAGGTCTTATTTTTGGGGAAACAAGGTAGATACATTGATTCTTTAGTAGGACAAGGTTCAGGAGACGTGGCACTTTTACTGATAGTTTGAGCCAATGAGAAAGGGCTCTGCCAAAGAAATATGTTCTATCTTTAAATTTAGTATACTTGTAAGCCTTATTTCAGTATCATAAAAAGCAAGTTGAACTTTGGTATGCCTTATCATTGTCTGGCTTGTTGTTCCAAGTTATTATCTGAAATATTCTGCATTTTTCTGTATTTACAGTTTATAAAACATTTTGTAACATTTTTCAATTAGTTTGATCCTTAAAGCAACTCCACAAAGAAGGTAAAACAAGTATATGATTATTATGATATTAAAAACAAGAAACAGAATCAGATTGGTTAAGTGTCTTACTCAAAGTACAGTATTTAAGGGACTCTGACCCAAGTCTTCTGATTTGAAGGCCAGTGCTCTATTATATTATAACGTCTCTCCCAATTAGAAGTTGGGTGTAAACAAGATCATTCTTTGGATAAGGGAAAGGCTACCATGGGGTTTATGATAAGAAATTGGCCATCTTCCCTTGACCCACCTCAGTCCTCCAAGAGACCATGTGTTTAAGGACAAAAGAGCTCATCCCAGAAAGAACTGATTGTATAGCTGAGCTAAATAACCTAATTGCTTCAAACAAGCAATTGTTTTGAGAACGATGAATCCTGAAAAATGAGACATTTCATTTATTTTTTTTTAAATATGTTTTTAAGATTATGGCATCGTCAAAACATTGTGGTGTGTTTTTTACTGCTGCTTGCTGTGCTTATAGCTACGTATTATGTCGAAGGAGCACATCAACAGGTAAGAGGCTCAGCAACTCTGCTTCTATTCTGTGCCTTCCCTAATCCCAGACAGTTTCAGAATTGGGACTATTGTGGATTTCGTAGACTTTCTACCCTCTACAATATTTAGACTTGGTTTTATTTTTTAAATTTATCTCATAACTGACATCTTAATGTCTTACTTTTAAGGCCAGATATTAAAAATATTCTTGTAGTTCATGGCTGCTCAGCATTTATATTTGGTATTTGTCATTTCTTTTTACCCTTCAAGGATTTAACTTTCCTGAAGTGTTTAGTCAAAGCAGGACAAATTCTTGACTTACTACCAAAATTGTCATATTTTCCTTAATACACTCCTGTGATCCATCCAAACAGATATACTCATCCTGAAGGTTAGGTTTTATATATATAAAAAGGGAAGTTCATTTGCCTATAGTCAGCATAACTGAAGGGAAAAAGGGACATTTTGTTAAAATAGCAAAACATTAATGTATTCTAATAGGATAATGTTCTAAAATGACATCATTTCATATTTTAAAGCAGTTTACCTCTAATCTCAGAGAAGTTTTTATAGTTTTAAATGCATTTCTTTTAAATATAGAGGGTGCCAAAAAAATGTATATGCATTTTAATAAAGGAAAAAACTATTAAAATTATGATGCTTAATATATACCAATAACAGAAGATGAATGGAAGTCATGTTTGACTTCTGCAATTACAAGAGGTGCTCAAAATGGTTACCATCAGCGTCCAGACACTTCTGATTACGGCGAAGTACTGCTTGAGCAACATTGACCAAAGTGTCCCCTTGTATACATTTTTTGGCACTCCTGGTATTTTACAGAAATCTGTGTGTGCTACTAAGATTTTGCAGGAACTGGCTTGATGAATTTACTTGCCAGTGTGGGAATCTAGACTCTAAAGTCTGGTATTCTTTCAACAAGTCCATATCCCAGTGGACTTTAGTTTGCTCTTGTTTGAAAAGCATCTTGGTCTTAAATATACAAAAATAATTTGATTCTCATTTTTTACTTGGATAAATAAGAATACATTCTCGTCACATATATAAATAGCTGCCCCCCTCTTACCACTGTGTATTATTATCATTCTTAAAGTTTTTGTAACTTTTAAATATCTTTAAAATTTTTATTCTTATATTTATCTTATTAGTAATTTGCATTTTTCCTATAAATGTCATTGCAATAGTAGGTCTAGAAACGAGCTTTATTTGAATGAGACCAATTTTTTGCCATCTCTGCTATCGCTTACTGAAGGAATTAGGCCTTTTCAAAAGGCTTTTAATCTTAATACTTTTTGCCTATTGGACACTTAGTTGGTTTACCTTATTTTGGTTGTAGTTGATAAGTATTATATTTCTGTTTAAGAATTCTGGTTTTGTTTTTTCACCTCATCCCTTTTGTTTTCCAGTATGTGCAACGTATAGAGAAACAGTTTCTTTTGTATGCCTACTGGATAGGCTTAGGAATTTTGTCTTCTGTTGGGCTTGGAACAGGGCTGCACACCTTTCTGCTTTATCTGGTAAGAATAACTTTTAATAAGCAAGTTTGAAAGAGATTATGTTTTAATTAGTCCTTTTATTTCAGATTTTTATTTGATTACCTTTGTGTTTTAGAAGCATTCTAATCCGCAAACCAGTGCTTTAAGTTTGACTTAGAATTCTGTTTTGTTTTTCCTTTGGTTGAGGATTTAAAAAAAAGGGGGACAAATCCCTTAGGCAAATGAGATTTTGTTTCCTTAAATTAATTCAGCCAGGAAATGTTTTTTTCTTTCCAGATTTTGGAATAATGGTTCTCTTGCTTATGCAAATGTCATTTTAATAATTTAAACACACAAAATTCCATGTAAGGCTTAGAATTAATTTGGACAGTTTACTTTCTCTGTTAAACAGAAAACGAGAAACAGGGTCTTCTCTCATATCCTCAAACACTATGTACACACCTGAATAGTTATTTTGGTATTCTTATTGAATGTAGTTGATGAAGTATTATATATATAGAAGTAAATGCTTTCTTTCTTTTTTTGGGGGGGGTGTGGGGAACGGGGAACAGGACTTTATTGGGGAACAGTGTGTACTTCCAGGACTTTTTTTTTTTCCCCCAGGTCAAGTTGTTGTCCTTTCAGTCTTAGTTATGGAGGGTACCATTCAGCTTCAAGTTGTTTAGTTGTGGAGGGCGCAGCTCAGCTTCAGGTCCAGTTGCCATTGCTAGTTGCAGGGGGTGCAGCCCACCATCCCTTGCGAGAGTCGAACTGTCAACCTTGTGGTTGAAAGGATGCGCTCTAACCAACTAAGCCATTTGGGAGCTCAGAGGCAGCTCAGCTCAAGGTGCCGTGTTCAATCTTAGTTGCAGGGGGCGGAGCCCACCATTCCTTGATGGACTCGAGGAATTGAACTGGCAACCTTGTGGTTGAGAGCCCACTGGCCCATGATTGAACCAGCAGTCTTCGGAGTGAGGAGCATGGAGTTCTAACCACCTGAGCCACCGGGCCAGCCCATAAATGCTTTCTTAAATCCTTTTAAACCAAAGTATAAAATCTATTCCTCCTAGAAAATATTTTTTTGCTTACTTGAAATTAGAGAGATAAAAAATAGGTTTTCTTTTTTTTTTATTTTTTATTTTTTATTTTTTTAAAGATAGGTTTTCCTTTGGACATTGACAAATATACTGAAATAATAGCAGAGCTAGGACCAGGGCGTGAGATAAGGATGACATTTAGGGCACAGAATTTAAATAGGTACTTTCAGGGTCATGTAAGTATGGGGTTGATGAGTGAGCGTCTCATTGAATTTTGTGCCCTGGATGACTCTCTTTGTTTCATGCTATTCCTGTGCTTGAATACATTGTGAGCAATTTCATATTTGAAAACAGCTTGATCTTGATTGAGGAAAAACAGGTGAAATGTTGTCACAGCAGTACTGACTACTGAATAAAGTTGAACACTGCAAACGCTTCCAATCTGTGTTCTTCAATAGAGATTGCTACTCCAGATTAAGGAACTCATTTGTAGCCTTGTATTAATTTGGAAGTATCTGACAAGTAACAGATTCTGCTGAACCTTAAAAGGGATTTTAATAAAGATTATAAATTGCACAAAAAGTTAGAATAAAGAAATATGAAACATGGAAGTTTCTTCATATCCATGAGAAACCTTTATAAAATGACATTTATAAAATGTCTTGATGTGAAATCATTTTTGGTTTAGTTCTGTTGATTCGTGTGTCCAGTAAAGGATTTAGGAACATACAGATAAGCATTTGTTACAAAATTCATTTGAGTGAAATAATCAAGTCTTTGCTTCCATAAATTAGGTAGTTATTTCTTCCCTTGATCAGAGTGCAGGTTTAATGGAGTGCGGTTAGACTTTTCACAAGTTCAGAAGGAATTCTTCAAGAGCTATTTGAAGGGTATCACTCTCTCACTATACTCAGTACTACATACTGGGTGTGCCAAAAAAATGTATGCCAAGTGGGCACTTTGGTCAGTGTTGCTCAAGCAGTAGTTTGCCGTAATCAGAAGTGTCTGGACGCTGACGGTAACCACTTTGAGCACCTCTTGTAATTGCAGAAGTCAAACGTGACTTGTATTCATCTTCTGTTATCAGTATATATATTATTACAATTTCAATAGTTTTTTCTTTTCTTTAAATGTGTATACATTTTTTTGGCACCCTCTGTATATTATATGAGTTCAGCAGGTATGAAAATATAATCAAGAAACATCTGAAACTATTGCATTATACATAAAAGCTATACAAAAGCTTTGTAGTGTTATCACTGCTGACAGTAAACTGGTCTAGGGTCGATCAGGCCACTTTTTCAGCATTAGGTAAATTTGATATTTGTTTTTTTGTAAGCATTTAGAATTATTTTAAATGTTCTAAAATTAAATACAAGTAAAGTAACTAGATCTTCATTTTATTAATATATAATTCTGGCTCTTAAGTGGGAGATAGATTGAAGGTAGGAGAGGGATGAGTAATTATGACAATCCTTCTGAGAAACACAGGCTTCCATGGGGGTGGCAGGGAGTATGGAGAGGAAGGGGTATTTCCACAAAAGAATTTGCTGAGAGAAGTCAAGCAGAATGAAAACAAGATGACGGCTGGCCCTTACTACAATCTTTCTTGGACAACTCTTGGGGTTCTGTGGGTCCCACGTGGGCAGTGACTGGCATCATTGTGCTCTGTGTCTTTCGCTGAGTGGTCTCAGGCTCAGCACTGGTGCCAGTCTGAATCTGCATTAATCTTGTGAACACCACTCGCCCCACCCTGGGACTCCCTGAGACCCTGCTTCACCCAACTTTGTACCACCTGACTCTTTCAGCGGCAGAACCTTAATCCTAAAGTTTTTATGGAACCATAAAAGACTCTGAATAGCTTTAGGATTTTTTACATAGATAATCATCTCATCTGCAAATAAAGACTTTACTTTTATTTCTTCTTTCTTACTTTGTATATCCTTTCATTTCTTTTTTTTGTATTACTGCGTTACCTTGGCCTTCTAGTATGATGTTGAATAGGAGTAGTGATTGGGCCATCCTGCCTTGTTCTCAGTCTTAGTGGAAAAGCCTGTGGTTTCTCACCATTAAGTGTCGTGTTAGCTGTGTGTTTCTTGCAGATTCCTTCATCAAGTTAACGGAACGTACTTCTAGTCCTTGTTTGCTGAAATTTTTTTTATCATGAATCGGTGTTGATTTTGTCAAAAGAACACGTTTTTAGACAATAGTGATCAGAAATGGATGGAAGGCCAATATAGCAAACAAATTCAGTATGTAAAGACTTGGGGAGCAATATATAAATGTTAAATGGTAAGACACTCAGCATATGCCATTTCCATTTGACCAGATTGTCTTTAGTTCTTAGATCTTTTCATTTAGACATAGCCTTTCCTTCCAGGATTCCCTAGGTGTAACAGGAAGAATGAAGAAACATGAGCATTTACAAAAAATAATTTTCAGAGAAGGCAAACAAAAGGGAAACGAAATGTCACTGGTCTTTGTTTTTCAATTGCCTGGTTGGAATGGAAGTTAGATTGCAGGGAGTTAACTAGTATTATTACTACTACTAACAACAGCAATCATTATCATCGTCATTATCATCAAAGTAATACTAGCTGAAGTCAGTTCTTTTTTACCTATATTTGATGTTCATTTTTGTGGTATCCATACCTGTGGGGAACCCCATCCTATTGACCTCCAGCCATATGATTTGCTTTGATCAACAAAATGTCAACATAAGTGATAGGTGTTGCTTCCTGGCTGAAGGCTCAAGATTTGTCATACTCTCTTTCATCTACCTGTTGTGTCAAGATGGAGCCTGAGTCTTTGACTATGATGAGCTGATTCCATTTGCCGGCATGTGATGGATACGTAGAGTAAGCTACTGAGATTTTGGGGTTGTTATTGTAACCTATCTTGACTGCTAGACTAGTTAACATTTATTAAATATTTACTATGTGCTGGACTCTGTGCTCAGCACTTTACATGAATTATCTCATGTAGTCCTCCAAAGAGCCAAGATAGTCAATAACCAGTAGAGTAGCAAATGCATAATAAAAAATTTAATAAGTATAGACTATCCACTTGTGAACTTTGGCAGTTATAGAATAGAGAAAAATAGCCAGGAAACCAGAGGCAAAGTGGAATTAAATAAAGGTTTAAAAACTTGATCTGTGTTATTATTTAAGAAACTATTCCAAGTAATTGGGTTCAATTGTAAAAACTTAACATTTTTTTGGTGCTAGATGGTTGACAGGGTTATCCTTATAGATCACCATTCCTTTTGTTTTGTATCTGTGAAATGTGATTGTGTTTGGAAAGTCCTAAGTATACCTTCTTTCTTTTATGAGGCTTTACATAATCCTCACTTGGGAAGAGGTGATGTTAACATTTTCATGTCATACACTTTTGAGCCAATGAAATAGGCACCGTTACCACGTACTCATATAACTCCTCAGTCAAGAAAACAAGTGACCATGTTAGGAGAGTAGCCTGGTCAGAAATAGAACCTTCCTTTTGACAATAATTTGCAGCAAAATAGGTGAAAAAGAAACCAAGTTTAAGAAAGGGAAAATATTTAATTCATTCTTCATCGTGGTTCTCCTTCCTGGAACTCATGGCTTAAAACTGAAATAGGAAAATTTTTCCCAAGTAAACAGAATTTCCCAATTAGGTTCTTGCCAGTATGGAAGTTACATCTTTTGGAAGTATCATTTAGTTAATGACAACTCATTGTACAACTAAACGCTGATCTAAAAGTGTTGCTGTATTTCCAAAAATATTATATACCTGTATATCTGTCTTTAAAATGGAAAAGTTGTCTTGATTTTTTTTAAGTCTATCAATAAAAAATTTCACTTATATTTTTAGACATATTTGAAAAGTTATACAACTTAAATCCAGATGTCCTGGAAGTCCTCATCATTTGTTCAAACATTAGAAGTAAGAGTAGTTGTTTGACCTACATTAAATTTAATGAAAGTCAACAAGGATAAATGACTAGTTTGGGCCAGCATCAAATTTTGTAAATTGATTTGAGAACAGTGGAAATCTCGTAATTTGCAGAGAACAGGTATCTAGCCACAAAGGAAAAATTAGGTACTGTTTATGCAGTAATAGTGATTACTAACCAGAGAGGAAGAGATGAAGGGAAAAGTAAATGGATTCCTTCTCAAGGCTCAAGGGCAATTAGTTGGGCCTCTAGGTTACTTCCATTAATTTTAATAGTCAACAGATGAGCTTCAGGAAGTCTGTTAATTCCCTGAAATACTATACATGGTGTTATGTGTCTTTGGAAATATGTATCTTTCTGACAAACAGGACCTGTTAGGTTGGTGCAAAATTGCAGTTTTTGCAATTGTTTTTAACCTTTTAAACTGCAATTACTTTTACACCAATCTAGTATTTAGATTCTCTAGAGACTAACCCATAAGAGGTTAAGAATCAACTTTTTTCCAAGTATGTCTATGTTTCACTACCACTAGGTGGCATTGCCAGTACAACCAATATACTGTACTGTGTTTGCAAGTTCTATTCTGGAAAAATATACTCTCAAACAGCTCTTATACTTAAATTAGAAGGATATTCTATTATTTAGCTGTAATAATGCCCACATACTAATACCAGTTAATGCATATGAGTGGAAATATTTTCTTAATAGTTTTCCATGTACATTGGTTACTTTAACAGTTAGCAGTCAGCCTTTCTTCCCATTGTAACATATATATTCACATGTAGGACATGCTCCCATGGCATGCCCAATTTCAGAAATAATGCCATAATTTCATCCTTTTCTTTACTATGCAAGAATATACAAGTGATTGAAGGTAATTTTGTTACGGGACTGCAATCTTTCATCCCTATCATGAGAGGTAAGCATATTCAGAGTCAAAAGGCTGGGTTTAAATGCCCGGCCAAATATTACTAACTGTAAAGATTTGTTAAATTTATTAATTTTTAAACCTCAGTTTATTCAACTGTAAATGGAAATTACAATATGTATGCATTCTTAATAAAAGATTCAATTCACCAGAAAGATGTAACAGTTCTAAATTTGTTTTTATCTAATATACTCAACATGTGAAAAGCAAAACTTGGTAGAACTACAAAGAGGAAGGGATAATTTCCATTAACTTCGAGAATTACTAGGGGAGTGTAGTATAGTTATTGGATATAAGGTCAACATATACAGAACAATTGTATTTCTATATATTATAGTAAACATTTAGAGACTGAAATTTTTTAGAATTTACCATTTATAATATTTTTAAAAGCAAAATTCTAGGAATAAATCTAATGAAAGATGTGCTTGGCCTCTACATAAAGTTTTAAAATATTATTGGAAGCAAAAAGATCTAGATAAAAGAAGGGATATATCAAAACAGCCTTATGGCACATATTATTATCATTTCCATTTATAGTTGAATAAACTGAGGTTTAAAAATTAATAAATTTAATAAGTACGTGTACACTTTACAGCTCAGTAGCTAGTATATATAAGATACTCAATAAATGATAATTGATATTATGATTATTATTATTCTTACTCTGACTTTTAAAAGCAACCATTATTATAATTTACATGCTTTAGCCATTTTTACAAAATTATAAGCAACATTTCCCACAATTGATTTTAATGTATCAGTATGTCATAGGATAGTTGAAAATCACTGATCATTTCCATTTCTAGTGATGATAGATTAGACACTTTGGATGAACTCTCTCATGAAACTGTCATAAAAAGTTGATACAATTTAAAAACATCTGTTTAAAGGCATCATAGAGATTAAAAAAAAAAAGTAAAGAATTACAAGGTCAACATCTGTGTAAAAGAGGAAACCTAGAGAGGTGAGACTGGCCAAGGATATGCCCTGATAAACCCACAGGCTTTAGATAAGCCCTAAGAGATCACACATTGAATGTAAGGAACTAGATATATATCAGCTCTTCTGGAGACTGAAGTTCAGGCTTAAGTCTTAAGTCTGGAGGATATATCATGTTCATGAATTATAGGACAGAATATTGTAAGGCTGTTCTTCCTGGTTTTATCTACAGAATCAGTGCAATATCAGTCAAAATTGAGTAGGTATTTTTGTGGGAATTGACAAACAAGATTTTTTTCATTACAGCGGCTTTAGGGTTGATAACCAATAGGGTGTGTCCCTCTACTGTGTGTTTCTGTTTCTTGATCTGGATAGAGGATACCTGTGTCTGTAATAATTCATTAAGATGTATGCATTATATATTTTGCCATATGTGCTATATTTAAATAAATATTCTATTTTAGTACATCTCTTTTGGTTTAGAATTTTATAGTCTTTTTTGCCTTAAGTACATCTGAGTAATGTCTGCTGTAATTGTTTTAAATTGGCATCGAACTGCTTCCTAAAAACAGAAATGTTACATTAACATTAATTTTTCTGAGACTTTCTCAAACTAGGACTAAGAACAATGAGCTGTCTTACATATCCTCAAAAAATTGAGTTCTTTCATAAGATCATCACTGTAGTAATTCATTTTAAGTTCACTTCAAAAAACTTGAACGTTCACTCTGTGTAAAACACTCTGAAATACTACGTGAATTACAATAGGAATTGGACACATAGAGCAGAAGATATTTATTACATAAATAATTACACTGCGGGACATTGTGAAAATACTATTGTAGTGATATACATGAATTAGGTTATGGGACTCTTTTAAAATAGGGAGGAATTCTCTTGGAGGAATTAAAAATAGGAAAAGTTCATGAAGATGGGTTTGTTGAGGGAAAGGCAGTCAGTCGATGCAGAGATATTAAAGTAGGATATCTTGGAAATGGAATGAAGACCCATATGAGAAAAATAGGTTGGTGCCAAATTATGGAGAGCTTTGAAAGTCAGACTTAGGGAGTTTAGGTTTTATACGTCACAAAGAGTTATTCAAACAAACATTAACATACCTGTTTCAGGGACAGAACAGGCAGCATGGTGGACAGTAGATTTGGTGGGGAAGCAACTAAAAGTAAGGAGCCCAGTTAGAAGGCAGTGGTCCAGGTGAGAGGTAGTAATTACCTGATCTAAAACAGTAACGGTAGGAAGGGTTTCAAATTTGGGGGATTGGGTAGTATGTGAGCCTGCAAGTACTGTAGCTGAAATAAAAAAAAACAAAAACTGTTGAAATAGGAGTTTCGCTCCTATAATATAGACTCGGCAGGGATTTTTTTTCTACTTTGCTGACTGCTGTCTTGCAAGTATTTACAACAGTATATGGTGAACGCTAGGTGCTCAATAAATACGTTGAATAAAGTAATAATAGAATAAAAACTTTGAGAAATCCTGGGGGAAGATTGGGGGAAGCAGAATAATTGGAGTTCTTTTATTGGTAAAACAGTCTCTTCCTAACATTTGAGTATTATTTGTGACTGTTAATGCAAAATGACCTAATCTGTGTGTAGCTTTTTCTTATTTGGCATAATACAGTTGATCTTTGAACAACATGGGTTTAAACTGTGGGGAAAACCACTTATACGTGGATTTTTTTCAATAAATACAGTCAATGTATTTTCTCTTAAGATTTTCTTAACATTTTGTTTTCTCTAGCTTTATTATATAACAATACAGTATATAACACAAAATATGTAATTGACTTTATGTTATCAGTAAGGCTTCCGGTCAACAGTAGGCTATTAGTTAAGTTTTAGGGGAGTTGAAAGTTAGACGCAGATTTCCGACTTGCAAGGAGGTCAATGCCCCTACCCCCTGGGTTGTTCAATGGTCCAACTGTAGTTTCATATTGAACATCAGTACATCCTCTTTATAATTTCCCCAGCAAATAAAATTGCATCTACTCCTGCCTTTATAAATATTTAATATGTCTTTGCTTTAAATTTAATTTAGATAAACAACAGGCACGATGAATGATTTAAAATGTGATTTTTATTTCTTTAGTTAATGTATACCAACACGCTTATAATCTCTAGTATATCTGTAAAGTGAAGTAGGTTATATTTTGATATAAGGAAATAATCCTTATTAAATAACAAATAAGAAATTAAATAGCATTTGTAAACTGCGTTTCTTCTGATTTTATTTCTTATGCAGGCATCTTTTTGATCCTTTGTTTGATGTCTATTTCATGAGCAAATTTTGCCTGGAAAGTAGTGTGATTTAACTGATTTCATTCATTTGTTTTTTATAAATAGATCAGATCCAAAAAAAAACAAAAAACAAAACTTTGTGGCTGACAGATTTTTCTATGAATGTACCTTCTAAGCATTCTTCTTGGACTTTAATTTCTAGAAATCCATGAGCAAACTTATTTCAGTCTTAGCAAACATGGTCATAGGTTTCCTTTCAGAAGATTTGGAACATAAGTGATCCAGGAATGCTTATTTACTAGTGGAAATTATCCTCAGAGTAAAAACAAGAAGTTAATGAAGGGAACATGGCTGCTGTTAACCTCTTTGATGCATCTCTGTGTTTGGATGAGTCAAAATTTCCACCTTAATAACGGTCTGACCCAGGGCTAGACAACCCAGGGGTCAGCACTTTTTCTGTAAAGAGCCAGATAGTAATTAATTAGGTGTTTTGTTTTTTTTTTTTAATCCAAAATGTGTTTATTGGATGGTTCTTCGCTCATTCTGATTTAGGGTGCTTTTAGTGCTCCTAATGGAGAATCCTTCTATTAGCCTTGCTCTTCCTCCTGTAGGCTGGCAGAGGACAGTGGAGCAGCCAACACAAAAAACTACCATTTGTGCATGGGTAAAGACGGTGGTGATTCTATAGCATCCTGGGCTTCTCACATCCATGAAGTAGGAATTGGAGCTCTGCACCAGGCGCTTCTTCTTGTGTTTCCTCTTCTCTCCTGAAGAGGGCTGCAGGAGATCCTTAGTGAAAGGCATGTTCTCGTGGGGAGGTTGTCAGCCCTGGAAAGGAAAATAATTAGGTTTTACAGTCTAATCAGCCTCTCTTACAACTCCTCGGATCTGTCCTTGTAATGAGAAAGCATCCAAGGGACAGTATGTAAAGGAATGAATGTGACTGTTTTCCAGTCGATAGGTGGCAGTCCTGACTGACAGTGGTACACCAGACGCAGCATGTTGAGCTTTCTAAGGGTTTTTACATAACACGTTGTGCGTTTGATTCATCCATTTGCCAAAAAAGGATTATTTCTTTTCTGGGTCATAATCTTACACTTAACATGATGTTTGTTTGTTTTTATTATCTTTTTTTTTTTCAGTTACAGTTGACATTCAATATTATTATATTAGTTTCAGGTGTACAGCATAGTAGTTAGACATTTATGTAATTTATGCAGTGATCCCCTGATTAGTCTAGTACCCACCTGGCACTATACATAGTTGTTGCAACATTATCGGCTGTATTCTCTATGCTGTACTTTACATCCCCGTGACTATGTTGTAACTACAATTTGTATTTCTTAATCTCTTCACCTTTTCACCCAGTCCTCCAGCCCCCCATCCCTCTGACAACCATTAGTTCTCTATGAGTCTGTTTCTGTTTTGTTTATTTATTTTGTTCTTTAGATTCCACATATAAGTGAAATCATATGGTATTTGTCTTTCTCAGTCTTACTTATTTCACTGAGCATAATGCCCTCTAGGTCCATCTATGTTGTCAAAAACATGATGTTTTAGAAGAAAATATATTTGTGCAAGTACTTGAGTGGTCTAGAAAACCATCAAGGGAAAAAATCAGTTTTCATGAAGAGAAAAGTAGAAGAAGTTTTCCAAATGAAATGACAGCCTGATGACTTGCCTGATGACAGCAAGATTTGGTTCTAATTTTATGTTTTAACCATTGATGTGTATAGTTATTAAATACTGGTTTTTACAATATTGCAATCGTTTTGAGAAATAATTTATGATTGAGACATAATTTAGATTGTTATAAACAATTGGGAGAAGTGATGGAGTTATTTCAGTAGCCACCTTAGAATTCTTTCCATTACAAGAAAAACACGATTCATAATTCTGTAAACAACCAGGTTAACAAAAACAGGAACTTGGGTACTTGATAATGAGAAATGTATCTCAGACGTGCTCCTAATATGTACATACATTGTTATTCGTCAAGTTACAAGACAAGCAGAAGATTAAAGAGCCATTTTTAAAGTGTATGTGCCATTAATGATTTATAAAGTTTGTTCTATTTAACAATAACAAAGAGAATGAGTCCTTCAGCAAGAATTTAACAAGCTCCAACTAATATGGTATATGAACAGTTTTGACACTAGGTGGAGCAGTTTCCTGGAGAAAGACTTAACAAGCCCTATATTCCTTTTAAATAAGCCCAGTTCCTAGACAAAGAACTCTAATGAGAACAAAGAATATCAACAGTCATTTTACAATTTTAAAAGGCAACCAAATGTTGTACTATAAATAGAAGCTGAATATATCTTACAGGTAACTTTTCTCTTTGGCATATATTTTAACCATTGATTCCCCCCACCTTTGGGAATCAAATAGAAGGAATTTCAAAGCATTAGAGTTGTCCTATCCAGATGCAGTCGGGGTATAGAAAAGTTTTGGAATTATTTAATTACATTGTAGAATAGACCAGGTTTTACTAGAAACTATAACATTAAGGTGTTATCATCTGAATGGTAGCTATGAGTCATTTGTTTAATTATGACCATTTTAAAAGAAAAAATATTTAGCTCTTTGTTATAAAATAAATACAAAGAATTTAGTTGTGAGATATTTGCCCCTGTGTAAGACTCAGAGGCCAGTTTCTGCTTTAAAGTTTAAGATTATTTCATCACTAAAATACATGGTAAAATTGTACATTTAAAAAATCTGGCATCTTGATTGCTATCGAATATTTATAAAACACCTCTGTATATAGTGTCCTGTTTCCTTTAATGAACAAGTACTTTACAGTATGTATTTAGTACTTTAGCTTTTTTTTCCTTAGACATTTCTTATAATCTTTGACTCATGGCTATTTATTGCCTAAAATAAATGTTACTGGGAAAACTGCGGGATATGGATTGAAATGAAATAGTGCAGTAGTTTCAAAAAGAGAAATATTGTAGGAATTGTTTAATGCCGTGAGGTG
This sequence comes from Rhinolophus ferrumequinum, assembly GCF_004115265.2. Classification (NCBI taxonomy): domain Eukaryota; kingdom Metazoa; phylum Chordata; class Mammalia; order Chiroptera; family Rhinolophidae; genus Rhinolophus; species Rhinolophus ferrumequinum. The sequence goes on along the minus strand of NC_046304.1, from coordinate 26,387,646 downwards.
TAGTAACTTTTTTTTTTTTAAGTTGTAGCCAACCTCTTTGCTTTTTTCCTGCGTGACTTCTGATTATTTCTTCATTGCTTACCTGTCTGTCCCTCTGTAAGACACAAAAAAGAAGAAATGGCCAACAGTAACATTCTGGTGTGACTTGATGTTGCTCTGTATAGGTAGAATGACTCTGGCTGTAAGCATGCAGTGACTCAGCGCTCTTGCGGGAAGACCAACAGGCCCTTCTTAGAAAAGGTCTGTTTGCCCTTTTTTGATGAGTGCATGATCAGCTCTTTGCCTTGTCTTTCCCCAAGGAATGACTCGTATTAAGTGTTACTAGCATCACCACATCAAAGAAGAAACCAAGGTCTCCAGGACATAGTCTGGGTTTTCACCAAACAAAAGGGGTATGCACAGACTGGATAACTTCCTGCCCTTAAATCACTATTTATTAATGTGTGCTTAAAGCTAAGAAGACTCAGTTTAGCTGAAATCTGTTTTCTTGGATATTTATATTTGAAACAACTTATAATAACCTTTTTTTAAAGCTCCATAAATATGTGGTCCATTTTTCCTGGACACTTAAATCAACTTTATGATCAAAAGTTGCTTAGGTTTGATAAGAAAGGTGAAACTTGTCTTTATTTATGAATTGATTTAATATAATAAAAATGATTTCAAAGATAGGTCCTTATAACTTGGATGGAGCATGACCGATATAGAGTTTATACATTTCTTGTTTTGGTTAGCAATTTTGTACTTACTGTTTTACTTTTACTATATAACCTCATATTGTCCTGTTATTTGGGTTGTGCAGGCATTATTATCATAATTATTATTACTAGACTTTTCATCAAATGAGGAATGTGAGCTAGAAGTCTGATTACATCTATTAAGTTACTAACAGCTTCAGAAAACTAAAACCCACTTTAACTAAATGCCCAGATTACTGCTTTTTGACATACTGTACTGCATTTTACAGAGAGAGACCAGAGGCTGAATTTGTAAACTTGGGACCTTTTTCACAAAAAGAATATAAACACTAGTTAAATTTCTCAGTGCCCATTTGGAATCAGTAGTTTTATACTCTTGCTTTCAGGGATTTGCTGTATACCATAATCTTAGCTAAGTTGTTTTCTGACTATAATGAGAAAAGCAACGATTAGAAGAATTTGAGGAATAGAGTTCCTGTTTGCAAAAGCATTTCTAAAGTCGGACTTAAAGAAAACAACGGTTTTGCAAGTCATACAGACAACCATTTGTCATCTTTAATTTATTTATCACCAAGATACTCCTAATGAATCACATTCCAGACTAAGCACTGACTCCTTTTGTTCCTCTAGTGAAGGAGTGTGGCAAACAAATGTTTTCCCAGTGAATCAGCACAGGATTCTTGATTTTATTACCTTTGCCCTAAACTTTCCAGACAAAACTAATTGGAAATTTTGCCTTTGGGATCTCACTTGACTTCTGTGTATGGATGATGGATTAGGCTATGAATTGACATTACAGATGTTATGCAAACAGCTTCAGTCTTTAGGAATGTTTTATCAGTACTGAGGGAGCCATCAAGGTTCGAAGAATGTCGGTCGGTCAGTCGGTCTGTCTGCTCATCTTCCTTACAAAAACTCACACATATACATACTGCACTCTTAATGTGATACCGTGTTCTTCATCTTGATTAATAAGGCTTGGCTAAATTAGGCTCATAATTAACTAATATGACCATTTTAGGTTTGTACTTTTTAAAAAATGTCTCTGGAAGGCGGGGCCTTAAATCCACAGTGAAGTTCAAAATCCAGAAAACATTTTTTTTTTTAATGACTCAGCCACGATCCCCCATCTTCCTGACAAAGACCCTGATTTGTGTTTGTAGCACCAGGACTTCTTTCTCAAGGCTTAGGTAGGTACTGCAGTATTGTCAGGGCACTGACTAGAACTTACCTTCACTACCAGATTACTATATTCTTGTGTGGTATAATTTCAGGAGTGAATTTTATCTCTTCAGGATAATTTTTTTTAATTCTAAATTTCTCTTAATATTATTCCTGAAGCTAGAGTAAAATTGATCCCATGTAATTGTCTGTTAATTTTTTTTCAATCAATCACTGAAACTTCCTCTTTTACACTACTCATGAAGGAATATAAATTGCAGAAATGTAACTTAAAATTTAAAGAGAATATTTTAAAAGTTAAAATACTTTCCCTCAAATACCTGTATCTGCCCTTATAAGAAATCTTACCCCTGCTCTAAGTGTGGGTTTGCTCTCATCCAGACATATTCTTGCCTGGCCAAGCACTACATCTTTTATTCTGGACAGGCAAGATTATTCCATTATCAGAACATTGGAAAATATAATGTAATGCAACTCATGAGACTAGATACATGAAGCTTTGAACTGAAGCAGAACCAGATGTTCAATATGTCACAAATAACTGAACTATCTTGTTGAGTTGACTTCACTTAGAATGACTATACTGAATTACTTGTGCCCCTCAAAAAGTACCCTAAAAGCTATCACTCTGATGAGAGTATAACGTTTCATCACAAAGTTTAACCTCCTTATCACTAAAGGGAACTTCATTGGCAGTAATTAGGAACTCTCAGGGGCTATGTGTGCAGTTAGTGAATGTTACTAGTGACCTGATTGCTGGCGAGGGAATTTAGAGTTTTGTGTTGGGGAATAACAGTCTGCGCTGTATTCCCCTTTGATTACCACCACAAAGATTAAAGGACACTGTTCTTAACTGGAGAAGTTCTTTGCCATTTTTCTTTAAGCAGTACTCCTTGTATTGATATTTACCTTGCCACATGGCACATTCTTTTCAATGTAATGAGACTCATTTTATACCCCAGCATATGCTCTATCTTGGTGAATGTTCTATGGATACTTAAATATGTATTTGGCTTTTTTTGGATGTAGTGGTTTACACTGTTCAAATCTTCTATATCCATACTAGTTTTCACTTTATTTGATCTATCAATTAAGAAGAGAAGGGTGTTGAAATTTCCAACTATAATTGTGGATTTATTTCTTGTTTCAGTTTTGTCAGTTCTTGCTTTATGTATTTCCAGTCTGTTATTAGAGTTCCTGCACATTTAGGATTGTTCTGTCTTCCTGAGACTTAACCCTTTTATCATTATGAAGTGTGCTTATTCATCTCTAGTAAGTCCCTATCCTGAAGTCTACCTTATCTGATATTAATGTAGCCACTTCATCTTTTTTATGATTATTTTAAAATAGTTTATCCATTTTCATCCCTTTACTTTTACTTCTGAATCTTGATGTTTAAAATGTCTTGTAGATAGCATATACTGGAGTTTTGCTTTTTAATCCAGTCTGACACTCTGGTTTTCATTTGTATGTTTGTTTGCTCCATTTACAATTAAAGTAGTTATAAACATGGTTGGGTTTAAGTCTACTGTTCAACTATTTTCCCGTCTACTTTTTATTCTTCTTTTCCTACCTTTTTTTTGATTAAGGATTTTTGTGTTATATATACACTGACTATATATAATATAATGCAACCACCTTACAATATTATATTCCATTTTCTCCCTTTCTTACTTTATGCTGTTGTAGTCATATATTTTACTTTTATATGTGTCATCTTTTTTGCTTTAAACAACTAGTTATTTTTTTAAAAGAGATTGTAAAATGAGAAAAGGTCTATATTTCCAGTGCTCTTTACTTCTTTGTGTACATTAAAGTTTCCATCTGGTATCAATCTTTTCTTCTGAGAATTGCCTTTAACGTTTATTGTAGTGCAGGTCTGCTGAAACAAATTCTTTTGGCTTTCGTTTGTCTGACAATGTTTTTGTTTCTTTATTTTAGAAATATATTTTCTGTGGATTCTAAATTGACAGATTTTGTTTTCCCTTTAAACATTTTAGAAAAGTTATTGCATTGTATTTTTGTTTGCATTATATCTGATAGGAAATCTTATCTATATTTCCCTGTAGATAGTGTTATTTCTATCCCCTCTGATTGCTTAAGATTTTCTTGTTATTACTGAGTTATAGCAATTTTATTATGATGTCATTATGATTTTTAGAAGTTTTATTATATGTTTTATTTTCTTTGTGTTGATTCTGACTGAGCTTTGTTGGGTTTCTTAGATCTGTGAGTTGATGGATTTATGTTTTTCATCAAATCTTGAAAATATTTGGTTACTCTTTCAAGTAGTTTTCTGCACACAACCTTCCCGCACACATGCACACACTCCCCTTTCTTATCTTTCTGGGTTTCCAACTACATGTATATTAGACTGATTGGTATTATTCCTTAGGTTACTGAGGTTCATTTCTTTCATAGCCTTTACTCTCTGTTCCTTTAGTTTGAATACTTTCTATTGCCCAGTCTTCAAGTTCTCTAATATTTTCTTCTGCAGTGTCTAATCTGTTGATTATTTAATGAGTTTTCCTATTAAGATATTTTTAGCTCTAGAAGTTCCATTTTGTTATTTTTGATACTTTCCATGTCTTTCCTCATTGTTTGTATGTTTTCCTTTAATCAGGGATCAGCAAATTGCTTCTGAAAAAGGCCATACAGTAGATATTTTAGACCTTGTAGCCCATAGAGTCTCTGTAGTAGCTACTCAGTTTTGTCCTCGTACCAGAGTTAGCCAGAGACAGTATGTAAATGAATGCACAGAGCTGTATTCTTGAAAAATTTATGAAATTGGTGGTAAGCCGAATTTGGCCTTGGGGCTGAAGTTGCCAACTGCTGCTTTAAAATCTTAAATATTCACTGTTTTTAAGTTCCTGCCTGCTAATTGTATTATCGCCAACATTTCTGGGTCTGTTTCTTTTGATTAATATTTCTTCTGGTTATGGGTCATATTTTCCTGTTTTATGTACTAGTTATTTCTTATTGGATGCTCGATGTGTGGTGTTAAATAGTTGATTGCATGATTTTGTTGTCTTCCTTTATAGTGTCCAGTTTTTGTTTTGTTGGGCAGTAAAGTTACCTATGGATCAGCTTGATATATTTAAGGCTTTTTAAAAATCTTTTTTGGCCTATCTGAAGTAGCTTTTACTCTATGCGCTTTCCAAGGTCTTCCTTGAATGCTGAGTATCGTCATTCTAGCTGGTTGAAGCTCAAGTGTTTCCCAACCCTGTATGAACTCTAGGAATTGTTTAGCTTACAATTGCCTGTTAGTTGTTCTTTTCCCATTAGGTGTACTTTTCCTGGCCTCATGGAATCTCACCCCAGTTTGCAATGCAGCTTTTTGCCAGTCTAAACGAACTCTAACGTAGAGCTCGTTCTCTACATAGCTCCCTCTTCTCTAGGATTCTGCCCCAAAAATTTCAATTATTTAGGCTCCCTGAACTCAGATTTCCTACTCAACTCAGCAAGACCATCATGCTGTGCGTGGGTTCCTCCTCTTTGGGCCATTGCTTTTGCTGTGGACAGAATGTGTCTACAAATCAAAAGTCAGAGTCATCATAGGGTTTTCTCATTTGTATTCCTTCTCTCAGCAATCAGAAGTCCAGTACTGCCTGTTGTGCAATGTCTGAAAAGAATTGTTCCATATATTTTGTCCAGTTTTGTAATTGTTTGCTGTAAGAGTGAAAATCAGTACCAGTTACTTAATGATCTAAGGTGGAAAACCCTCAGCCACAGGCCAGGATCTCTAGCCCATACATAACAACATCTCCATGCTGCCATGAGAGCTACAGCATCCTGTTCAGTACATTGTGTTATTTTTATGTCTTATGATGATTCTGGCCAGGTAGTCTTTTCTACTTATACTATAGCTGCTTGTCTTTATCCCCCTTGTTTCTTCATTTGTATGAAGAAATGGTTGAAGTATGGTTGAAATGTGATCTTTCATATTTGATACATAGTAGTGGATCTTGTAAGTTTTAGAAAATAAAACTTAAAAGGTGGTTTGAATATGTATAACTTTTAAAATTCTTTTAATCAAAATGATTTTTTTTAGTTCTTGTGTTTGGATTTTTCGTGTAAACTAACACTTATTTCAATCAAGTCAGTTATATTTAGGAACCATTAACCTCTAACGTTGAAAAGAATTTGTGAGGTTTCCTATCAGTTAACATAGTTTAAACTGAAATGTCAAGGTACAGGCTAAATGGACTCTTGAGAATGAACAAAGGACAAGAAGCTGAGTTATTTGTGTTTCTTTTGTCTGGGAACCACCACATCTGCCTCTAAGGCTGAGTAATCATGACTTAGTAGTGTGGTTATGGAAAGTATATCAGTTTAGTTGTGTGAATGAACTGTCCTTTCTTTAGGGAAAAATTCTCATCAGATTGCTGAAAGTTTCCCTTTTTAGATTTAGAATCACTTAAAATTAAAACTGTGAATACATCTTCTATCTTCTTTAATCTCTTGGGGTACATATTTTATCTATATTTCTGGAATATAAGTGTAGTTTTTTTCCTTCCTGTGTATCCCAGAAATGTCATTATTAGCATCCAGGACAGTTAAATATTTGGTCCCTGTGATTTCATTCCTAGAGTTGAAGGGTAGACTGTTCCTGCAGTCTACAGGGGACAGTTGTGTGGCGATCTGAACAAACTCTTGAATTTCTTTTGTTTTACTTACTGGTATCACATTTCTCTTTTGTGTCTTCAAATAGTAAAGGTGAAGGTTATAATTTTTTTTTTAATTGCATCTGATACTTAGCTATATGTACAGTGAGAAACTGTTCACTAATTTTTCAGTTATTCTGAATTCCCAAATCTTTAAACTGGGTTTTTAAGGTTCTTTTGGAAGAGTACAAGAATAATCCTTTTTGCCCCCATTTGTGAAACCACTTTTATGCACATGGTATTCAAAGAAACAGTTGTAGATTTTATGGCTAATAACTTTTCTAAAAAACCTGAATACTCTAAAGTATTCTTTAAAAAAACATACTATAATTATCTTTTAAACTTAACTATTACTATTTATGGATTTCTATGAGTTAAAAACCCAAGAAAAAGAGGAACCAACTAAAAATTCACATAGATTTTGTTGGTTCAGAAGAAACCTAATAATTGATTCAGTGTTAAGTGTAGAACTTCATTATTTAGATTTTATTTGAATAAAAATGCCTATTGCGTTTAGGGAGAAATGTAGCTTAGATTTGTGAATATATTTTTCATATTAATATGCAACAAAAATTTTGTTTTATATTACTATTTATCTTGATAGCAGTAGGAATTCTTTAATGTCTTATTTTATCATTGCATCTTATGCCCTTTGTCTTTGAACCACGAGTTCTTTCATTATGTGATTTTAAAAGACTCAAGAGACCACTTAATTGTGTTTATATTTATACATACACATGTGTATATATATATAAGTGTGTGTATATGTATATATAATTTTATTTTACAAATATAATATTTTTCTTCATAACAGCTAATGGCTGGTACTTTTTGAGGGCTTACTGTATCACCACCTCCATTCTAAGCTGAACACTTTACATGAATTGACTAATTTAAACTTCACAACATCCCCAGAATGTAGATCCTGAAGGTATTTTATTATTCACATTTCATGGATGAGGAAAGCATGAGTCAGAAGTTAAGTGTCAGAGGCCAGAATCTAAACCAGAATATCTGGCTCTCGAAGTTATGCTTATGGTCACTACACTATAAACTTTGTATACAGTATGCTTTAAAGTGAATACTTATACCGTGTGTGTGTGAGAGCAACATGTTAAGAATGTCCAGCTCTTAAATCTTACACCTCATGAGAACTTTGGAAATTAGCGTTAGATTTTATTGACATTTGATTATATTTGGAGTTTTTTAATTTTGAAGCTAGATGAAACCATTAAATGAGTCTAATTCTCTTGCTTTTGCAGAAGAGTAAACTGAGGCTCAGAAAGGTTAAGCGACTTGTTCAAGATTGCTTATTTTCTGACCCTTAACTTACTATTCTCCCAATCGTTCCTAAACCTACCCTATTAGAACCTAACCTATTTGAAAGAAGCTTGTTTATGACATACAGGTTCCTATCCCTACCTATTGAATCAATCTATGTTTAGGGGACCCAGGAATTTATATTTTTAACAAACTCCCTAGTTGATTCATATGCAGACACCTCACCTTGGCACCCATGTGTATTTGGGAACCCTTGTGTTTAAATCTTTATCACACAACTAAATATTAACCCATTTAGTCTATATGATTACGATCAATTTTAATATTTCAAAATAAAGGTACAAAGTAGCACCAAAGCTTCCATAGAAAAAGTTACTTTAAAAGAAATAGTCACTGATACTAGTTCCACAATTTTATTTTTATTTTAGGATCTCAGTGAGAAAGATAAGTGAGGTAGTTACTTCACCAACTGTTTTTTAAGGACAAAAAGTGATATTTTCAAATTATACCTAAAGGAATAAGGCACAGGACGTTTTTATCGAAGGGGCTAGCATTCTTATAAATGAGAAATATGGATAAGTAAAATGAGAATCAAGCCAGAAATCATATGGTTTCCGAGGGCCAGTGTTAGGGGAGGATTGACTGCAAAAAGGACACAAGATAACTTTTTGCAGTGATGGAAATATTTTATATCTTGATTGGTTGTGATTATATCGCTGAATGTATTTGTCAAAACTCATTTAATATATACCTAAAAAAGTGACTCTTAACTATATGTAAATTATCAATAAACCTTGATTTTTCTTTTTTTTAAACAAGCCAGGAAGAAATTCTGGGAAAGAAATTTCAAATTACCAGCTGCATCTTGAAATATTTAGTTAGAAAGATTCTTGTTCTTTAAAAGGTTTTTCTATTAATATATAGTGATTGAGGGACCGTTAAAATAACATGTGTATTGATTCCTTTTTCATTAATATTTCTAATCAGGTTTCTCATTTGTTTTATAGGGTCCACATATAGCTTCAGTAACATTAGCTGCTTATGAGTGCAATTCAGTTAATTTCCCTGAACCACCTTATCCTGATCAGATTATTTGTCCAGATGAAGAGGGCATTGAAGGATCCATTTCTTTGTGGAGCATCATCTCAAAAGTTAGAATTGAGGCCTGCATGTGGGTAAGATGTCCATTTTCATATTTTTCTGAAATTAACCTCTCTTGATACTTTGTTGTCCCTCATTGAAATTGAATCCGAACATATACCAACTCAAATAATTAATTCATGGTGTAATGAGCTACCAACTTGCAAGTAAAAGAAACCTTTTAGAAAAGCCTTTTAAAGCTTCTGTTTGTGAATGATATTCAGAAGGAAGGAATGAAACCATAGGTACCGCAAAGCAATTGATGCCAAGTAGACAACAGCAGGATAAAGGAGTATAAATGATGCAACTACAGTGCTTTGTAAAATTTTACCAATGTATAGTGTGTGTATATATATATATATATAATATATATATAACATATATATATATTATATATATATATTTGATAAACACGTAGCAGTGGTTGTTTATCAGTCCAAAATTGGCAAATGTTATGTCTGTCTCCTAGATTTAAATACTGTGTTTATTTTTAGAGAACTCATTTCACTTTCTGAGTTGTTATACAGAAGTAAGGTGAGACATTTCTTAATAAACCAAGCTTTACTTTAGTGGTGGTATCAGACTATATGGTTGTAAGTTGTGATCTTCCTTTCAGTTGTATTAATTTATTCTTTTTATGAGTTGCTTCAGTATATTTTGGAAGTTTTTGGACTGTGTGTTCAATGGCAGAAGTATTTTAACCCACACAAAGCATTGGTTTTTTTCTCCCTACATACTTAAATTCATTCAGGTGCCTATCATTGAGGAATAAATCATTTACTAAAGAATTCCTATTACCATCTGAATTATTTTTTAATTCATCATTTGGATTTATTCAGTTATATATTCCCTGTAACTTTATGCTCACAGAAAAGGCAGAGTTTTCAAAGACATTTAAATGATAGCAATTATGTTGTGTTTTAAAAGAATTATAAAGGAAATGCCATACATTGAATTGGTTGAATATGAAAGACAGGAAAAATTGTCATGTTTCCTGTTACTCTTTTATAAACACTGAAACAAATTCATTGTACTAGTTGCATATGTTTTTTGAATTTGACCATGTTAGTCTTTTGATGAAAAATTTTTATTAAAATAACAGAAGATACTTGGAACATGCTCAAAAGTGATTATGTGTATAGACTTCAGTTTTCTATTTTTCTTTTGTGCTTTCAAAAATGAATTACTTGGCTGAATTAACACTAATGTCAATAAAGAAACACTTCCATCTCAGCTGGCAGTGATAACTGCCTCCTCCAAACTCCCATAGTGCATATTGTCTGTAGCGCTCATTTGGCCTGGTTCCATGGACGCCTTAAATTAGTCATCCTGGCTGGTTTAGTGGCTTACTTCCCCAAATAAATTTTAAGCTACAAAAAAATACAGACTGCACCTTAAATTTATTGCTCATAGAGCAATCAGCATTAGGTTATGCACTTAGTACAAGAATTTCAATAAATACTGACTATTGGCTGAATGTTTGCTTTTCATAGTTCCTTTTTTGAAAATGTCTTCTGTCATGTAAAAACTGTAGCACATATCAAGTTATGTTTATATTGGTTCCCATTGTTCTCAACATTTGTACAGACAGTCCTTTCAACAAAAAGTGCTACGAAAACTGAATATCCACATGCAAAAGAATGAAGTTGGAGCCTTACCTTATACCATATACAAAAATTAACTCAAAATACAGCAAGGACATAAACTTAAGAGCTAAAACTATAAAAGTCTTAGAAGAAAATATGGAGACAAATCTGCATGGTGTTGAATTTGGCAATGGTTTCTTAAATATAACAGCAAAAGCATAGGCAACAAAAGGAAAAAAATAAACTGAACTTCACTAAAATTAAAACATTGTGCACACCACAGGGCACTATGAAGAGTGAAAAGGCAACCCATAGAATGGGAGAAAATGTGTATAAATCATATATCTGATAGGGTTTAATATGCTCAATGTTTAAAAACTCCTACAACTCAACAGCAAAAACACAACCCAATTTAAAATTGGACAAAGGACTTGAATAGACATTTCTCCAAAGAAGATATACAAATGGCCAATAAGTACATAGAAAGATTATCAACATTATTAGTCATTGGAAAAAAGCAAATCCAAACTGCAAGGAAATACCCATTTATTCACATTAGGATGGCCTATTTATTTATTTATTTATTTATTTACTTATTTATTTATAAAGCAAAATAAGTGCTCGTGAGGATGTGGAGAAATTGGAACCCTTATAGATTGCTGGTGGGAAAGTAAAGTGATTCGACTGCTGTGGAAAAGAGTTTGGTGGGTTTCTCAAAAACTTAAACATAGAATTACCTTATGACCCTCTAATTCCACTCCTATCCAAAGGAACTGAAAACTGGGACTCAAGTGTAAGTACAGATATGTGTACTTCACTGTTCACCAGCATTATTCATATTATCAAAAAGGTAGAAACAGCCCAAATATCCTTAAACAGATGAATGGATAAACAAAATGTGGTATATACATAAAACGTAATACTATTCAGCCCTAAAAGGAATGAAGTTCTGATACGTGCTACAATATGGGTAAACCTTGTGAAAATATTGTTAAGTGAAATAAGCCAGACATATGAAGACAATTATTATATAATTCCACTTAGGTGAACTGTCTAGAAGAGTCAAGTTCATAGAGACAAAAAGAAGATTAGAGGTTACCAGGGGTATAGAGAATGAGAAGTTAATGCATCATGGATACAGAGTTTCCATTTGGGTGATGAAAAATATTTGAAATCGACAGTGATGATGGTTGCACAACTTTGTGAATAAAATTAATACCACTGGATTTTATATTTAAAAGTGGTTAACTGATACAAACTCATAAAAATCAGTAATATTGAGGTTGAGAAACTTGATTTAGAATGTGTTGGACTTGATTCTTACAGTTTACCCTTCCATAAATTTGATCCCATTTGTATAGTTATTACATATTTAAGTACTGAAGAGTCAGCGTGAACAACACTTAATAGTTTCTACCCTCATGGAGCTTTACATTCTAGTGAGGGAAATACTTACCAGGGAAAATGTATATATAAGTATCATACACACACACACACACCACATACATATACATATACACACAAAGGGTGCCAAAAAATGTATATACATTTTAAGAAAAGAGAAAACTTTATTAAAGTTGTAATAATATATACTGATAACAAAAGATGAATACAAAGTACATTTGACTTTTGCAATTAAAAGAGCTGGTCAAAGTGGTTACCATCAGCGTAATTTTAATACAGTTTTTTCATTTATTAAAATGTGTACATTTTTTTGGCACCCTTTGTATATATACATTTCTCTCTATATATAAATATTTAAACAAAATATGATAAATTTGCTGTATAAGACAAAAGTGTTGTCTGATTCAGTTGAGATCTAAGGATAATAAGGAGTTAAGTAGGGTGGAGGGATGGCAGCAGGGCAGGGGAAAGAAGAGCATGTGAGATGACTTTCAGATAGCATCACCTTTTAAGGGCTTTTATTTGTTAAGTTCATTTTTTTTTCTTGTAGTTGAATGTACATCACATAAAGTTTACCATTTTAACCATTTTTAAGTACACAACTTTCTGGCATTTGGGACATTCACAGTGTTGCTTAACCTTCACCAGTGTGTACTTCCAGAACTTTTATCATCCCAAACAGAAACTCTGTACTCATTAAACAGTAACTCCTCATTCCCTCCTTCCCCCAGCCCTTGGTAATCTCTATTCCACTTCGTGCCTCTATGAATATGCCTATTCTAGTTACCCCATATAAATGGAATCATACAATATCTGTCTTTCTTTGCCTGGCTTATTTCACTTATAATGTTTTCAGGTTTCATCCATGTTGTAATGTGCATCAGAACTACTTTCCTTCTAAGGCCTTTTAAAAACTGACCTCAAAGGAAAACTAGAAGCAAATTTTCTCTTTTTCATTGATAAGACAATCTGTTAATTTTACTAGAGTTGGTGTAATTATTTTTTAAACATTGCTGCAAGAGCCCCGAATTTCTCAGTGGTTTCAAGCTTACCTTCCAAACTTCTGCTTCTAACCTCTGATTCATATTTGTAGTTGGAATATTTAATAGACAAATGATTTTATTTTTAAAGATTATTAACTCTGGGCTGGCCCGGTGGCTCAGGCGGTTAGAGCTCCATGCTCCTAACTCCGAAGGCTGCCGGTTCAATTCCCACATGGGCCAGTGGGCTCTCAACCACAAGGTTGCCAGTTCAATTCCTCGAGTCCCGCAAGGGATGGTGGGCAGCGCCCCCTGCAACTAAGATTGAACACGGCACCTTGAGCTGAGCTGCCACTGAGCTCCCGGATGGCTTAGTTGGTTGGAATGTGTCATCACAACAACAAGGTTGCCGGTTCGACTCCCAAAAGGGATGGTGAGCTGTGCCCCCTGCGACTAGAAAATGGCAACTGGACCTGGAGCTGAGCTGCGCCCTCCACAACTAAGATTGAAAGGACAACAACTTGACTTGGAAAAAAGTCCTGGAAGTACACACTGTTCCCCAATAAAGTCCTGTTCCCCGTCCCCAATAAAATCTTAAAAAAAAAAAAGATTATTAACTCTGATAATACAAAACTGTCATACTTTCTGAATAATAAGCATATATGTATAAAAATTTCAGTTCTCCATATTTTTACCATTAAACTTACGATTTCCTGCATAGAAATGCAAGATAATATTGATTTGCTTATGAATCCACTTGACAAAACTTTTTAAAAGCACAATTCAAGATTTTTCTCCTCCAAAAATCTTTGAATAAAATGAACACTCCAAGAAAATGTTGTTTCTTTTGGTTTTGCATGTTTTGTGCATATTAAAACCTCCAATTCAAGCAACAGAGACTTCAGGGTAATAAATTGATATGTAGTAGAGGGTTTTTAGAAGAGCTTTCTGAATTATTGCTTGACTGAATACCACTTGTCTTTTGCAATAAGGAAACCAGTCGTTTCTTCCCCTTAATTAAACCTAGGCAGACAGTTTTCAGTGTTCCACAGTTTTGTTTTGATTTTGTAAGAATTATAAAATTATTTTATAAGAATCATGAGATTATGGTACTTCAGTATCAAATTTGAGGACACTGGCTACATAAACTTCTATGTCTGGAATATAATGTGTTTTGGGGGACCTGCCTGGATGACCATATTTCTTTTTTATTTACTTGCATAAAAATAGAATACTGACTCGTGATCATCACTCTTGTTCCTTGCTAAAATGGGAAAATGAGCAGAATTAAAATATTACAGTAAATATGGTCAATTAAGTATAAGACATGTAGCTCTTGATTTCATTTCAATCATCAGTACTTCCCTTTTAACTTTAAGGAAACTTGTCATGAGTTTGAATCATATGATTGTTTTCAGAAATATTAAATATTTGACTTAACAGGTTTTAAGAGAAGTTCATGTTTTGGGTAAAATTTGGCAATTAGCTTTTCTTCCTGCTCGTTGTTATGGAAAATTTTTTTATAAGTACAAAGAATTATATAATTAATTCAGGATATTATCACTGAACTTAAGCTAATATTACCTCCTAGGTAATATTGTTTTACCTATACCCCTCTTCACTTTGTTCTCAATTATCTTGAAGCATATCCCAGATAACATAGCACATTTTATTTGTAAATATATCAGCCATAGGACTTTAGAAACATTATTACACCTAAGAGAAATAAGGAATAGTCGCTTCAAATCAGTTAACCAGTTAATGTTCAAATTATTCTGAGTGTATTTATGTCTTTGTTTTTCTTTTCAAATTTATTTGTTATTGAAACTGGATTGTTTGTCTATTATAGTTTCCCACAGCATGGATTTTACTGGTTGTGTTCTAATTGGTGTAGTTTAAACTGGTTTCTCTGTTCCGTGTATGTCCTGTGTGTTGATAGATTGAGAAGCTTGAAAAAAATGTTTTTTAACAATTTGGCATTTTTTTGGCACTTCAGAATCTTGTGTATTTCTATCACGAGGTACAATAAAGTCTGATTGTCTTTTTTGTGTGTGTACATTATTATATAAGTACATTATTTTATTGGGGGTTATAAAATGGGGATATTTTAATTACATCATTTTTTTCCTTTCGTTATTGATTGGAATAATTTTATAAAGAAAAAGTTCTTATCAGCAATTTGGTTACCGTGCGTTGTCTTTCATATAGATAAAACAGGATAATTGATTCTTTCTCTTTATTTACTAGTTTTTCAATTAATAAGTTGGTTTTCTAACATCGCCTATAGTTGACTAGCACTAACTTTTCTTGTTTGACAAAGTATGATTTGTATTTCATTTTGTATCATTCTCTGTATATGTCTCTCCTCCTCCCGTCTCTCCGTTCTTTAACTAAATATAGTCTTACTCTCTTGGCACATAAGTATGTCCTTTTTCAGAATTCTTGTTTCACGTGTGGATAATGCACTTTCACTTGGAGATCGTTGATTCCACACATTGGAATATAACACTGTGATCACAAAATGTTTGAATTTGATAATGTTCCTTGGGGATTCTTTTCAAGACATTTGTAAGCAGAGCCATTGGACAGAGCAAACAGACCTAAAGTTACTTCTGAGAACTAGCAAAGCTTTTTCATTCACTGTGACTCAGGGCAGAGAAGAATGGCTCAAAATTGAGAATATTCCTAGAGACCATGTGCCTCTTACATTATTACCTATCCTATATTTAAGCCATTTAAGTCCAAACCTAGCTTCTGATTATTTTTGTTTTAATCCATATATCCTAAATTGATTGAGAAAAAATTATCATCAAAAAATAAGGATCCACAAAGAGACGGATACATATCATTCAATGTCCTGAGGAAATAAACATTTTTCCTGTGGTGAAAATTTATCTATCCTAATGTTGAGTTTTCAAGGGGCTTCCTGACCACAATTTGTTAAAAGTTTTAACTCTGCACAAAAATGTTGTATTGGGATTAAAACAACATCTTAAATCCCAGTAGATTTTCTAAAATATTTGTCTAATAGCTATAGTAGTAGTATAGTGAGTGCTCACTATCAAATCAGTTGAATATTTGAAAATAGGGGGGGAAACTGACAAAAATAACAGAGTATAAGTAGGAATGCTAGAGAACTAATATTAATTTAGTGTTTGCAATACACCAGGGATTGTCTAAGAGTTTTATGTGTATTATCTTGCCTGACATTCATTGCGTAGGTCAGTATTAGGGCCAGGATTAAAACTCACATCCTCCTGATTATTTACTAATACATGCTTGCCTCCCTGATACACACATCTTCACATGCTTTTGGTGATATAGAAACATATAGACTTGATCTGTTTACTGTCACTGTGTTAAGAACAGGATCTCATGTGTGTTTGGTTTTTCACATAGGGTGTCGGTACAGCAATTGGAGAACTGCCTCCATATTTCATGGCCAGGGCAGCTCGACTCTCAGGTGCTGAACCAGATGATGAGGAGTACCAGGAATTCGAAGAAATGCTGGAACACGCAGAGGCTGCACAAGTAAGAACAGCGGGAAAACATAAATACAATACTTTAATTATCCCTAAAGAGGTTATGATTAAGATGAAGATGTTAAAAGTTACTCTAAAGAAGAAAACTGCCAGTGTGAAAACAGAACGATACATGGTTTGGGATAGAATATTCAGAAAAGCTGAAATATAAGTGACTATAATCTTGATCTTAGAACAGAGAAATATAGAAATAGTCAATAAGACCACTCAGACTAAGCTAAAAACAACACCTTGCCAGGAGCCAGGGTAAATTTCTGTTACCAGTGAAGTTAAGGAGAGGAAACATTCTTTGTCCACTATGTGTTTATAAGTGCAGTAAGTCCTCGCTTAATGTCGTCAATAGGTTCTTTGACTTTAATCGAAACATCCCATAATGAAACCAAATTTACCATGGGCTAATTGATACAAACAAGAGTTAAGTTCCTACAGTTCCTACAGTCTGATAATGAAACGATGTTGAAGGAAGCAATGTTATTCAAGGACCTGCTGTGTTACCAAGCAGAGCACCAAAAGAATAAGGGGGACCAGGCTGGGAGGCCTAAATAGTAGAACTTCCGAATTAATATTTTGAAAATAACATAGTTATTCGTGTTTATCGTGTTTAGAGGAAATTATTTGGAAACTCACAATTAAGAAAAAACAATTAAGATAAACTTACCCTTTATCAGTGGGGATAAAGGCCTTTTACACTTGAGCACAAAGTGTATATCAACCTATATTTTAATGTTACAAAATAGTTGTTTTATTCTTTGCAGGGAAATTCCTAAGAATATTATTAACTTACTGAGTCTCCATTTCAGGGATGATGGCATAAATCAACATAGACTAAATAAAAAGGATATAAAGGAATTTTGAAAGATTATATATAAAATGCATCTCCCTCTCCAGATTTGTTCATTAACCTATGAAATTGTTTGAAAATTGTCTTATTGTGTGTTTGTAAGTATGTGTGCCCACATAAATGTACACACATTATTTTGAGGACTGGGTATATAGTTTTCTGCTCAGTGGAATCTGAGACCCCCCCCCCAAAAAAAAAAAAAAAAAAAACATTACCCTGGAGGGGAAATATATATATATTTATTTTAATGCTAGATGGCCTTTTTTAAAAAAAAAGCACGTTAAGTGGAAGTCAACTAAGGATAGTTATAGGTTTTAATTGAAAATAAAACTCTCAAATATGAATGTAGAGTATTCAAATATAAACAAATTAATCAAAGAGCTATAGACATCTGCTCTACATGGCAAGTTATCCTTGTATCTGCTTTGCCTTGTTTGCCAACCAAATATTATGCCTCTCTCACATCATAATGCTTATATTAAGGCTAATAATTATTACTCACATAAACAACTTTTTAATTATTTTTAATGCTTTTGAAATTCCAGTATCTAATGTGACCCTTGTGTTAACTCTGAGTTATTATGGAAAGGTACCCTTCTGATTTTATAGAAAACTGCAGATCTGGAAGTTGTCCCCTGCCTAATTTACATGCTTAGAAGTAGAGCAAGAAGCAGAACTCAGAATGCAAGCATCACTGGTACATTCAAATTACTGAAACCATGTCCATCCATATACCTACTTGTAAATGGCTAAGTATCCCCACTTGCAACCGTTGATACTTCTGTCATTTGTGGCACTCATTAATGTATGTCATTTAACATCTTAAAAACTCTTCATGCATATACAATCAGCAAGTTGAAGTAGAATAAGTCTAAGATGGCTTGCAGCTTTAAATGTTTATGCTATGGCTTGGATGCCAATATACCTATTGTTTTCTTTTAAGCCACCTAATGTACTGTGATTATTTTCCTTTTTTTAAAGTTTTTTATTTTGGAATTAACATTTTTTTCATTTACACAGTTTCTTCAATATCTTCTCTCCCTTCTACCAGCTCTGTAAAATACCTCTCGTATCACTTTCCACTTGGTAACACCTATAAACTAATAACCAAGTATGGATGGATGTTCTGTTGGAATCATCACTCTGGAGTCCTTGCCCCCACTCCAATCTGGACTTGCTGTTGTTCTCTTGGCCCTCTGTACAGTTGCTTCTCTCTTGGTTTGGATCCCTTGTCTTCATCTTTCATGATTTACTCCCACATTTGGTTGAAGACATTCTGTAGTAGCTTCCTGAGAAAGTATGAGTAGATGGAAAATTCTGAAAATGATGTTTTTCTTCATTTACAATCACTTAACTGAACATAAGATTCTAAATTGAAAGTCATTTTTTAAAAAGCCCATCTATCAAAACTTAGAATTTGGAAAGCATTGCTCAATCATTTTCAAGCATCTGGTGTTGATATTGATAGGGCTAATACTGTGCTGAGCAAGGCTGTTTGGTTTTGTTTTTTTTCTCTAGAAGCTTTTAGATTCCTTATCTGAGGTATGGATTGTTTTACAACAATTTATTCTCCTAGGCATTCAGGAAACTTGTCAATTTAGAGTCCATTCGTTTTGGGAAATCTAAAGTCCATTAGTTCTTGTATTTTTTTCCTGTGTCAATTTGTCCTCTTTAATCTCTATTCTTTCTTTCTGGAATTCTCATTATTTTGATGTTGGGCCTCCAACACCTATCGTTTTAATTTTTTTTAATCATATTGCTCCTAATATATATCTCCTTTTACTTGTATGTCATTTTCTCAACTTTGTCTTCTAACTCTAATATTAAAATGTTTTCGACTATCATATATTTATTTTGAAAAAAGCAATTTGCATTATATTTCCATGAAATAGTTGATCTTATCCTTTTGAAGGTATTTCATTTTTTCAAGTTTTCTGTTCCTCTAGGCATAGTTTTTTCCCCCTTTGTTCTGTTTCTTCTTGGAAGCTTTCCTCAAAGCCTGGAGATTCTTGTTCTTCCGTTTATATATAAGAATATGGCATGTAAAAGCTGAATGGAAGCTATGTGTGTGGAGACAAGGTACAGGAGTGGCAGGCTGCCTTATTTATTGGAACGTCCATATATCAGGTCCTATACATCTGTCCTTTGTGATAGTTCTGTTTCTCTAGTGATGAATCTTTTGATTTCTTGCTTGGGGAATATAAACCTTGCTGCTGACATTCTAAAGCGAGTCTGTGGAAGGGGAGTTAGAGATCTCCATTTGCCATGTCGGTTTTAACTTAACCTGCTTTGTGTTCAGTCTGTGGAACCTGCGCAAACATAGCTTGAGCCCAGAACCTTTGGTTCACTTTGTCTAGAGACTATACTTGATGTCTTAGATGGGGCAAGAGGAGGAAGTTGTCTGGCTGCAGTAGGAGTAGGACCTGAGAGTCTGCTTCTTATACTGTCTCTTTGTTTTCAGCGCTACTCCAGCCTCTTCTGTAGTTGTGCTGTAGATTCTTTTTGGAGTTCTGTAGTGCAGATCACTTTGTTTTTCTTTCATACTGTATCTTCCACTGCAGGCTCTCAGATATAATCTTTTATTCCATCTGCCCCTACTTCATTTATTAATGCTAGTTTCATCAAAGAGAGAATTTCTGTTATTTTAGGGTTATTATTAAGATAGGGAGTATTCTGGTTATCTATTGCTGAGTAACAGACTACCTCAATATTTAGCGGTTTGAAACAATAATCATTTATATTGCACACAGATACGCAATTTGGACAAAATGGCTTGGCTGTAAATTGGAGAGATCTACTTTCAAGGTGGTTTACTTACATGAGTGACAAGTTGATTCTGGCTGTTGGCTTGGAGTTTGGCTGAACTGTTGGTTTTGGACCTCAAGTTATTCTGCATGGGGCTTCTTGGGCTTCATCATATTGTGGCACCTGAGTTCCAAGAACAAATGTTTTGAATGAACCTAGGTAAAAGCTGCAAGGCTTTTTGTAACATAACCTTAGAAATCCCAGTCACTTTGCCACATTGTGTTTGCCAAGTATATCATCACTAAAGCCAGCCCATATTCAGAGAGGGGAATTAGACTCCGCCTCTCAATGACCAGATTAAGCAAGAATTTGCAACCATCTTTATTTTAGCAGAATGGCAAAGGTCTTACTTACTTGGTCATCTTGAAGTGGGAAACTTCCTATAATATCATTTTTAATAGGAAAGAACATTGACAAAACAATTTCCCTATAGGAGGAAGAATGAGATGGTAAATAATCTTGAAATTTTATAATATGAGAAATTGTTGAAAAGAATTTAGACATGTTTCCTTGAAAGGGTGAAAGGATGAGCTTGTCAAATATGTAAAAAGTTGTTTGTCCTGTGGTGAGAGGATATATTCATGCTGATAAACTGCAGAGGTAAGGTTTGTCTTAGAATTGGTGGATGAAAGTTTTCTGAGGCCCATATTGACTCAATATTAAAAATAAAACAAAACAAAAACTTCCTATTAATTTTAATTGTATACAAATAGAATTGCTATTTCAAAAAAGAGTGAGTGCCTTGTCTTTTTTCTAACTTTCATGGATCCATGCATAGCACTCCCTATATTGAACAGAATATTAAGCTGGGTGACTCATTTCATTCTTTGCAAATTTTTTAATTCTAGGATTATAAATAATATATTCTATAAACTTGTTACCATCTAAAGCCTCAACTTCCAAAAACTGAGATCTTCTAGAATTGGATAAAGAAGTAAATTATACTTCATTTTATACATATAATTTGAGGTCATAAAGACTTTCGAGTCTTGAAGACTCTTAATCTTTATCTACCATTAGGGTAATAATCTTTTTCATTCATGTATTATGACTGATTATTTTAGTTACTTTTTGACTGGATCTTCTTTAATTCTACTCTGTCTGGTTTGAATTGTGGAAACCAGACTGCACAGAATACTTCTGAAGGTTATGAGGTTTGCTATTTTCATCCTATAAAGCCAATAATTACAATCACTATTTTAGGATAAACTATATATTTCTTATTCTCTAATTTCATATTTGCTTATATGAAAAATCAAGTAAGCAAAGTGTGCACATTCTTGCATGTCATTTAGTCAGAAATTATATATTCTTTATGAACACTTTATTTAAAATTTTTATACAGTATTGCATTTATGTCTTGTCAACCAATTATGCAGTCAAACTAGAAAATAATTAAGTGAAGTAATATGAGAAAAGAGTAACTCATCCCTGACAATTTTGTGATCTTCCCTATTTTCTTTCTAAAATCAATAAAAATCTATGTATAAGTCACGTGAATGAATTACCTTAGTACAAACTTGAAGTAGAAAGTATTTTCCCTGATTTGAATGGGAAACACTTTCAGGAACACACACCTAGCGAATCTCAGCCAACATGCAACCCAATTTTCTGAGTTGTACATTTGAAACTTATATAATTGTATTAACCAATGTCACCCCAATAAATTTAGTAAAAAAATAAAAACTACCAGGCCATGTGATACAAAAATGTAGGAGGCCTATAGAAATTTACATTTTTAAATAACAGTAGCATAGTTTGAATATGCTTATGATGAAATGTTAAATGAAAAAAATCGGTCAATAATCTACACAAATACAATTTCTATTATGTTATAGAGATATATATAAAAGTTGACATGGAACTACATTTAAAAGTTAGTATTGTTTATATCAGGTGGTGGTGTGCTGTGAATAATTTGATTTTTCTCCTTTATATTTCTCATATTTTAATACAGTAAAGATATGTCATTATTATTACCAGTGAACAATATGAATTAGGTAGTGCTCTGCTTACCACAACATAGCAACATTTTCATCTAGGTTAATGCAATAAAAAATAAACTAATTTAAAAATTATTTATTTCTACTATATTTAATTGTTTTTTCTTTCTTTACTGCCTTTTATACCTTTTCACCAGTTTCCATCAGTTGGGGCTTAATAGAGATTTCAGTGTATGTGAGTGTGATTATCCCTGCATGCTTTTTCCCAGGTTTAGAAAAGGATTAACTTATATTTATTTATTTTGTGTTTGGAGGAGGTAGAGGAAGAATAGTTGGAAAGAGATTGTTGCCAGTTTTCAACATTATATATTGTCTCCGAGATCGTACTAGTATTTTAATTCGTTATTCAAAAAAGAGTTTCTTGCTATGGCTTGGCAAAATAAGTTTTTTGTTTTTGTTTGCTCTTGCTAACACTGCAGACTATTACTATATCCAAGCAATATCTATTATGCCTCTCTGTGTTGGTACACTGTTGTGATACATTCTTGTTTTGGTTTTTAAGGTTTTCACTACGCAAATAAATTTATAACAATTTAAGAAGATTTTTTGTCATTTTTAAATCAGCTATCTTAAAAATATTTGTTTGCAGTAACAATTTTGTCTTAGCTCTTTGCTTTTATGTTTTCCAGATTTGCATATTTTTAAATTACATAAGTGCTGATAGTAATAAGATTGAAACATTCCAGAAGTATTAAAAGTAAAAAGTCCTCTCCAAAGTAGGATAATAATCACCTTATTCTAAACTGTTTTCTTTGCACATATAAATTTTTGAAATAAAAACTAGGATCATACCATACATATTAGTCTCAAGTTCTTTTTTCACATACATGTCATGGACATTTGATACAGATTTTTAATACTGTGTTTTTATTATGAAGTGACACAGCTCATTGTAGACATTTGGTAAATATATATATGTACTTAAAAATAATCCCTCCATCCTACAGTCTTTTTCTCTATAAATATTTATAAGAGTGAGTCATGTTCTGTTTATTGTTTTGTGACTTGTTTTGAATATAAAAACATACTGTGAACATTTTTCAGTGCCATCAAATATTTTCTACATCTTTGCTTTGTATAACAATTTTCTGATTACAAAGTATGTTTATTATAGAAAATGTTGAAAATACAGATAAACAAAAAAAAGACAAACTTTGTCTAACTGGTTCATTTACCCATTGTTTTATACTTAGTATATTTTTCGTTTTCTTATTGATTAACATTTAGAGGAAATTCATATGCTGCCAATATTTTTTCTATATTGTTTATTGTGTGTTTTATTGTTTTACTTTTTGAATAAAGAAATTTACACTTTTTTTTGGTATCAATATCTTAGAGTTTTCCTTTTGGAATAATGCCTAAAATTACCTTCCTGAACCCTTCCAATTATGTAGTAAATACTCAGTTGTATGTTTCTTTTTAGTATTTTTATGGTTTTATTCTTTTACCATTAAATCTTTAATCTATTAAAATACTTTACCTATCATATAGGAATCTTTCTCTTTTTCAGGTAATTTGCTATTTGTATATTCCAACACTATTTTCCCAGTGAGATTAATACTAGTTTTGTCTTACATTTTGTTATTGTAAATTGGGTATTACATTGTTGTAAATAGTTATTAATGGTATATAAAAAGATACTAGATTTTTATTTGGTCACCTATAACTTTACTGACACCTTTTTAGTCACATTTTATTGATTGTGATTTAAAAGTTCTTGTAGTAATCAGTTTCACAAGGATCCAAAAGTTTATCTGACTTTGGTGTTGGAATTTCTTCATAGATACATGTATTTTGTAAAACCCCAATTTGATGGGAGCAATAAAATATAGAAAAGTTGGATCAACAGTGGGTAAAACAGCAAACTAAATACAATGAATAATTATGAGTGGGTATTTGAATTTTAAGATTGTCTGAGACTAGGTAGAAAATACATTTTTTTATCCCTTTGGTAGAGTAAGTTTATCAGCAGGAAGAGTGAAAAAAAATACTTGGCTCTCAGTGCTTTACCATGTGCTCTCCAACTAGGTTAAAGGGTGTATATGCTTTTACTGGGAAATTGTTACTAGGTAATAATTTTGAAGCTAAGCATTTTCTTTAAATTCTAGTTTTGACTGATGGTTGGATTTTGTACTATAGATATTTTGAGGAGGTAAAGATTATTAACTCATTTATTTGAATTCTGATTCCTTATGGTACCTAATTTATTTCCACGAGTACAGTATTGAGACTAGGCAGTATTTTTCCACTAAGCTGACTTCCTTTTGCTCTTGGCTTTCTATCATGTTTTCACTAGATGTCTGTGGGAGGTAGACTTGAATGAATGTAGCTTCCTATGACCTTGAGCAGTTCTAGCATCATTTATAAAAGTTAGGTCATCTGACTCCTTTCTTGCCTTCCATATCCAGTCATTCTTAAAGACATGGTGATTCTATCTCCACAGTATCTTCATATCGGCCCTCTCCTTTCCCTTCCCACTAGTGATTCAGATCTTTATCACCAGTTCCCTGAACATTTCCAGTGACTTCCTAATAGGTCTCCTCTTTACGAGTCTTTTTTTTTTCCTTTGTAATCAGGTCTCACACAAAGCAAAAAAATTAATTTTCTGAAAAATACCTCTAGTCATGGAACTTTGCTTTTCAAAAATCTTCCCAATCCCTGGAAATTGTCTCTTGCTCTATCTTCCTTGTGTACCTTTCACTTTATTCCTGCTTTTAAAACTATTTATGGACTTTGCTTATGTCTCCCAGGAGTCATTTAAACTCCTTGAGAGGAGGCCACAAAAATGTGTGTATTTTCATCAGTGTCCGCCTGGTGTGTCCGCCTGGTGTTGCACATACAACTCAGGAGGTAGATATTTGGAATAAACTGAGAAATGTCAATTGTGAGAGAAAATGTAGCATTACACAAAACAGGTTCTTTTAATATTGTCTTACTCCACTGCAAAATAAAATGTAAAACACAGCGAACACAGAAATCATTTTACATAAAAAAAGATTGAACTGTGTTGCATCTTTGAGTTTAATAGTCATCTGAGAGCAAGGGTTTAAAGATAATATGGAAGACATCATTAAGTTAAATGACATAATTTTCAATTCACATTAAAAAAAATAACATTTGTAAAATTCCATACTTTAGAAACAAATGAAGGTTCTTGTAATTTGTTTATTCTATAAGATGTATAACAAAAAAAAAAGGAAAATTAAAGGCATTAGGAATAAGAGTTTGAAAAATAAAGAACTTATTTGCTTGATGTATTCTAAAAAATTAGGGCAGCCAGTATTATTGAAGTAATGGGGAATGGGATCATGGGGGTGGTTGTGGTTTTTTTGTGTTTAAAGCTTACACAATAGAGAAGGAATGTTGTACATATTTACTTGGAAGAATATGGTTTGAATAAGTGTGCTTTTTTAAACACCATCTGTCCAAGTGACTTAGCTACTTGGATTCTTTTTTACAAAATGTTAGTTTGCTGACTATGAAACTGTTTCTTAATTCCTATCAATATAGGAAATTGAGAATTAAGTCAGAAGTAAGAAAATTAAATTTCTTAAAACTTCATCTTTTAAAAGAATGCAGTTTTTTCCTCCATGATTTATATTGACTAGCTTGTCTTTCTATTGAGTATAACTCATGAGTCTGTACACTATCTTCGGTTAAGCATTTACTCAAAGGTTATTTTACAGTTTCTATATTTAATCTTATTTTAAAGGAGCATTTTTTTAGCTTTTGTTTAGTGCTGCAGTATTTAAATTAATTTACGTTTGCCACTTAACCTGACTTATTGAAGCTAAACCCGCAAGTTAAGTTTAAATGCTAATATCTTTTACCTTACTAGTTTGTACTAAACATAGTTAAGGCTGAAAAACACCTTTTCTTATCTTAATATAATTTTTATCCTGTTCAGAAATTTTGAGTTTATTTATCATTTTATTAGTGAAAACATAATTCCAAGAAAAAGTACCCAATTGGAATGGTAGTTCTCATGGCTAGTATATTTTCTTTTTATGTAGTAGAATAGATTACCCAGTAAACATCCCCCCAATACAAGGGGGATAATTAAAGGTTCTCTTGACATTCTTTTGATGACAGTATATGTGTTTGATCATTTGAGTTTAGAGACTGTGGGAAAGCATTTAATAATGATTATTTATACACTCACTTAAGTGCTTTAACATTCCTTTGATGCTATTCTCTGTTAAGCACATTTTCCTATGAAGTGTTTGCAGTTGCCCACACCATGTCAATGCCTGCTGGTTTTTCCTTGTGAAGTATCTGTTCCTTTACATACAGATATTTATGAAAGAGTTCATAGTGTGGATGATCTAGAACCCAACAAGACTGATTTTCATATAATTTAGTGCCATTTGAACACTCTGGGTGTCAGTTGTTGCTGGGACCTGTTTTTGACTCTGTTGAACCTTTACTGACTGTGGTTTGTCTGGCCATCACATGACTTCTCTGAAAATTCCCCCTCCCCTTCATTTCCAGTAAACTGTTTGAGTAGGAGTGAGTCAGAGTGAAACCAGCTTCCCTGTAACCACAGGGCTTGTTAAAGAATTTGTCAACGTGGACTCTAGAGGGTTTGCATTAAGCTTTGCTGTAACTGCTATGGTTTGTGTTGCGTCAGGAGTTCCACAGAAAAGCTTCCTGCTCTCATGATCTCTTGCTTGTTTGCAAAGGGTTAAACTGATAAACTTTGCCCTAATGAACATGAGAGACAAGTTAAACACATTTCTTTATCATTTAAAGGCCGTGTCAAAACTACCAAAGCTTATTGTAGTTTCTCTTTTCAGAATCAACCAACCACACCCAGCAACGTTTAGTTTTTGAAAAGGCAGGCCTTTTTCTCTTTCAGAGCTGGCTCATGATTTTACCACAAAGTACCATCAAGATTAAGCAATTTTAAGTGGTCTCTTTTGAAGGATTCTGTTGTAGGATATTGCCACGAACTAGCAGAGTTAGCTTTGGTACACAAAGGTCGCTTCATGTGGTTGGACAAGAAAAGGTAGCAGCACTTAAAGTAGTTCTGTAGCTGTAGTCCATAGAGGAAGCCATCCGCCTGCATCTACAGGAGTTGAGCAGGGCTGTCTGTTGAGGACAGAACATTGTGGACTTCACTCCTTCCGAGGGTCGCCAGGACTCCGAACCGACTCAATGGCACAGAATACACAGTTGCAGTCTCTAAACACACTTAGCATGATTTATGGTGGAATTCTTAGTGCTGCTTTTATTTACTTTCTCAGGAAATTTTTGCTTTATTTTGAACTCTTCTCTCGCCACCCCAATCCCAGAGTTTTAATCTTTCTTCCTTTTCTGACTCTTCTCTGGTTGTTTAATCCATTCCTATAATAGTATTAACTAACTGAACACCAAAGAGAGCTGAACCTTGATGCAAGCTACCGAATGAATGGCCACTGGGAAATTGGTCATTTTGCATTCCTGAATCCATTTGTTTTTACATCTGCATTTCTGTATTTAACCATGCCGTTTCAGCCACTTTTATTTAAAACATAAATTTAATGAATTCATTTAAAACCAACCTCCTAAAAATCACTTTTATTTTGCTCAATTTTTTTTAGTAACAAAACTAGTTTAAGAAAAATAACAAGGTAGAAAATTTTGAGCTAGTTATTCCTCACAGGAAAGAATGCAGACTAATGGAAGATTAAAATTGTTTATATTCTAGCAATACTAACTCTCCATGATTAAATTAAAATACAAAAAATTGATAAAGAAAATTCTAATTGAAATTAGATGATTTTTTTAAATGAAAAAAAAAAGTTACTATCGCCCCATCATTAACAAAGCGCAGTAAATAATAAAAGCTTAAGATTTTTCTTGTTAGTTTGCTGTGGACATTGGAGTAGAATTATGTCTGCTTTTTTTCTTTTCATTTGCACACCTGCTTACAGATACGGAAAAAATAAGCAAGGGGCAAGGATTAGGTTACATCTGGTAAACTAATTTAAAGATTTTTTTTTCAGGTTTGTGTTTCAAACACCTTTTGTAAAATGCCTTTAGAAAGGCCCCTTTCTTTGAAACTGACCAATAGACTATGTATGCTGTGTATGTGGTCTTGAGTTTGCAAATCAGTTAACACACTAAACACAAACCCACACTCTGTTACAACTGCTGAGTGCTCCCAGGGGTCCTAGCTCAAGATTAGAGTTTAATGCAAGACATGGATGGCAGAATAACTATTGTGCTCATTTCCTATTACAAATGATGTTTTTGTTTTTAATTAGCCAAGGTGTTTAGATTGTCATAATCTGTAGTTTTCTCTTGGTGAATATTTAAGGAACTTTGTTTTTGTAAAGTATTCTTCCCATTTTCCTGTCTTGGGCCTTGCAGTGTAAAAACATGACTTGTCATGCTTTTAAACCAAAACTAGCCCTTTGTAGAGATATCAGGAAGTGGGCATGATAATACAGTGCTCCCTTCAAAAGTAGGCGTGTACTCTAGACTTCTTTGTCCCTTTCCCTGATACGGATCTGCATCAATTAATTTATCAAAACTTGTAAAAATTTGTATTTTTACTGCTTCTTGAGGTAACAGCTTCAGAAAGTTAAAGCAGTGCTTCCATTTCTTTGTTTCAAATTTGCCTCTCATTTTAGTATTATAAGATTTTTAAACACTTCCTTTTCCCTCTGAAAACTTTGTAGATTTCAGTTTGTTGCCTTTTCAGCCTTTCTAGAGAAGGTAATCATTCACAATTTATATCTGACAGCCCCAAAAGACTTTGATCACTGTAACTTTTTTTTTCCCGTGAATCTTTATCTAATTCTTTTATATCTTTTTTACCATGAAGTTATCAGAACTGTGCATTATTTTCCAAGGGTAACTACATTACTATATTCATGTTTTTCAGATCTCTACAACTAAAGTCTTCTTTGGCAATGTATTTTGCTGATATTTTTAATAAATTGTTTATTTCAATAAACTGTTTACTTGGGAGACTACTCCCATTTCCTTTTTCTTTGTTCATATCTTAAAACTTTTCTAATCCATCATTTAATATTTAAATAGATTTTCCCTAAATGTGTTATCTTACTCTTGTTCACATTGAAACTCACCTGCCGCTTTTCTTCTTTCTCGCTCAAGCTTACATGATTTTCCAATTTATTGTTATATATTTGGCACTTCTGATTTCAACTGCAGATTTGAAACTTAAACTCTCTGCTCCTTTTTCCAGGGCCATTTATAAATTTATTAAGTTCTATCTTAGGAAAAAAATCCCGCTTTACATTTCCCATCATAGAGAAGATCCCATTTATTTCTATCCTTTGTTTTCAGTATCTTAAGTTTCCTGTTCCTGACATATTGACTTACCATGTTTCCTCAAAAATAAGACCTAGCCGGACCATCAGATCTAAGGTGTCTTTTGGAGCAAAACTTAATATAAGACCGGTCTTATTTTAATATAATATAAGACCAGGTATAATGTAATATAATGTAATGTAATATAATACCGGGTCTTGTATTAATTTTTGCTCCAAAAGACACATTAGAGTTGATGGTTCGGCTAGGTCTTATTTTTGGGGAAACATGGTAGTTTTCGTAGCTTTGGAAATTTAAGTCAGGTTCATTCCAGCCATTTTTCTTTTTTTTTTTTATTCACCCACAGACTAGTAATATTGCTGTCTTACATACATAGCAGATTGTCATGTGCTTTTTGTTTTTTAGATTCCAGTTTGATTCTAGAAATAAATGTTATTCATTACTTACTTGTAACCAAAATATAATCAGTAATAAAGTGCTCAAAATGAAAGGTGATTCCCCCTTCCGCCTCCCCATATCAACTGAGATTTGGTAAATAACCCTTTTTGGGGAGACATAAGGAAATCACATGAGATGTTGGCTTCAGACAGGAAGAAGAAAGAGAAGAAACAAAAAATTAATTACTTGTATGTGTCATTTCTAATAAATCTTGCATTTTCCAAAATCAGACATTTTCCCTGAGTGTCTAGAACATTTTTATTCTTCTTGGGCTTTAGAGTCCGTTCTTATTTCAAGTAGAGGCTAGGCAAGCACTGATCAGAGTAGATGCCTGCCTGCCTACCTAAGAATTACCTACCGTTAGGTTTCTTTTCAACAGAGACAGAGGAAAAGAAAGGAGCAGATACTGGCCAATTTTAATGCTGGTAACTTGGACTTTAATTTGTCTGTGAAAAGGAAGAAAAAGCACTGTATACTTACCTGAACTTCCAAAAATACTTCTTGGTTTTATCTGAAAATCTTAACAAATGCCGATGCTCAGTCCCTGAGAAAACCTCCTGAAACCTTACTTCTTTCCATCTCTTTCCTCCTACACTACCCAAGAGATACTTTGTTTAATAGATTATTTGTGAGTTTTAATCCTAGTGAGTTTTAATCATAGTGAGATGATCATTACAGGTATACATAACGAAAAAATTTCCTCTTATTTTCTGGAGACAAGAATATATTGATTAAAAACTAGCATTCAGGGGAGGCCATTTAACTCAGTTGGTTAGAGCATGGTGCTAGTAACACCAAGTTTTCTGGTTCGATCCCCACATGGGCTACTGTGAGCTGTGCCCTCCTTTAAAAAAAAAAGAAAACAAAAAGTACTAGAATTCAGGCGTAGTAATCTAATCCATTTCTACCCTCTTGTGATGGAGGATTTAATAAACTCATTGGGGGCACTGCAGGGCAGATTTGATAATTTTTAGTTCTTAATTCATTTCCTTCCTTCCCTCCTTTCTGCTTTACAGCCTCTCTTCCTTCCTTGATATTAACATGTTGCTTTTCTCTTTCTGAAATTAAAAACCAAACCAAACAAAAACCTCTTATCCCTGAGTTATGAGATTGCACTGGAACTGAGATCATCATAATGTCTAACTGAGAATTCTGACAAGGTATTTTGTTTCATGGGTCTTAGGTTTTTTCATCTTTTGACGGTAAGTTAATATAACTTCAGTTTAAACAATTGTGTCCCATAATCAGTTTTTGTCTCTTATTTATCATGGTGGTAGATGTTATCACCATTTTATAGAAAAGATGACCAAACTGTAGTTCAGAGAAGTTTGAAGGCAGTATATTCGGTGCTGTGTCATTTTTATGTCACTGGAAGTCAGTACAATTGGTATTTGTATTCTCTTTTTCCAAGCACTTTTCATCTTTTTTGTTTTTCCGTGCTCTCCCTATACGTTTCCTGAGTCATTCATCATCTCTTTCCCCTTCTCTTTACCAATTGCAATCTCTCTCTCTCCTCTCTCTCTCTCTCTCTTCAGTGTCTCTCTCTCTCTCTCTCTGTCTTATTTCTTAAAGGAAGAAACTTCCCGGAACTCTCTTCCTCTAAACTCTTGGCCTGGATTAGTCCTTTACCTTCTTTAGGATTTTGTTCAGATGTCACCTTTTCTGTCAGGCCTTCTCTGCCTTAAATTTAAATTTCAAATTATACCTTCCCTGCCACCCCATTTATAGTTTTTCTCTCCTCCCACTAAAATGTAAGCTCCATGAGGGTCCATATTGTTTGACCGGTTTGATTCGGTGTTGTATCCCCTGCTCCTACAATAGTGTTTGACATGTAGTAAACACTTGGTAAACATTTGTTGAATGATTGAATCACTATGTCCTCATCCTTGTATTTTTATTACCTTGCATATAGTAGTGACCAGCTTTATTTGGTTGAACTTAATTGCTTTTAGATAAGAATTCTGGTTTTTGAAAAAAGATTCTAATTTTCTTCTAAAATTCTATGAAATTTTATATTACAGAAAATATGTGTTTTTCCATAACTTTGCATTTAAAATACTTAAAGCTTTTCTTTTCCTCTTGATTTCATGTTTGACTTTACTTAATCTTCATATGTGTAAGTTTTCAAAGCTGCTAATGACCATAAACACTCAGGAGAGCCATCTATAGCAGAAGAAAAACCTTTAGATTTTTTTTCAATTGAGATTTATTATCAATTGGCAGCATGGAAGCAATATTAAGACTAACCTATGTTACAACCACTTTTGAAACATTTTTGGCACTATCTGCTAAAGTTAAGCATACACATACCCTATGGTGTGGCAATTCCATATGTAGATTAATACCCAACGGAACGATGCGCTGGGAGACTTGTACAAAAATGTTCATAGCAGCATTATTCTAATAGCCCCAAACTGAAAACAACTCTAGTGTTCACCAACAGTAGAATAAATAAATTGTGGTATATTAATGCAGTGGAGTAGTATACAGCAACAGCAACAAATTTATAATTGCTAAATACAGCAGTATAGATGAATCACACGGACATAATGTTGAGCAACAGAAGCTAGACATAAAAGAGGACCTACTGTATAATTCCATTTATGTAAAGTTCAAAAATAGTCAAGCTGAATCTGTGGTAATAGAAGTGAATGACAGTGTTTATTTTGGGGGCAGGAATAATTACTAGGAGTGCCACACTAGGGTTTCTAGAGTTTTGGTAATGTTCTATATCTGGATCTCAGTAGTAGTTACATGGGTGTGTTCATTGTAAAATTCCATCAAGATGTATATTTTAGATTTGTGTACCTTACTGTATATCTGTTGTACCTCAGTTAAAAAAAAATACTATTACCACCCTCCCCTCAAAGTAAATATGGTAACAAATACCTCAGTACATGCAGAAATCCATTTAATCCTGATATTGACACAGATATAGCTGATAGCCTCCATTTTTGACACAACTCTACAAAATGTGTGTTGTTCACAGTAGATTATATATTCCTTATGTGTGTATTTATGTGGAAAAAAAACTGATCATTCTCACATAATTTTTGAAAGGTTCAATGTGGATGAAGTGTCATGGAACCTACTTATTACGGGCACAGTTGCTTTTAGGTGAATGACTTGGGCTTTTATTTTTACTACAACCCATAATAAAAAAAATCAATTGACTGTACTTCACAATGCAGAGCCTATGCATGTGTAACTGAAACAAATGTTTCATGAAACAATATTTACTGCTATCACGTGTATTTATTGATCTCACATTTTTATTCTCTTTATTAAAAAACGAGATGCTATATTTAACCTAAATTTTCACAATATGCAGTCTAATAAAACTGCAATAAATAATAGAAGTATATGAATATGAACAGAAACAAAATCTGAATTTTCTTTCCAGATTTCTAAATGGATCTAATTTTTTTAGTACTTATTAAATTTAGCTAGTTGCCAAAATAAATGTTTCTTAGACGTTTTCAAAGAATACGCAAGATCCTCTTTGCTTGTGTTCATTTTTAGACATGCCTTCATTTATTTTGCTTGATGTGACATCTGATTTTTATATTTTTACATATAATCCCTTCCCCTTTTTTGAAGGAGAAAAGATGGTCTTTGTTTTATGTTCTGTTTTTTTTTTTAATTTTAGTTTTTTAATGTTTTTACGAGGTAACATTGTTTAATAACATAAGTTTCAGGTGTACATCATAATTTGATATCTGCATACACTGTACAGCATGCTCATCCCCAAAAGTCTAGTTTCCATCCATCACCATACATACCGCCTTTCCTTCCGGTAACCAACAATCTATTTTCTGTATCTATGAATTTGTTTTGTTTGTTCATTTGTTACTTTTTTGTTTTATATTCCACATATGAGTGAAATCATACATTTTTTTGGTCCTTTTTCGTGTCCCTTATTTCACTTAGCATAATACCCTCAAGATCCATCCATGTAGTCGCAGATGGCAATATTTCATATTTTTTATGGCTGAGTAGTATTCCATTTTATGTATATGTGTATATATACTGTGTTTCCCCAAAAATAAGATGTAGCCGGGCAATCAGCTCTAATGTGTCGTTTGGAGCAAAAATTAATATAAGACCCGGTCTTATTTTACTATAATGTAAGATCGGGTCTTTATAATATAATATAATAATATATAATTAAAATATATATAATTAATATAATATATAATTAATATAATATCATATAATATAAAAAATATACTGGGTCTTAATGTTTGTCCCAAAGATGCATTAGAGCTGATTGTCCGGCTAGGTCATATTTTTAGGGAAACATATGTATATATATAAACACCACATATATACATATATATATGTGTGTGTGTGTGTGTGTGTGATATATATGTATGTAAGTGTGTGTGTGTGTGTGTGTGTGTGTGTGTGTGTATGCCACATCTTTATTCTTTCGCGGACACAGATTATTTCCATATCTAGGCTATTGTAAATAGTGCTACAGTGAACATAGGGGTACATGTATCTTTTTGAATTAGTGTTTTCATATCCTTTGGATAAACTACACAGAATAAGAATTACTGGATCATATGGTAGATTTATTCTTAATTTTTTGAGGAACCTCCATACTGTTTTCCATAGTGGGTGCATCAATTTACATTCCCACCAACAGTGTACGAGGGTTCCCTTTTCTCCACATTCTCTTCAACACTTATTATTTCTTGTCTTTTTAATAATAGCCATTCTGACTGGTGTGAGATGATACTTCATTGTGGTTTTGATTTGCATTTCACTAATAATTACTCATGTTGAATATCTTTTCATGTGCCTGTTAACTTTCGGTATGTCTTTCTTGGAAAAATATTCAAATCTTTTGCCCATTTTTTAATTGGGTCGTTTGTTTTTTTGTTGTTGAGTTCCGTGATTTTTTTTTCAGGTTTTAAAACTTTGTTTGCATATTTAAAAAAACTATGCATTCCCAATAATTAAAATCATGTAAACAACAACAACAACAACAAAAATGGCACTCTGATTAAGCTGCAGTTTACAGCCTGCAGGACACCAGCGGGGTTTTTACTCTAGATTTCATTGTCTTCACACCCAGCTTCTGCCTGCACCAACATGCAAGTTCGTTTCCTTCCCTGCCAAACAGGCATAGGAGAGACAGGTGTGACCTTCGTTGTCAGTAGTTCTGATGTGAAAGGGGGCAGCACAGTTATTTTAAACTTGATCCAATTTCTTTGCATCTTACAAAGTTAAACAGGTAGAAGAAATAAAATAAGAATGCAATACTTGTGGAATGTACAGTGCATATTGGCGGTGCGTGCCTCATTATGATTCGCCTGCTTGTTTCTCCTCTTCAGTTGTTTCTTTTTTTTTTTTTAATTTTTTAAAAAATTGGGGAATGTTGGGGGAACAGTGTGTTTTTCCAGGGCCCATTAGCTCCAAGTCAAGTCACTGTCCTTCAATCTAGTTGTGGAGGGCGCAGCTCAGCTCCAAGTCCATTCGCCGGTTTCAATCTTTAGTTGCAGCCCACCATCCTGTGTGGGAATTGAACCGGCAACCTTGTTAGGAGCTCACGCTCCAACCAACTGAGCCATCCAGCCGTCCCTCTGGAAGCTCAGCAGCAGCTTGTCTTCAATCAAGTTGTGGAGGGCGGAGGGTGCAGCTCACTGGCCCATGTGGGAATCAAACTGGCAACGCTGTTGTTCAGAGCTTGCACTCTTAACTGACTGAGCCATCCGGCTGCCCCTCAGTTGTTTCTTTTGAAGACAATGGATTTTTCTCTTGCGTTTCTGTCTTCAGTTTCGGCTTAACGAATTTCTTGATCTCAGCCTTATTGGGTTTGTCAGACATGGTTGCAGAGGAAGCGGGGCGAGGCACACCAACAAGTGAAGTCCGATCTGTTCAGGGTCGGTCGCTGAGTCTGATTTCTTCATATGTATTGGATATTAACCCCTTGTCAGAAATAGTTGCAATATCTTTTCCCATTCAGTTGGCTGCTTTTTTGTTCTTCTATATTACTTTTAATAGTCCCATTTTTTGATAGTGACAGATCAAGCAACAAATCATTTTAGCTTGATAATCCAATATTGTTTTGCAATAATTATCTTTAACTCTCTAAGAAGTTAGTGTATGGGGGTGGTCGGTTAGCTCAGTTGGCTAGAGCTCTGTGCTCTTAACAAGGTTGCTGGTTCAGTCCTCACAGGGGCCAGCAACCTTGTGAGCTGCGCCCTCCACAACTAGATTGAAACAACTACTTGACTTGGAACTGATGGGTCCTGGAAAAACACACTTAAAATAAATAAAAGTTTAAAAAATAAATAAAAAGTTGGTATACTGGCTGGGATATGAAGAAGACAGGACAACTGTTTGCTCACTACACATTGGATTACCAAATTTCTCATATTTGTTATTTACAGGCTTGATTTTTGTCAAATCTATAAACCATTAGTTATACCGTTAGTTCCTTATTTTTTTTTAACTGCTATTTTTAAATTGAGATATTATTGACATATAACATAGTATCAGTTTTAGGTGTACAACATGATTTGATAAACATATATTGCAAAATGATTACTACACTAAGTTTTGTTCACATCCATCACCACACAATTACAGTTTTTTTCTCTTGTGATGAGAACTTTTAAGATCCACTCTCTTAGCAACTTTCAAATACACAATACAGATTGTTCACCATACTGTACATTACATTCGCAGAACTTATTTATATTATAACTGGAAGTTTATACCTTATGACCACCTTTGCCCATTTTACCCACTCCTTAACCCCTCCACTGGCAGTCAACAATCTGTTCTCTGTATCTATTACTTTGGGGGATTTTTCAGATTCCACATACAATTGATATCATATATATATTTGTCTTTCTCTGTCAGAGTTATTTTACTTAATACCTTCATGGTTCACACATGTTGTTGCAAATGACAGAATTTTCTTTTTTATTTATGGCTGAATAATGTGAGAGTGTGTGTGTTTTATGTCCCACATTTTTTTATCCATTCATCCACCAGTGGACACTTAGGTTGTTTCCATATCTTGGCTATTATAATTAATCCTGCAATAAACTTGGGGTGAGCAGATTTTTTTTAAATTTGCATAATGGTTTTCATTTCCTTTGGATCAATACCTAGAGGTGGAATTGCTGAATTATATTGTGGTTCTAGTTTTAATTTTTGAGGAACCATCATACTGGCTGTAGCATACATTCCCAGAAACAGTGCATGAGGATCCTCCTTTCTCCATATGCTCACCAATACTTGTTATCTCTTCTTTTTATTGATAGCCTTTCTAATAATTGTGAGGTGATATCTCATTGTGGTTTTGATTTGCATTTCCCTGATGGTTACTGATGTTGAGCACCTTTTCGTGTACCTTTTGGACATATTTATGTCTTTTTTGGAAAAATGCTTATTCAGATCTTCTGCCCATTTTTTAATCAGATTTTTTTCTTCTATTGAGTTGTATGAGTTCCTGCTGTGTTTTGGATATTAACTCCTCGTTAAATATATGGTGTGTATATGTTTTTTCCCATTTGATTTTGCCTTTTCATTTTTTTCAATGGGTTCCTTTACTGTATAGAAGCTTATTTCTTTGTTTGTTTGTTTGTTTTTCTGTTTACTTTGCCCATTTATTCAGTTCTTTAGATTTCACATGTAAGTGAGATTATGCGGTATTTGTCTTTCTCCGACTGACTTATTTCACTTAGCATGATGTTCTCTAGATCCATCCATATCGTTGCAAATAGTAAGGTTTCATTCTTCTTAATACTCCGTTGTATAAATGTACCACAGTTTCTTAATCCAGTCTACCTATGGGCGTTTTGATTGTTTCCAAGCCTTGGCTGTTGTAAATAGCGCTGCAATAAACATAGGGGTGCATATATTTTTTTGAATTACCATCTTGGATTTCTCTGGATAGATACGTTAAGAGTGGAATTGCTGGGTCATAAGGTAGTTCCATTTCCAGTTTTTTGAGATACCTCCATACTGATTTCCAAAGTGGCTGCAATGTATAGAAGCTTTTTAGATTGATGTATCCCACTTGTTTATTTTTGCTTTTGTTACCTTTGCTTTGTTGTTATACCCAAAAAATCATTGCCAAGACCAGTGTCAAGAAGTTTACCCCCTATGGTCTCTTCTAGGAGTTTTATGATTTCAGATCATATGTTCAAGTCTTTAATCAATTTTGAATTGATTTTTGTATCTATGGTATAAAATAGGGATCCAGTTTCATTCTTTTGCATGTGGCTGTCCAGTTTTTTCAGCAACTGTTTATCGAAGAGACTATGCTTTCTTCATTCTATGTCCTTGGCTCCTTTCTCATAAGTTAACTGATCATATATGCGTGGGTTTATTTCTGGGCTCTGTATTCTTTTCCATTGATCTATGTGTATGTTTTTAAGGCAATCCATACTTTTGATTATTACAGCTTTGTAATATAGTTTATAATCAGGGAGTGTGATGCCTCCAGCTTTGTTCATCTTTATCAAGATTGTTTTGGCTATTCTGAGTCCTTTGTGGTTCCATACAAATTTGGGAATTGTTTGTTCTATTTCTGTGAAAAATGACATTGAAATTTTGATAAGGTTTGTATTGAATCTGTAGATTGCTTTGGATAGTATAAACATTTTAACAATATTAATTATTCCAATCCATGAGCATGAAATATCTTCCCATTTATTTGTGTCTTCTTCAGTTTCTTAATGTCATATAGTTTTTTTCAGTGTACCGGTCTTTCACCTTCTTGGGTATTTTATTCTTTTTGATGCAATTGTAAATGGGATTATTTTCTTTGTTTCTTTCTGATAGTTCATTATTAGTGTATATAAATGCAACTGATTTTTATATATTGGTTTTGTATCCTGCAGTTTTACTGAATTAGTTTATTCTAAGAGTCTTTGGGTAGGGTCTTTAGGATTTTCTGTAAATAATATGACATCTGCAAATGGAGACAGTTTTACTTTCTGCTTTCCGATATGAAAGCCTTTTATATTTTTTTTTCTTGCCTAATTGCTCTGGCTAGGACTGTTGAATAAAAGTGGTGAAAGTGGGCGTCCTTGTCTTGTTCCTAATCTTAGAGGGAAAGCTTTCAGTTTTTCACCGTTGAATGTGATATTAGTTGTGCTTTTCTTTCTGTCAAAAATGGCATTTGATTATGTTGAGGTACATTCCCTGTCTGCCCACTTTGTTGGGAGTTTTTTTATCATGAATAGGTGTTAGATTTTGTCAAATGCTTGTTTTGCAACCATTTGAGGTGATCATATAATTTTTATTCTACATTTTGTTCATGTGGTGTATCACGATGATTGCTTTGTGGATATTGGATCATTTTTGCATCTTGAATAAATCCCACTTGATCATGGTGAATGATATTCACCATGTACCTTTTTATGTATTGTTCAATTCAGCTTGCTAGTACTTTTTTGAGGATTTTTGCATCTGTGTTCATCAGGGATATTAGCCTGTAAGTTTTTGTTTTTTTCCTTGTAGTGTCCTTGCCTGGTACTGGTATTGGAGTAATGTTGTGTCCTCATAAAATGAGTTTGGATGTCTTCCCTCCTCTTCTATTTTTCAGAAGAATTTGAGCAAGACTGGCATTAGTTCTTTTTTAAATGTTTGGTGTAATGCACCAGTGGAAGACATCTGGTCCAGCACTTTACTCTATTGGGAAGTTTTTGATTACGGATTCAATGTCTTACTAGCAGTTGGTCTTTTCGGATTTTCTATTTCTTTATGATTCAGTGTTGGTAGATTATAAGTGTGTAGGAATTTTTCCGTTTCTTTTAGGTTGTCCAGTTTTTTGGCATATAATTATTCATAGTAGTCTCTTATGATCCTTTGTATTTCTGTGGTATCGGTGTTAATGTCGCCTCTTTTGGTTTTGATTTTATTTACTTAAGTCTTCTCTTTCTCTTGGTCAATCTAGCTAAAGGTTTATTTTGTTTTATCTTTTCAAAAAATCAGCTTATTTCATTGATCTTTTCTACTATCTTTCTAGTCTATATTTTATTTATTTTCACTGTGATCTTATTTCCTTCCTTCTACTAACTTGGGGCTTTGTTTGTTCTTCATGTTCTACTTCCTTGAGGTATAAAGTTAGGTTGTTAATTTGAGATCTTATTTCTTTTTTCTCTGTTTTGTTTGTTTTTTTCTCTTTTTAAATTTGTTTCCCTTTTTCTGTTCTTTATTTCTTAATGTAAGCATTTATCACTATGAATTTCCATTTGAACTGCTTTTGCTGCATTCCTTAAGTTTTGCTATATTATATTTCCAGTTTTATTTGTCTCAAGATATTTTTTTGATTTCACTTTTTGAGTTCTTTGTCCCACTGGTAGTTCAATAGCATATTGTTAAACCTCCACTATTTGTGAATTTTCCAGTTTTTCTGCTTGGAATTGATTTCTAGTTTAATACCATTGTGGTCGGAAAAGATGCTTGATATGATTTCAGTCTTCTTAAATTTATTATTTGCCTTATATTCTAATACATGATCCATCCTGTATATTGTACCACATGCACTTGAGAATAATATTCTGCTGCTGTTGGATGGAATGTTCTGTAAATATCTGTTGTGACTGGTCTTAGTATGTGTCATTCAAGTCCAATGTTTCCTTATTGATTTTCTGACTGGATCTATTTATTGATGGAAGTGGGGTATTGAAGTACCCTATTATTGTGTTGCTGTCTATTTCTCCCTTTAGATATGTAAATATTGCTTTATGTATTTAGGTGCTCTTATGTTGGTGCATAATGATGGTGCATAACTATTCATAAATGTTATACCCTCTTGTTGGATTCACACCTTTATTGTATAATGACAGTCTTTGCCTCTTATTGCAGTCTTTGTCTTAAAGTCTGTTTTGTCTGATAGGAGTATCATTACCTAAGTTATCTTTTGGTTTCTACTTGTGTGGAATAACTTTTTCAATTTCTTCATTTTCAGTGTGTGTGTCCTTAAACCTGAAGTGAGTCTCTTGTAGGCAACATATGAGATGTGATCAAAAAATATGGTGAATATTTAAATTTTTAAAAAATTATTACAGTAAAAGACACTTTGCCATTGATCCCCTTCAAAATATTCCCCCTTGAGGCCGGTCTGGTGGCTCAGGCGGTTGGAGCTCCGTGCTCCTAACTCCGAAGGCTGCCGGTTCGATTCCCACATGGGCCAGTGGGCTCTCAACCACAGGGTTACCGGTTCAACTCCTCGAGTCCTGCAAGGGATGGTGAACAGCGCCCCTGCAACTAAGCTTGAACACGGCACCTTGAGCTGAGCTGCCTTCCGGATGGCTCAGTTGGTTGGAGCGCATCCTCTCAACCACAAGGTTGCTGGTTCGACTCCCTCAAGGGACGGTGGGCTGTGCCCCCTGCAACTAGTAATGGCAACTGGACCTGGAGCTGAGCTGCGCCCTCCACAACTAAGACTGAGAGGACAACAACTTGACTTGGAAAAAGTCCTGGAAGTACACACTGTTCCCCAATAAAGTCCTGTTCCCCTTCCCCAATAAAATATTTAAAAAAAAAAAAAATTCCCCCTTGCTTCAAACATACTTAACCCATCATTCTTGCCACTTTCTGAAGCAGTTCTGGAAGACCTCTTTCATGAGTGTCTTTACTTTCATCTCCATCATTACAACGCTCCGTGTCACGCATCACTTCTGGTATACGGCAATTTCTGTCAAATAAAAACATTATGGTGTGTCCTCATCCACCTTATTCTCTGGATCTGGCACCGTGCAACCTCTGGCTCTTTCCCAAAGTCAAACTGACCATGAAAGGAAAATGTTTTGAATCGATTCAGGACGTTGAGGCAGCCACCACAGCGCAACTAAAGACACTCACGAAAGAGGGCTTCCAGAACTGTTTCAGAAAGTGGCAAGAATGATGGGATCAGTGTGTTCAAAGTGAGGGGGGAGTATTTTGAGGGAGATTCATGGAAATGTGTCTTTTACTATAATAGTTTTTATTTAAACATTTACCTTATTGTTTGATCACACCTCGTATACCTGGGTATTTTTTTTAATCTATCTAGCTACTCTGTACATTTTTATTGGAGAATTTAATCCATTTAAAGTTATTATTGATAGGTATAGAGTTATTGCCATTTTATTTATTGTTTTTATCTGTTTTGTTATTCCTTTGTTCCTTTCTTCTTCTCTTGCTGCCTTCCTTTGTGATTGATGATTTTTGTAGCGGTATGCTTATATTGTTTTCTGTCCTTCGTGTATCCACTGTAGGTTTTTGCTTTGTGGTTGCCACAAGGCTTATATAAAACATTTATAAGTCTATTTTAAGTTGATAACAACATAAGTTCAAATGCTTTCTAACGTTCTACATTTTTACTTTACACTACTTGTTATGTTTTTGATGTCACAATTTATATCTTTTTATCTGTGTATCTATTAACAAATTACTGTACTTATAATTATTTTCATTTCTTTTGATTTTAAACTTCATACTGGCTTTATGAGTGATTAACCCACCACCTTCACAACATTCAGTTATTCTGAATTTAACTGTATATTTACCTTTAGCAGTGAGGTTTATATTTTCATATGTTTTCCCTAAACTCCTTCAACTTTTGCTATCTTCCCTTCTATTCTGAAGGACAGCTTTGCTAGATAGAGTATTTTTGGTTGGCAGTTACTTTCTTTCAGTACTTTGAATATATTGTGCTACTCCCTTATGGCTGTCAGAATTTCTGTTGAAAAATTCACTTATCATTTATGGGGTTTCCTTATATGTAACATGTTTTTCTCTTGGTGCCTTTAAGAGTCTCTCCTGGTATTTAACTTCTGACAATTTAATTATAATGTGTCTTCCTGTGGATCTCTTTAAATTCATCTTTTTTGGATCTCTGGGCTTCCTGAGTCTGGATGTCTCTTTCCTTCATCAGGATAGGGAAGTTTTCAGCCATTATTTTTTCAAATAACTTTTCTTCCCCTTTCTCTCTTGCTTCTCCATCTGGTACCCTCTTTAATGTAAATACTCGTTCACTTGGTGTTATCCCATAAGTCTTTTAAGCTGTCTTCACTCATTTTCATTTTTTTCTCTTTGCTCATCTGATTGGATGAATTCCACTGCCTTATCTGCTTGAAGTTGGCTGATCCTTTTTTCTTTATCTAGTCTGCTCTTGAACCCCTCTATTGAATTTTCCAGTTCAGCTATCATACCGTGGTTCCCCGAAAGTAAGACCTAGCTGGACAGTCAGCTCTAATGTGTCTTTTGGAGCAAAAATTAATATAAGACCCAGTATTATATGTTTTATATTAATATATTATATTATACCCAGTCTTATAGTAAAATAAGACCGGGTCTTATGTTAATTTTTGCTCCAAAAGACGCATTAGAGCTGATTGTCCAGCTAGGTCTTATTTTCTGGGAAACACGGTAGTTTTTACCTCTGTGACTTCTATATGGTACTTTCTTATATTTTGTATCTCAGTTGAAATTCTCACGTTGTTCATACGTTGTTCTCCTGATCTCAATGGGCATGTTTATAACTATTGTTTTGAACTGTGAGGTAAATCACTTATTTTCATTTTGTTAAGGTTTATTTCTGAGGCTTTATCTTGTTTTGTTTTTTCCCTTTGGATGGTATTCCTCTGTTTCTTCATTTTCTTTGACTGTGTTAGTTTATATGCATTATAAAACAGCCACCCCTCCCCGTCTTGAAGGAGTGGCCTCCTGTAGGAGATGAACCTTATTCAATTCTGCCCTAGCTGTTGATTGTCTCTTACTCTTTTCTGGTTGTCTAAGAAGCTTTCTTTGTCCTTAGAGTCCTCTGTCCTTTGTCTCAATTGTTGAGGGTGTGTCAAAACCTGTGACTATCTTGTCAGCACCTAGGAGCAGGCTGAGGGAAGGTGTTCCCTCAGGCAGCAAATTTTAAAGTATTCAAATGCACCCCTTTCCATGAAAGACTGGAAGATGGGCATTTCTGTTTGCTCTCTCTGCACTAAGCCCTGGGGGAATAGCCAGCTACTAACTTTCTCTGTTTGCTACCATCCTGTTGAACCCATGAACACAATCCCTGCTGGCCACTAGAGCCAGACTATCAAGAGATATGTCCTCTGGGATGGCAGCCACAAAAGCTGGGGCATCAGACTAGGAGTCACTCAACTAGTTACTGAATGTCTTTCAAAGGGAATTGTTACTTATATAACTGTAGATTCAGTGTATTCCAGGGAGGAAATGAGTATAGGATCCTCCTATGTCACCATCTTGAATCAGAACTCTATAATATCTTCTTAAAACTTCTAGATCTCCAAATTACTCTCAGAATAAAATTTATTTGCTTTTGGATTTATGTTTATGTGATGTATTCTGTTTACACTATTATAGAATTTTACCCTCATTTCCAATTTAAGTAGAAATTCTAGTGAGCTCTCATTGAATAATGTAAAGGCCATAAATTGTGTATTAAAACATTTCATTTTTAGAAAATAGTTGCACAACTCTGTTCTGATTACTGTTTTTTGGTAACTGTGTGTATATTTTGTAATCCAGCATCTATCAGTACTAAATTTAAAATTTACTACTTCTTACTGTCACAATCACTATATTTCATCAAGTTAATATCCCTACTTTTTCTTGTAACCCTAGAATTTATTTCCTAATAATCTTCATCTCATAAGTGTGTCTGGGTCCATTATAACAGAATAGATGATGTGTAACTCTTTGAAAATGTACCTAATTTAAAGGAGACCTACTCAAATATGCAATATTAATAAAGCAGTTACATTAATGATATTGTTGAGGAAGTCAACAGTAAGATAAAATATTTTACTCACTTTAACTTTAATGAATTAATGCTCTATATTTTTAGATTAAAAAAACCGTAAAGAACCCTGATAACAGGTAGAAAATTGCTATTAGACAGGTTTTAGTCTGGTTTTAGGAGGAGAAAGATTTAAAGATTATGAGTAATGTTTCATTGCCATTTCCATGAATAATTAATTGTGCTCTTTAATTCTGTTATTTACTGTGTGTAATATGATTTCATTGCAGAAAATATTTAATTACATGGTTAGTAGAATCTTAATAACAA
This sequence comes from Rhinolophus ferrumequinum, assembly GCF_004115265.2. Classification (NCBI taxonomy): domain Eukaryota; kingdom Metazoa; phylum Chordata; class Mammalia; order Chiroptera; family Rhinolophidae; genus Rhinolophus; species Rhinolophus ferrumequinum. Next base: position 26,342,758 of record NC_046304.1, on the reverse strand, counting down.
GTTAATAGTTCAGAGTGATTGTCCATGATGCTGAAACAACTTGTAACAATAAGTCATCATTACTATTTAGCTCAATTGCTGATTAATAGAGTTTTACTAGCTTGACACAATATAATTAATTAGGATACAGGAACTAGCAAGTCATTTTAAATGGCAAAAGAACTTCACAAATACAGTATATTTTAACATAAATTCAACTTGTATGCAAGGAATTATTTGCAATAGTTGCTCTGTGGTTTTTAATATTGGAGCAGGGTTTAATACCAACCACAAGAATAGCATTTCAGCAGAAATTTTTAACATATACTGGGTTAAGAAGGCAGATAATGTATTAAATTGCTGGATGTTTACTATTATATTGATAATAGGTCAGTTCAAACTAACATAAGCTATTAAACAAATGCATATTTATCTCCAGTAATATTGCATTCATTTAATATCTTTAGGGATTTTCAGTTTCTTTTTTTAAAGAGATCTTGAAATTTCATGTGGTCACTTATCATGAAAATGAAACATTACTGTTGCTATTTGAAAGTAAATACATTTATTTCATATGTTTAGATCCAAGCTGACATATTTAGATTCAAAGATTAGTATTTTACAGGTTAATTATTATTAATTCTACAGTTTCTCTTTCTCCTTAATCACAAATATATTTCTTAAGAAAAAGAAATGTGAAGTGAATGTAGTGCAGGAATATTCATACTTGAAGACTTTGTGTAGTTTTGTATTATTATTAATCCTTGAAATCTCAGTGTTAAGGACTTACTGTAACTTTTCTTCATCTGTCTTGCAGTCATTGGGAAATGTTCCTAGTGTCTCTCATTCTTACTTTTAGAAGCATGATCAGTTACATACATAATCACTGTTGGTGGGAGTGGGAAAGATAATTTTATTTACTTGTATTTTGTTTATTTATTTTTAAAAAGTAGAAAGTGATATATAATTACTAATTGTAATTGCTTGCTGATTATTTAGGTAGAGCTAGAGAATGAAACTTTCCTCTGAGGCACTTAAATTGTGAAATAGGTAAACGTTGTGAAATGTGAATCCAGAGAAATGAAAGTATTAAAAGGAATTTGGTTTTAGTTGTACAGATTTTTTTTTTTACGAAGAATGACAATTGAGGAAGTATTCAAACTGAACTTAACTACATTGTTCCCACAAATACACCAAAACCATTAAAATGAAATAATAATTTCCTTTTATATTTAACTTGAATATCAAATACATAACATACTAATTTGTTAAACTTTTGCTTTAAAATATTGTTGTTTATTATTAGTACACACTTTTTGGCTTATTTGATGGCCTAATAATAATAGCAAATTTTATTTGAAATGATTCTTTTAAACTTTAAAGAGAGGCTTTTTGTTAACATTGGTATGTGTGTATTTAAGATGGGCTTATTGTCGAATAATATACAGTACAATTCTCTCTATTTTAAAGCAGGTGGAAATATAAATATTTTAATGCCTAGACAATGTTACTTTAAAATCAATATAAGAGCTGTCAAATTATTCAAATAATAAAATAGTACAGAAGTTGTTAAAAAAAATAAAGAACTTTTAGAACTATAGAGCAACAAACAAGCAAAAGTACATTACATTTAACATGTAGAACATTTTAGACAATAATAAAAGAATGATATTTTCAACAAAATTATGTTAATAAAGACTTTAAAGCCATATCACTAAGTTTTGAATATATGGTTTTAAAGTAAAATAAATTTAAAATAAATACAACAAAATTTGATTGTGTTTATGAAAACTAAACAAGTTATTTTGCTATTTAATACAAATACTAATAACAATGATTCCTTGAGTTTGTTTTCATTACACTGGCAAGGAAAACCATCAAGAAAAATTTGCCCTCAGACTGCATGTTCTCCTACTGTTGGTTTCTTGTAATGAAAACAATTGTGCAGACTTCACATTAGTTTAATTTAAGTAAATGTTCATGGATGGTTTAATGTATAAATGTAATTTTAATTCTGAGAATATTGTGAAAGACCTGGAAAATAAATTATAGGAACCGAAAGTAGCATGGTCACTGTGTGCGTGTGTGTTAAAGACACAATAAGATTTATGAAATCCATTTTCAGTAGATGACTTTCAGACTTTTTTAAAAGTAAGATTCCCCATTAAAAAGGCACTTAACTTGTTTTTCTTGTAAGATATGCCAGCTGAAAGTTAATTTTAAAAAAGGTTAGGGAGATTTCTACTTCACTTATTTGGATAGAGTAACTCTTTTGCCTCAAATAAAAATTCTTGAAGCACTGTTAAGAATAATTGATGATGGGTACCCAGGCATCTGAAAGAACAAGGAGTCTATTTTTCTTTGTTTTTGTCTAATTTCTGTTGAGTAAAGAGATTTCTGCCCCAAAGGGATACAATGGCTCCTTACTTTCAGGATGACTTTAAAAACATAATTCCTTGAACTTCTGTAGGTTTACATATTTTTTTATTTTGTATATTAGGTGCCCTATATAATGTTTAATCATTTGTTTTTTACATAAACCAACTGGTATATTTATACCTGTTTTCCAGTTTGAGAGAGAGAGAGAAAGAAAGAGAGAGACTAGTAGAAAAATACCATCGGTTTAAAATGATAATACTACCATAGTCCACTTGGTTTAAATAAACATGAGATTCTAAAGCCTTGAAGTTAATATAAAAGGAAACAGGACACTGAAACTTCTAAATACTTTGTTGCTCTTGTCGATGCCATTTTATGCAAATATCGAATTTTCTATAATTTTATGTATTGAGGACTAATAAATCCTGTGATAGAAAAATGTTCACACATATGTCTGACTTGGAAGACACATTTATAAAAAGCGTGCTGTCTTTGAAATAAAATTTGTGTGGTTTTTTTTTTTCTTTGTTTTACTTTTTCTTAGCAATTGAATACCATCTTGCCTCTTATTAAAATAGATTTGCTGTAAAGACATCAAAGGCTATAAAGGAAGGCATTTTCCTGAATTTATAGTTTTAACTCTTAGACTTTATTAATGAAAATTTCATAACTAGTTGGTAATCTAATAATACTGTTTGATGTTTTAAAAACTCAAAACATTTCTATTCACTGTGGCTTACCAATTTTTATTTCATACCTCTAATAATAAATTTAGTAATTTAGATTGTGTAAATTATTCAAAATAAATGAAAGTGTAATTTATTTTAAAATAAGTTTTTTTGGAAAACTGATTTCATTATATATTCTTAAACAGTTTTTAAATCACAATCAATATTTCACTCTTAAGGCAGTAGTTAATTTAAGAAAAAAAAGCCTTTAGTTAGAAATCTGAAAATCGAAAGTGCCTTTTGCTACAGTAGTTCAGTTGTTTAAAATATTAAATCTGATGTAATTGACTTACTAAAAAAGTAAGCCTAATTCCCCCCCAAACAATTCTCTCTTTGGAAATAAATTGTAAAATTACAAAATTGCATTGCAGAATTTAGTTAATGATTAACTTTGAACTTGAAAAGTGTTTATATTGATTGTTGATATCATTTAAAATATACCATATTGGTTTAATTCCTTTCACTTTTTCACCATTCTCAGCAAGTGAGTAGGAGGAAGATATTATTTTTTTATTTTAATATTCAATGTGGTAATTTGATAGGGCTATGCTACATATTATTTGTTAAAGGAGTTTTGTTTGTTTTTTTAAGTAGGAATAAACACCTTCTGTTGTGGATTAGAGAAGTGTTTTAAACCCTGTTACTATTCTATGAAAGAACCTTCTATCTTATATTCTGACCTTTCTATAAGATTTCTGTCTATTAGAGTATTGAACTAGAGAGGGGAAGAAGATCTATGATATGAATTACTATTTAAAAAGACATTTACACATTAGCTAATATTTTTTATTGTCTCAATCATTTTCATTGAAATTTTGATTGGAGTACATACCATTTCAAAACCATGAAAGAATTAGAGTCAAATTTCAGATTGGTACTTTTAAGAAAAAGTGTAGACATATGTATAATTGTAGCATGAACATGTTAGAAGTAGAAAATTGTGAAAATAAACTAGCCAGCCAAATACATGTTTCAGCATGGGAAGTGGCCATGGAGAAATAAAAAGAGCACTGGTTTCAGAATCTGAAGAGTCTACTTTACCTACACCTCAGGATTATTGAAAGGCTCAAGTACAATGTTTGTGAAAACGTTTTATAAAACTAGCACAAGCTGTGCAAATGTAGGATGTTATTTTGCTTTGGGGTGTAATGAATGGCTTAGTTATTGCCACATAGCTGTTTTTTTTCCATCTTCTGGCTAGTGATCAGCAGAGGTGTCTTTACTGGCTGTCTTGAAAAACCCTATGATTTCTTACCCTGATATAAATCAAGGAGTGAGTTGTAGAAGGAAAGAGAAGTAGAGGTGGTAGGTCAGTATTTCCAAAAAAAATGTGTTGGTTCATGGTTAGTTTATAGCACTATTTTCATCCCTAGATAATCCAGAGGGAATAAAAAAATAATTAACAATGTTTTGGTTTATTCTTGAAATGTGGTACAAGTTTATCTTTACGGATGTAATTAAAGTTCTATCAAGATTTTATTTGCATGTTTTCCAGTGCAGCCTGTTGTGATTTTAAAAAAATCATTCATCTTATTAAATGAATCAATGCTTTCAGATTGTGAGACGTTTCATATAACTCTATACTATAAAGAACTATCTTTCCTTCTCTTTTATACAGGACTTTGCCTCCCGGGCTAAACTGGCAATTCAAAACCTAGTACAGAAGGTTGGATTTTTTGGAATTTTGGCCTGTGCTTCAGTAAGTGAATTGTATTAAATATGAGAAATTCCAATAAATAGTGGATTTATGTTTTGATCCAACTTGTTTTTAAAGATACAAGCCTAAATGTTGAAAAATGGTATCACTTTTAATGGGTATGTAATTTTATTAATCATCTTACTCATCAAATGAGCTGTTTTCTGTTAGATAGGTTCATATTTTGTTTATTGACTTCTAAGCATTTCATCATGCCTTGATGACTTCAGGCCTAAATGGCTTGATTCAGTAAGAACAAAGGAGACAAAATCCATCCTTCCCATGAAGAATTTATAATGAAGTGCATTTAACCAAATAACAATGACTTCATTCTTTCCAGAGTTGTAGATAAGTAGTCTTTTTCCAAAGTTTCAAGCATTAGTTATAAAGATGAATTCATATAAAACCCGTCTTAAGTGACATTAACACCTAGTTAGGTAATTGGAACATCTGTGGCAAAGTTAAGGGCATCTTTGGTTACCGTGAACTCAGAATCCATTTATGTCAGAAACTTAATCTCTCAAATTGCAAAATTTGTGAAATTGATGTTCTTTGATGAGTTGGTGTTTATCCTTGTCCTTTTCAAATATAATAAAAACAGTTCCTTTTGAAATGTAGCATTTTGAGCCAAGTTTTCTTTGGTAGTCTGTACACGCTTGTTGGTAGTTCAGTGGTGGATTTGGCCAGAATAACTAGGTGAACCTAGTTGATATGATAAAAGCTGTAATTAAAAGTAAAATTCACAAAATTATTGTCTACTGATGCATAGCTACTTTATCTATTATGTACGAGCACATGAATATATCTCTGAGTACCCACTTTCCACGCCATAGCAAAGCAAATGGCCAACAAAGGAGAACATTTGGTGCCAAAATTTCAAATGTGGTATCAGCGGTCTAGAGATATTTTAAAATATACATGTGCCTGAATTATACTGTCTTTTGACCTTGGCAATACTAGAAATTTTCATAATCTAACTTTTTAATATAGAAGCTCTTTATCACAATATTGATCTTAACTATTTGAGCAATGTATAGGTATGTTGTAGTGTGATATTACAGAATTGGCTTTGGAGTCAGGCTTACTTAAGTTCCTAGTTTTCACTCTTACCTAGTTATGTAACCTCAGTCAAGTTACTCTCTTTGAGCCCTAGTTTTTTAATTTTCAAATGGGGCATTAAGACATTGCAAAGGCTGATGTGAGGATTATATATGTGAACTAACACATGCCTAGAACATAAATGGTCAACCACTTTTTAATTGTTATTCATCAGCTTTCTATCAGCCACTGAGTGCTTGGAATAAAGAAGAGAAAGGAATATTCCCTTTCCTCAAGGATCCTGAAGTCTAGTGAGGGTAACCATTGAAATATATCGAGAAGTAACAAGTGCTGTGGAAACTCAGCAGACCGGGATTAGCTGAGAGGCTTAATGGATAATAATGTTCTTAGCTTCAGGCTAAGACAACAAACCTGGGAACCAGGGTTGTTGCCTGGGTGGAAATCTTGCTCTGCTGCCATTTACATTGACCAAATTGCTTAACCTGTCTCACTTTTCTTATCTGTAAAATGGATGGAACAGCATCATCCATAGCCTTGTTTGGGGAATTAAGTAAGTTGATGATGTAGAAACCTTAGAAAAGTACCAAGCAAATCAAAGCATTCAATAAAAGTTAGCTTTCCTTATTCCTAGGGAAAATACAAGTATCTTTGATTTATTAAAGCAAAAAATACTTATTCCTTGGCACTCGTCTATACCTGTGTCCAAACTGCTAAAAATCTGCTTTCTATACTAGCCAGTCCTTTTTATATTTGACTAGAATAGTCAATATTTAACATAAATCAATAGATTAATTTTGCCCTAAGAACTGTTTTTAGGGATATGTTTAATACATTTAGGTATTAAAGATATATATACTTGATTTAAGGTAAAAGCCTTATTAGTTAGTTATTTTGTTGTTAATATTTAAATAGTAAATATTAAGGTAAAAATAAAACAGTAAATATTTAAGGTAAAAATAAGTAAAATTTGTAGTTGAGGGAAAATCTCAAAGCTACTTAATAGTTCTTTTAATTCTAATCTTTCTGTCTGTATTTAGTTAGAGTTGAAGAAAAGAATAAATAACATGCACATGTAACAACCAATTCATTGATTACAATCCTACTTACACTGAGGTGTCCAACATGTTAACAAATTCCAATTTTTATCTACTCTGATTTACATATCTTGTATAGTTTAATTTGCATCTCAACATGAGGTGGAGCCTGATAATAAAGGAAAACAATGAAAATTAGAATTCATAGAGTTCTAAGGGTCGAATGAGAAAATATAAGAAATGACAGTTGTAATGCTATGCAAATGATACTGTTATTACGTGGTTGTAAGACAGATTAAGTTGTGTAAACACTTTGAATTTGGATGGGGAAAACAACAGTTGTTGAATCCGGTTGTTACTAACAAAAGAATACTTGAATTCTAATTTAGTCATGGCACTGTTTTTAAAAAAGAACATAAATGACAAATATCTTTTAAAACAACTAGGCTTTTCTTTGAAAGTTCAAAAATGAAATTATATAAATTAATTGACTTATAATGGTTCGGCCAACAGCCACTTCTATGGGAGTACTTCTGTGGGAGAAAAACGGATGAAGTGCTGAAAAACAGCTTGTGGTTTCTTTGCATTTTTACATGAATTGTCTTTTAGTATTCTTGAAATGTGGGACTGTTTGGAAAAGGTATTTGTTGTGAATCACTTCTTTGTCTGGGACTGAGTGTTCAAAACATCTGAATCAGTGTTGTATTTCCACACTTGATTTTCTTTCTAAAACGCATCACACAGCTCCACAGCCTTCGGCTCTCATAAAATAAAATACAAATAATGAATTTTTTTTTTTTTATGTTGAGAAGTAAAAGTAGATCAATATATAAATGTGTTTGTGAATTTACAAGAATGTTTGCTATAGATGTGAGAACTTTCTAGATAGTATTTATTTTAGTGTAAAGCTCTGCAAACCCCAGTGACTACTGAAATAATCTTAAGGCTTTTTTTCTTCATTTATACCTCACCTTGGAAAACAGCGAGCTCCCAAAAAGCCAAGTATCTACTGAATAGTATTAAATTCCTGTGAATCCATTGGCTTTGTCCAATTCTAATATGATAGAAAAAAGTATATTTTGGGGACATTAGCTATAAGTAATACAAGCAAAAGGAAAGCTGAGTTTGCTTTGAATAGATTGAATAGTCTGAGATAAATATGAGACCCAATTTATAGACACGTTAGAATACTTGCCTAACCTAAACAGTCTAGTACTGATAGGGGAACCCATACTTCTCTTTGCAATGTAAATAAGGCTTTACCTATAGGTGGTGAAATTAACCTGTTCTTTGGATTACATGTGGAAGTCCCATTTTAATTTTTTTTTTAATAGATTCCAAATCCTCTATTTGATCTGGCTGGAATAACATGTGGACACTTTCTTGTACCTTTTTGGACTTTCTTTGGTGCGACCCTGATTGGAAAAGCAATAATTAAAATGCATATTCAGGTAATTATACCCTCGTATTCCCTGCGTAATGGTGATGAGTCGATTAAAAGGCATTAAAACATATTTCCCTTGCTCATTCCAAGGCAAATTGTTAAGATGTTGGTTCTGCTTCTTTTGGTTGGTAGCTTGCTTAGGTATTCAACTATGGTATGTCATTTAGAGGTTAGTGAATTTTTGGTAGGTTTTCCCTGTCCATTTTGGAAAATTGTGATCCTTTATTATTTTTCTCCTTGTTTTCTTTCTTCTTTCTTCCTTTTTTTTCTTTCTTTATTTCACTTTTTTTCTTTGTTAAACTGTTTATCCAAGACTTTTACCAAACAAAAATAGTGTTCCTATATAGAAAAATACATGTCATTTTCACATACATAGCCCCAAAAAATGTGTCTTTGCTAACCATAGCCCCCAAAAATGTGTCTTTGCTAACCATGAGCTGAGACAATATTTCCTTTCGCTCCTTCTACTTTTCTTTTATACACTGCATATAGTAATACTTCCTCTCAAGACACCAATATCCTTTACAGAAAACAGCCAGATGTTAGTGTGGGGTAAAATGGAGAAGAAAGGGGTCTCCAAAGAGGCAAAAAGATGTGGATTATGGTTAGAGAAGTAAAAATCTGCTAGTCTTCAGAGCCACTCTTAACAAAATCTTTAGGACAGCAGGTACTGTGTTTCCCCAAAAATGAGACCAAACTGGAAAATAAGCCATAGCATGATTTTTCAGAATGAAATCACCCCTGAACATAAGCCCTAATGCGTCTTTTAAAGCAAAAGTTAACATAAGACCCGGTCTTATTTTTGGGGAAACATGGTATGTTTTGTATATACTATATGTACAGAGGAGATAAAAGAGACTAAGAATTTAAATGAGCTGAAAGCGTGTGTGCTTCTAGGACTGTGATATAAATTGTTTCCTTCTAAGGGCAAATCTCACCAGAATAAAATAAAATTAACCTGGAAAGAATTTCTTAATCAATGAGATTTGCAACAAAGAGGCATTCACCAAAGGAAAGGCAAGAACAGTGAGTAATGTCTATGCCCTGGTATGATTTCTTAATAATGAAAAGCATGTCTTTCCTCCAAGCTTCTTAGCACTTCTCTACCTCTAGTTCTTAGAAGAAAATAATAAAACAGAAAAACTTCAGCTGCTTCTACCTGCACAGTTTCAATATTAGATTTTGGCATTTGAGATGAATTTTTTAAACCACTCTCCTCCCATAATAACCACTCAAAATTTCAAGTATATGTTTTTTTCTCCTTCAGGGAGTATATTTTCTCCCACTTACATTAAGTATATTGTTCTGTGAACATGAGTTTTTTAATACTGGAATGCTAGTTAGTTTGGTAAATATTTAAAATACCATAACAGGATTTTTCAAATAATAAAATATTGTAGTGAGTAATGAATTATTTTACAATGTATCTGAAGGTAATGTTTTCTGTGATCCTTTTAGTTCTTTCTGGGTGAAGAAGAAGCTATCATTTAGCTTTTCAGAGTCCTTTGAAAGTAGTAATACCCAAGGAACAATAACAGATCATTTTAATTCCCTTGCTAACAGCAACTTCTTTAGGAATCCATAATCTTCATGCATCCTGCTTTCTGTAGTAATTTTTTATAAATTCTAGTACAATTTATTATGCTAAAAGTACCCTATAGTGATAAGGTATGCAACTTATATCAGACCTTTCATTACAGAATATTCACAAGTAGTATATTTTAAAAACATTCTCAGTAGATTTTTTTCAAGTTTGGACAATGCTTGATATTTTTTACATAGTACTTCATACTTTAAAGTGCTTCGGGTATGTCATTTGATTTAATCATTATAATCTTGGGCTAGAGGGATTATTGCTCCCATTTTGTAATTATCAAACTTGCAGACGTTAATAAGTAATAGTTACCTAAGAGAGTAACAGCTGGAATTTGAACTCTAGTCTTTTGGCTTCAAGTTCAGTGTTTTTTCTTCCAGTCCTTTGCATTGCCTTCTTAACTATAAATTATTTATATGATTGAGGAAACGGAATTGTTTGATGCCTGCTATTTATAAGGACTTGTGCCAAGCAGTTGGCACTAGTTATTTCAGAACAATTCTGTGAGGTGGTTATTATCCATAGATGGGGAACTAAGTGTTAAAGAAGATAAAATACATGCCTACGAGCCAGGAATTCAAACCAACCTCTATAAAGTCAAAGCTCATTCCCTGTTTCTATATGGAAGAAAAAAGAGAAAGCTAAAATCCGTCTATGTTTCTGAAAGGAAAGAATCTGAGTTCCTTCACTAAACTGAGACCATGGGATGTGTTTGCTGTTTCACTGTTTCCGAGACATACTTTCTAAAGGCATGTCACTAGATGTAGCTCAGGGCAACAAACATTTCGTGTTCCTTGGGTAAGCAATATTAGTGAGTAATATAAACATTATAACATCCTGAAATAATGGGAAAACACCATGCACAGATTTTTCTATATTCTAATAGTAAGCCTGTCTCCTCTTCTGGTTCTCTTCTCTTTTTTTCCTCTTTTTAAACTTTCTTTGATAAATGTTGTTACTTTTATTGATATCTTGCTATCTGTTAAACCTCCCCTAAAACTTTTAAATCAGCCCACCTAATAATGTTAGATCAAGATTGCCCCTTCCACTGGACAAGTTTAAGACTCTGCCTGTAGAAGGACCCTTAGAAACCTTAATAATGAAGAAGGTGAGAAGTCAACATGCTCATGTATAATATTTCATGCACCATAGAATTTACTTATCATGTGAATTGCTTACTGCCTCTCTACCCTCCCCCCACCACCTCACATACATACACAGGAATATAAGCTCCAGGAGGGCACAGATTTTTGTCTCTAGGATCACTGAGGTATCTGCTGCCTAGAGTAGCATTGGCATGTAGTAAGCACGCCTTTCTTTTACAGATAGGTTGTTCTTTTTTTTTCATACTCTCCCCTTCCCCTTGTTTCCTCTCTGCACATGGTCGAGTGGGCTGTTTTGTGGTCTTTTATTTGGTAGAATCCCCACTCAGACCTCTAGCCTGAGATTTATGTTCTTAAATGTCTGACACATTAAAAACAAGACATTTACGTCGTGCCGAGAACAATAAATTTTCAAGCTGTTGCATATAACAAGAAAGTCTTGTTTTGTTTTCAAGCAATGAAATTGTGCAATTATCTGGGTATTGGCTTATTTTGAATGTTAGGAAATGATGGTAGGGAAAGCTTATGGTGGTGAGATCACTAAGAGACAAAACCATTAGCTCTGTTTTTTAGTAAAAGATTTATAGCTCTAAGTAAGCGGCTTTTAGTCTGGATAGTAGAAGGACCCTCATATAGTAATGCTTTTATCCTAAATGATCTATAATAGTTTTATTAGCTTCATAATCTTCATATACTGTTTATGTAACATTGTTTATAAAATCATCCGTCTTGTAGCTGTTTGACATCTATATGTGCTTGTTTTTTCCATGAGATAGGTAAGTATCCTTTTCAAATTAATAGGAGCATAAACAAACACCAAAAAAGTACTACGAACTTTTTTTAGACTTTTTTCCTTATACTATGCAGCTGCCAATGTCTCTTAACACTAGTACATGAAGAAAATGTCGGTGCCTTATTCTTCTACCTAAAATAATAAGCTTTTTAGTCTAAAGTAGGCACTCTCCTGAGACTTACAATGAATGGATAAAAAGAAAACTATTGCCGTGTTTCCCCGAAAATAAGACCTAGCTGGACAATCAGCTGTAATGCTTCTTTTGGAGCAAAAATTAATATGACCCGGTCTTATTTTACTATAAGACCAGGTATAATATAATATAATATAATACCAGGTGTTATATTAATTTTTGCTCTAAAAGACGCATTTGAGCTGATTGTCCGGCTAGGTCTTATTTTCGGGGAAACAGTATTTATTTCCCTTCCTTCCCCTTTGGTTACATAGGCTAAAGTTATTATTTAATAAACAATAACAAAGCACTAAAATGTTATTAGGAATTTGGAGAGATACTATAGAACTACTCATATTTAATCAGTCATCAATCCTATAAAGCTAAACTTTAATATCACCTTCTTGAGTCTCTAATTAATTGTATTTATGTGACCTTTTCTTTCTTGAATGTCTGTAACACATTGCTTTTACCACAAATGGCATATGCATTCATATATATAGTATTTACCGTGTTTGTACTGTGTATAGAAAAAAATTGTCAATATCTTCAGGGCATTGAAGAAGTATTCTTCTCATCTTTGTGTTCTCTGAAAACCTGTAATAATTCCTTATAGTACTTTTTGTAACACTTGTTGAATTGAGTTAAGAATATTTGCTACCTATTAGCCCTAAAGGCATCTTTACTTGTAAGAAAGGTAAGGTATCAACATCTTTAATTAATGGAGAGTACCTCAGTAACACCAAATTGAAAATGACCTGGGTCTAATAAATATCCTCAATAATTTGCTGATGCCTTTGTTTGTATCCTAATCCTGAAAGTCCAAGCTCATTCGGAATCTGAAAATGGAATTTTCATACTTCCATGAAGGATGTACAGTCTTTCCAAGACCCTTTGGATTTGATTTAGCCAAGCCCCTATCATCAGGCTGATCAGCTTTAATTTGAGTGGAGGGGAGTATATGGGAACCCATGATTTCAGTTGTATACACCATTCTAAGATACATAAAACATGTGGAATGTCCTCCCAGTCTTGGGTTTCATGACTCATATTTTTCCCTCAGACATGGTCATGTATCTCAGTAAGTCTAGAACAGTGCTTAAGGAAAAACATCTTTAAAATACCACGTAGGCAGCAAATGGTGTTTCTTATTTTTTTATGAAGAATTTTAAAGATTGCAATTAAAGGCAGCACCTCACCTTTTTAGACTTACCAGAATTGTGAATTTATATTGGGTTTTTTTCATGAGAAATACTTATTGTAACTGGTGTTTTCTTTACAGAAAATCTTTGTTATAATAACATTCAGCAAACACATAGTGGAGCAGATGGTGGCTTTCATTGGGTGAGTAATTCTTTAAGGACTAATACTAATATCACCGTTTGAATGGGAGGAAATGTATAAAAAACTTTATTGGGTTAGAACTGTTAGATAACTCTCCTTTTGAGGAAATATCTTTTGCCCTATTATTAGTTAAATTGATGAAGACCCTCTTGCCCTGCAGCAGGGAAGGATAAAGCTCAGATTATCCTTGTTTAATGTTAAACCAAACATGTATCAAGTCGTAAAATTCTTGATTTGAAAGAGTCTTTGGAGTTGGAGACTGTTGCCCTCCAAAGAAGTAAGAAATTCTCTTTATATAAAAGGCATGTGTGTCATTACAGTTTAATAGTGCTTTATAGTACAGTGCTTTGATTTTTAGCCAGATACACAGTTGCATTTAATTTAAATAGAAACCTTACATAAAATATTAATATTTCATTAAATAAGATATGATAAGATAGTATGATATGATGTCTTGAACCTGTTACTTCGTTAGAGAAAATTCAGGCTATTTTAAAAAGCTAGTATTCAAAGCTTTCATTTTTGTATTTACAGAAGTAAGACCAGTTTTAACATAAACTTTAAATAATAATGTCATAAATTTGTGGTGTTGACTTTGATAAAACAGTAAAGAAAAACTCATTTTGTTTGGTTAGTCAAATTAACTGTCAATTGGAATGTGAATACAGTGAGATAATCAATGAGATTTTTTTAATATATGATTTTAATTCAATGTTTATAGCTGAGAGGTTTTCTTTTCATTTGATAGTATAACTGCCCAATGGTGGAAAAGTATTAAGTTGAAATACCCTTTGTGTGGTTTTAAAATCTTTATCTTAAAAGCTATTTATAAAATAAAACATTCATGAAAGTTTTTTGCTATTTTTTAAAAAATTGCCACTTAGAGGTTCATGAGTATTAATTTTATTCTTTAAGCCATATATTATATATTTCCTCTTTTTTTATAATTACATGTTTTATAATAAAATATTTTTTAATATTTTCTAGTTAGTTTTAGTAATTTAGTAATAATTGAGGAAAAACACACTCTTGAGAATATACTCAGTGGAGCCAAACATTAGTTTTATTACTTCCTAAGCTTCTGATTATAAATATAGATTATA